>NC_055997.1:38603684-38949115 GCF_018446385.1 Zingiber officinale | reverse complement strand
TAAGGCCCTCTTAAGTGGTAAGTTTGATATGAAGGATATGGGTTGTGCTGATATGATTTTAGGGCTGAAGTTGACTCGTTCAACTGATGGAATAACAATTTCTCAGTCACTCTATGTTGAGAGAGTATTAGAGAAATATGATTATAGCCAAGTTAAATATGTTGTCACACCATATGACCCTTCAAAAACTCTCCACAAGAATAATAGTGGTGTGGCAGTGTCTCAATTAAGATACTCACAAATAATAGGTAGTCTAATGTATTTAGCTAATTGTTCTAGACCTGATATTTCTTTTGCTATAACGAAATTAAGCAGGTTTACCAGCTGTCCGGACAGAACGCATTGGGATGCATTAGACAGAGTACTCAGATACCTAAAAGGTACTATATCCTTGGGCTTGTGGTATAGGAGATTCCCTGCAGTCCTGGAGGGATATAGTGATGCTAGTTAGATAGCAGACACTGCTGAGTGTAAAGGCGTTACTGGTTATGTCTTTACACTTGGAGGCGGTGCAGTTGCTTGGAGATCTGTTAAACAGACGATTATATCCCGTTCTACATCTGAGGCAGCAGGTAGATGAGTCATGGATGCTTGGAGAGTCCCGGCTGCCAGTCCCACGTCACACTGGAGGACAGTTTTCTTTTTTGGATTTTGTTATCGTTTGGGTGGTATGTTGATTTTGTGTATTTTGTTTTCAATAAGTCGCTATGAATTTTGGGTCAAGTCTATGATGGCAGGTATTTTTGTTAGTGTCGTTGTTGGTTTTACGTTCGTATCGTTTTATGTCTTCCGCTGCTGTGTGTTTACGTTCAGCCGTGTAGGCTTATTAAACTGCGTGGTTATGTTATTTCTATTTTGCATATATATTCCAGCCGAGTGTGGCTGAGGTATATTTTGTATGTAGTAATGTTTTAGATTGTCACCCGTCCACAGGAGATGCTGCCGAAATTTCTTTGGACAAGGACTCCTTTGGGGCATGACAGTGTAACATCTCTATCAACTCAGCATGATGAGTCTGGTCATCCTCTCGAGAGCTGGATATGTCCCGTCGAAGATCAGAGACATCCAGCCGCATGTCTCGTCCAAGATCGAAAATCTCTCGCTGCACGCCCCGCCGGAAATCAGATACCTCTTGCCGAAGACTAGTCATAGCTGCCTCAAGTATGGTAACTCGATTGGCTAGAATGCGAGGGGTGGGATGTGGTGCTCGAACTAGAGGCGGTGTTGGAACAGAGGGATCACCAAAAAGCACATCCATGAACTCATCCACCCTTGCCTCCTCCCCCTTGACATCTGACTGTGGCTCAACGTCAGGGTCAAGTTGGTGTTGGGCCCCCCTCCGCCAGGACAAGACACCCTCATAATCTGTATGGATACCACCTAATGAAAAGTTCCTAGATCTTATCATGTCAAACTCAGTCAGGACTCTGACATCACCTCTGGTGACATCAATATCTAAGGATGCAAGGTATGCTGTCAAGATGTGGTAGTAGGGCATGTGACCCCATCTGCAAGTGATGAGTCTGGCTGAGTAAATAATGGCATGAAAAATATGTAGACTAATATCTATATCTAATCTATGTCATAGGGCATATAGTAAGAATGAGTGAAAATGATGCATCATCGTGATGTCGCGAGTGGTCAACGGCAAAATGCAAGAGACTAAAACTCTATAAAGGACATAGTCCTGAACCCTAAGGGAGACTGACCTGAATAGGGTAACTATGGGTACTCACTCTTCCCTAAAAAAATACGAGTAAATCGTATCAAGTGTGATATGTGAGTAAAGATCACCAAATGGTGGATCCCTAGGGGGATAGCACTAAAAAGTGCATGCAGATGGACGTAAACCTAGAAAGGCACGGATGATAGCAGGGGATAGCATGATATCAATATCAGCTACCCTAGTGGTGTATATAAGGTCATCTACTCTAATTAGGTTATTGCATAGTTCAGTACATAAACCTATGTTAACTGAACTGGTACAATAAACCAGACGATGCAAGCTGTAGTAGTCAATGACTTCTATAGCAGGAATGCATGAACACATAAAGAATTGTCTATCTAAACACTTGGTCCATATAGGACTGTAGATAGTACTAGCAAACCATATCCTAAGCTCCTCAGTAGGAAATCTAGGGTCAGTACTAGCGGTAGAGGGCCCAACACCAAGTCTAGAACGTTTCCTAATTTATCAAAGAAAACTAAACTAAGCATAAAATATTAAAACAAAATAAGTTAAAGCTTAGAAAGGGAAATAGAATTTATTGAGGCATCGTTACTAAAAATAATAGAACTGATGACCTCAGTTGTTCCACAGTAATGTAATAACTGGAGGAAGAAAAGAAATTTTAAAATTTGATTTGTTTTGCGTTAATGCCTAGTGAAGGCCTTTGCAAAAGAGAAAAGGAAGGTGCATCTATTGGGGGCGCCTGTGCCGCCTCTTATATAGGGTGATCCAAGCACCCGGACGGGGTTCGGGAGCTTGGAGAAGAGCAAGGTGGAGTGCCCGGAGCGTGTTCCGGGTGCCCGAAGTTGAAACTGTTCCCTTCTCCTCGCGATTTAAGCGTGGTCGAGTGTTCTTGGCATATCCCTCTTCTTCATTTCCTTCATCGCGCCGCCGCCGCCACAGTCGGCCATCTTCTCCTTCCTCCCCGAGCCCTAGATCCTCCTTTCCCTCATTTCTCTCCTGAATTACTCCACTGCTGCCGTCGATCGGCCGGCACAGCTCGGAACAGCCGGCACCTCCTGGCGCAGACGACACCCTTCAGTTTTCCTGCTGCCCTTTCTTCTTGATCCGAGTTGTAGCCTCGGCACAGGCTGGTCTTCGACCAAGAGAAAGAATTCAAGCCCTAGGTTCTTCGTCGGTGCATTTCTGTTGGGGTTTGCTTCCGGCCAGGAGTAAGGTATCAGTGCCCTAGTTTTGGGTTCACAGCCGCTGCCACACCTCTGCACAGTGCCGACGCCGCTGCCCTAGTGCCCTCTGCCCTTGATCAATCCACGGTGAGGTTCAATTTTGGTTGGTGTTAGGTTAATAGGGATTTAATTCTATGCTATGGTTGAATCCCAAATCTGATCCGTGATCTCCACTCTTGACCTCACCTTGATCCAAACAGTGTACTGGAATTCAGAAGAGAAGTGCTTACGGTGGGGTGTTTCTTTGGTTCAGCAGCCATGTTCTTGACTGTGGATCAGTAGAGGAGGGTGTGAAGTGAGATCTTGTTCTCTGAATCACGGCGGTGAGTTGCTAATTGACTGCTATACCTTAAGGTGGGCATCTGTACAGTGATAAATTTTAGGTTAATTGGATTTGGATTTATGTTAGTTTCTCAAGGATTTGATTTAGCTAATTTATTTATATATATAATTAGCTAAATCTGGATACCATGTACTACAGGACTTTGACGCGAGACGAGTATCTCGATGTCGAATTTGGATCGGATTGGACTTTTCGATTGGAGGCGAGTGCCTTGACTTGTCTTTTAGATTTGTCATTTGATGTGCATAGTAATTTCTTAATAAATAGTAATGATTATGTTTTATATCTGCATCGGTATATCATTATCCATTACATGCTCATGCTTTGATTATTTTCCTGTTTACATTCATATTTATACCTTCAGATTACTTATGATCATAAAGGTAATGACATACCATGCCATAGGATATACCGAACGTATTTGATACCATATCTGACCTATGTACCTAGAATTTCCGATTTGATCCATGTATATTTTTGGTACATATTTTATGGAGGTAGATATGGTTAGGATCAGGATATTTCCATGCTTAGTGTCATGCACCATCTCGCATGATTGCATGCTGTGTGATAGTCGACTCCATTATTGTTGAACACATCGCCAGTTACATAGATCTGCACACACCATCACTCATGGGTTAGTGGTATGTCAGGCAGGTGTGTGACAGTTCTACTGTTAGGCTCCGCTGGACTGGTGACTCAGCGTGGTAGCCGGCAGACAATTCTGCTCTGTTAGGCTCCGCTGGTTTATAGACGCAACGTGGTAGCTGGCAGACAGTTTGCTCTGTTTGGCTCCGTTGGTCCGCTCATGGGTAGTGGATACAGCGTGGTAGCCAGCAGGATCCCTCCCCTGGACTTGCTCAGGGAGATGAGAGCATTGAGCTCCCCCACTTATGATTTGGGATAGGAGGATAGGTGTACTTCGACAACATCCCGTCCACTCGGTCACTCATCAGGAGTAGTGATGTCAGAGTGCACGGTTATCATCACCCTACCCACTCGGTCTCACCATCGTGTGTGAGATGGCTGACTGGCGTCAGGGGTGACCAGGACATGTCATTGGCATCATATGCATTGATGCATTTATTGCTTATGTTTGTTGCATTTATTTATTGCATTTGGATGGATGCATATGATTGACATACATATAGGATTTATGGCACTCTCGGTCTGACGACCTTGTTATACTTATACTCAGGTCCTGGTTAATACAGTTTTCTCCTTCTTATTTCAGTTGCATTTATCATTCTTATATCAGGAGACTGTACGCATGATTAGTGCTAGTTGTTATTTTCTTTATTATGCATATCAGTTGTTACCCGCTGAGGAGTTGACTCACCCCGTGGTTATTATTACATTTTAGGTTGAGGCTGTCCGGAGGGTTTCAGTCGCTAGTCCCCTGCAGATCGCAAGGATTTTCATTTGGGTCTTTTGGTTTTATTGCTTATTGTATTTTATAGACTTGTACTTGTTTTGACTCTTGGATATTGTATGGTTTTATTGTAGATGAGTTTATGTGGATTTGTTTTACTACATGCCTGCCTGGATGGCAGAAGAGGTGAGTGAATTTTGTTTCGTCGTGTTTTGAGTTTTATGGGTGTAGTTGAGTAGAGTTGTTTTTGAGTTTTCTTATCACTGCTTTAGTTTGTTTACTATTAAACTGCGTGGATGCTTGGTTGTTGCATTTTTATTATTGTTATTGTTCCGACCGTGTTGGCCGAGGTATATATGGCCCTGAGGGCAATGTATAAAGTTTCAGATTGTCACCCGTACAGGAGAGATGCTGCCGAAATTTTATTCGGGCAGGGACTACCTGGGGCTCACTTGGCTACCAGGATTCATAAACTCTAGTACCTATCCTAGAGGTCTAGAGTTCGAATCCTGGGGAAGGCAAAAATCCACTGGCCAGGGGTGGGAAGACCTAGTGAGTAACGGCACGACCGAGGGTCGTCGGTCGACAACATAAGGGACCGCTAAATGGGCCGCCAGTTGGGCCGCCCAAGGGGCCGAGGGGCCAGGTCGTTACAATAAAATGGCATCTTTTTATTGTAACGACCCGGCCCCTTGGCCCCTTGGGCGGCCGATTGGATGTAATTACTTATAAATTTTTTCGTATGCTTGGTGATGGAATTAGCCCATCTGATTTATGGGGAGTAGTTCTGTAACGACCACCCTTCTTACTACTACTCTCTAAGGGCGACCGTTACCTAACTACTACTCTACTTACTAGTGTCACTGATGCTGTTATTAGCATCAGTTAGATTTATCACGGCACAGAGGAATTCCTACCGAAAAATTTCGGCAGAGTCTCCCCTGTACCGGTGACCAAATCCATAATACAAACAATATATACGCAGCCACAAGCGGCTGGAACACATTTTTCACAACCACACAGTAATAAAATCACACTATAACCAAAGCAACTACTCTAGCAAAAGCAACCAACTACATCACTCCACAAATAATAAAAGTAAACTACGGAATAAACTTAAATACAGTCTCAACTCATAATAACACTTAAGGAAACTAAAAGAATTAAACATAAAGTCTTGATAATTTTGCCAGCTAATTCTGGATCTCTCCACAGTCCAGTCATCACACACCTTCATCACCACCACCACACTGTCGCCTCCCTTTCATATCTTAGCTTTTCCTTTATCTGCAGTAGGAGGAAAGAAAATAAAACTATAAGCGAAACACTTAGTAAGTACTAATCTATCTCACAAAAACTCGAAGTGCATAAAAATAATGCAACAATACTAAATCTGAAATGCTAAAAGGAAAGCTGCATGTACTCATGGTATACAGAAATAAAGTTGAATACTAAACATGCTCACTAACTGACAGGAAAATAATGAAACTACTACTGTAGGCTTAGAATTAAAGAACTAAACTTCTATTGATTCTAAGCATAATACTCGTTTCATTTTCTTACATCTTTATACTAGAAATTAATCTTTTAATTTCTCTTTCACTTTCTTCTTCTTTTTCTTCTTTTCTTTTCTTCTTCTTTAGGCCCAGACTTAGTACCATCTTTGTTTTGCGCGCTCTCTAATAGTGACTGAGGTAGCGAGCCTCTAGTCCTATGAGATAAAGACCTTGGTCTTACCAGGGCCAAGACCTTGAAATTGGTCACCTGGATTTATTTAATGACAACCTTGGAAGTCGGATACTAGCCTCTTACTTTAATTTACTAGTTATTTCTTTTTAACTAAACTCTAGTCTTTTCTTTACTCATACTTCTTATACTCCTTGATTAGAGCTTATTAGAATCCTGTAGATATATCTAACAAGTGTAGGATTACAACTAACCAAGCATGCTATATAAAAATAACATAAGAGAAGTAGATCTGAACTCTCTAAGCATGTTATAAAACAAAGCAAAGGAAAGCAACTTTGAATTTACTAATCATGCTATAAAATAGAGCAAAAGAAAGCAACTTTGAGCTTACTAATCATGCTATAAAATAGAGCAAAAGAAAGCAACTTTGAGCTTACTAATCATGCTATAAAATAGAGTAAAAGAAAGCAACTTTGAACTTACTAATCATGCTATAAAATGGAGCAAAAGAAAGCAACTTTGAGCTTACTAATCATGCTATAAAATAGAGCAAAAGAAAGCAACTTTGAACTTACTAATCATGCTATAAAATAGAGCAAAAGAAAGCCACTTTGCTGGAATTTATAGGCAGTAGGTAGATGTACAAGGATACAACACTGAAATGCTACAGGCATGCTTAAAACATGAACTACATGTTGGAATTAGGGGGATGTTCGGCTGTTACAATTGAAGCATGCTTAAAACGTGAACTAGGTGCTAGAATCAGAGGTTGTTCGGACTATTACAATTGAAGCATGTCAATCACAAAAACTCAGAATTCTCACACCAATAGGTATAGCTATTCGGCTTGACAAACAGAGCAAAGAAAGGAAAACCCTAGCATACAATCCTACTCGGCACAGTAAAATCCGAAAGCAAGGAAAGCAAATCAAAGCTCGGAGCAACTCCTACCACAAGTGAGTAGTACTTACAGAGCGTTCTTGGACTTACAACCGAGAAGAGGAAGACTCTAGGGTTCCGGAGCGATGGAGATCTCGGCTTCTCCCTCGTGCTCACGGCGCTCCTTGCTGAGGTGATCCCCATACGGGTGAGGACCGGCCGGAAAAAGCCCTCGTCGGTCGCTGGAGGGATGCTTGCTTACTGCCGCGGTTTCACCCGAGAAGGAGTCGCGCCGTCGCGTGAGAAGGGGAGGAGAGGTTTCGAGCTCGGGAAGAAAATTTAGGTCTTTTTAAAACTAGGGTTTTCCATTATAACTATACTTTATATATATCTCGCTTCATACTTATTAACAAACCACGCGTAGCCCAGTTGGTTGGCTGTGTCCGGTTTGGTCGGGTTCGAGTCTCACCTTCAACATTTTTGGTCAAAACTTCTTTCTTTTTGTAAACATACTAAACGACCTCCAAAAATTACGTAAAAATACTCTAAAAATTTCTAAAAATCTCTAGAATATTTTAAAAGTATTTCCAAATATTTTTATGGACTTTTAGAACTTGAAATAGGGAAAATTGGGTCGTTACAATCCCCCATACCTTATAAAAAGTTCGTCCTCGAACTTAGAATAGTTCTGGATGCTTCTGTCTCATACTATCCTCCCGCTCCCAAGTGACTTCCTCGTGCTTCTGGTTCTGCCAGATGACCTTCACTAGTGGTACTTCTTTATTTCTTAATCTCTTAACTGCTCTATCCACTATCTGTGTAGGTTTGCTCTCATAACTAAGATCCTCTTGGATCTGCACTGACTGAGGCTGAATCACTTGGCTCGGGTCGTGGAGACACTTCTTTAGCATGGAGACATGAAATACATTGTGTATTGCTGACATGTCTTGTGGTAAGTCCAGCTTGTAAGCTACTTTCCCAATCCTCTCTATGATTAGGTAAGGTCCTACATAGCGAGGACTTAATTTGCCCTTCTTGCCAAACTCATCACTCCCTTCATAGGAGCGACCTTAAGGAAGACTGAATCCCCTACTTGGAATTCTAGTGGCCTACAGCGTGTGTCAACATAACTCTTCTGTCTGCTCTAGGCAGTCTCAATTCTCTATCTGATTTTCTGGATTGCCTGAGTAGTCTCAACTATCAACTCTGTCTGAATGCCCAGCTCTACTTCCATTTCTTTTCTCTCACCTGCTTCTTGCCAGCAAAGGGGTGATCTGCACTTCCTGCCATACAGTGCTTCATATGGTGTCATCTTGATGGTTGCCTGATAACTATTGTTATAGGCAAATTCAGCTAAGCACAGATACTTGCACCAACTTCCCTTGAAATCCAGCGCATAAGCTCTGAGCATATCTTCTAAAATCTTATTTACTTGCTCTGTCTGTCCATCAGTCTGAGGATGGAAAGTTGTGCTGAACTTGAGTTTGGTGCCTAGTGCATTCTGAACGTACTCCCAAAAGTGTGAGGTGAAGCGCCCATCTCTATCAGAAACAATAGATTTAGGAACTCCATGAAGTATGATCACCTCCTTAACGTATAGTTGTGCCAACTGCTCTATGGAGTGGGACACCTTGATGGCTAGGAAATGGGCAGACTTAGTCAATCTGTCCACTACTACCCATATTGCGTCATATCCATTTGTAGTTCTTGGAAGACCTGTTATGAAGTCCATGGATATGTCTTCCCACTTCCACTCTGGTATGGGAAGAGGCTGAAGAACTCCTCCTGGTCTCTGGTGTTCTGCTTTGACTCTCTGGCATGTCAGGCAGGTACTGACATATTTAGCAACGTCTCTTTTGAGTCCTGACCACCAGAACTTCTGTTTCACATCTTGGTACATCTTGGTAGAACCAGGATGCATGGAGTATGGTGTGCTATGAGCTTCTTCTAAAATATTCTTTCTCAGTTCTTCATCATTGGGCACACAAATGCAACTCCCCTGATAAAGAATTCCGCTGTCCATTACTCGAAACTATGCTTTGTCTTCTTCCTGTATCCCTTGCTTGATCTTCTGAATGTCTGGATCTTCACTTTGCTTTCTCTGTACCTCCTCAAGCAATGTAGACTCTAAGGTCAATGTGGAGAGCTGTCCATAAATAATTTCATGTCCAAAATCTAACAACTCCTTCTGCAGTGGCAGGGCTAATGATGACAGAGACATCAGGGATGCACTGGACTTTCTGCTTAGTGCATCTGCCACTTTGTTAGCTTTGCCTGGGTGATAGAGGATTTCACAGTCGTAATCTTTGACCAACTCCAGCCACCTGCGATGTCTCATGTTTAAGTCCTTCTGAGTGAAGAAGTACTTAAGACTCTGATGATCTGTGAAGATTCTACACTGAACTCCATACAAATAATGTCGCCAGAGTTTCAGTGCAAAAACCACAGCTGCCAGCTCAAGATCGTGAGTGAGATAGTTCTTCTCGTAGTCTTTGAGTTGTCTGGAAGCATAGGCTATGACTTTTCCTTCTTGCATGAGTACAGCTCCTAAGCCCATCTTGGAAGCATCACTGTAGATGTCAAAACTCTTGTCACTCTCTGGAACTGTCAGAATAGGAGCACTGGTCAGTCTCTTCTTGAGCTCTTGGAAATTCTGCTCACATTTATCTGACCATTCAAACTTCTTGTTCTTCCTGGTGAGGGCTGTTAGTGGAGAGGCTATCCTGGAAAAATCCTCCACGAATTTCCTGTAGTACCCAGCTAAACCAAGGAAGCTTCTGATCTCCCTGGCGTTCTTGGGTCTACTCTAGTTGTTGACTGCTTCTATTTTGACTGGATCCACTTGGATGCCTTCTTTAGAAATTATGTGACCTAGAAATGCCACCTGATTTAACCAAAATTCGCACTTTGAGAATTTAGCATAAAGTTGTTTCTGCTGTAGAGTCTGCAGTACTATTCTCAAATGCGTATCATGCTCCTCTGGGGTCCTTGAATAAACTAGAATGTCATCGATGAACACAATGACAAATTTGTCAATGTATTCTCTTAACACTCTGTTCATCAAGTCCATGAAGACCGCTGGTGCATTAGTCACACCAAAAGGCATGACTACAAACTCATAGTGTCCATATCTGGTCCTGAAAGCCGTTCTGGGTATATCCCTTTCTTTCACTTTCAGCTGATGGTACCCAGAGCGCAGGTCTATCTTTGAGAACATTGTTGCCCCTCTTAACTGATCAAATAAGTCGTCGATCCTGGGAAGGGGGTACTTGTTCTTGATCGTCACTTGATTCAGAGCTCTGTAATCTATGCATATCCGCATAGATCCATCTTTCTTCTTGACAAACAACACAGGAGCTCCCCAAGGTGAGTGACTAGGGCGAATGAAACCTTTGTCAAGTAACTCCTGTAGCTGTTCTTGTAACTCTTTCAGCTCTGCTGGAGACATGCGATACAGAGCTTTTGAAATTGGACCGGTTTCAGGAACCAATTCAATCTCAAATTCCACTTCTCTGTTGGGAGGTAGTCCAGGTAGCTCTTCTGTAAATACTTCTGGATACTCACATACTACCCGGACGTCCTCCTGCTTGAGTCCTTTCTGTTCTTCTGCATTCACTATGTATGCGAGAAAACCAGCACACCCTTTAGCTAACATCTGGTGAGCTGCTATGGAGGAGAGAAGTTTCTGGGTCTTCTTCCTTGGCACGCCCGTGAATTCAAAAGGCGGTTCACCCTCTGGACTGAAGATTACTCTCCTTCCGCGGCAGTCCACTGAAGCACTATACTTGCTGAGGAAATCCATACCCAAAATGATATCAAAATCCTGTATGGCGAGGACTACCAGGTTGACATATAGCTCTCGGTCTATAACTCGGACTGGTATGGCCCGAAGCCACTGCTTGGATTCCATGACTTCCCCAGAAGGTAGGGTCGTCAGAAACTTGGAGTTCATACTTTCTGTAGGTACCTGTAATCTGCTGGAAAAGGGTACTGATACGAAAGAATGGGTCACCCCAGTATCAAATAGTACAGTAGCTAAATGCTGAAAAATAACTACTTGACCTGTTACAACCGTGGAGGCACTAGCAGTTTCTTCTTTGGTGAGGGAGAACACTCTGGCGCTGTCAAAGGCTGGAACTGGTGGAGCTTCCAACCTTCCCTGACTGATATGGGGTCCCTCTAATGCTACTCCCATGTAGTGCAACTGTGCAGGCTGGCCTCCATATTGCAATGGTTGTGGCTGAGGTGCTTTGAATTTGTTAGGACACTCTTTAGCTATGTGTCCTTCCTGACCACAGGAGTAACATCCAGTCTTACCCAAAAGATAGGCTCCTGGATGTGTTCTCCCACATTTGGGACAGGGAGGGAACTTGGTCTGCTTGTTTGCTGGTCCTCCCTTCTGGCTACCTCCTGTGTTCCACTGCTTCCTTTTACCTTTGTCTTTCCAGTTCTGTTTACTTGACTGTGATTTCTAGCTTCCTGCTATTTTGTCCTCTGTCTTCACTGGCTTATGTTGCGCTCGTTGTGCCTTGATGTTGTTCAGGTAGTGTTCAACAATTAATGCTCTACTGATCAACTCTTCACCAGTCTGGGGCCTATGAGCTCCACTGCTCACATTCAGTGCTATCTGGGGTCTCAGCATTCTGAGCATCAGCCTGACTCGCTCCTTCTCTGTACTTACTAGCTCTGGGCAAAGACGAGTTAGTCTGTTGAACTTCTTGGCTGCTTCCTCCACTGACAGGTCACCTTGTTTAAACTCTATAAACTCCTCGTAGTGCTTGTTGGTGATCTGCAGGTGGAAGAACTCTTCATAAAACTCTGACTGAAAATCAGCCCAGCTCATCTGATCAGCCGCTCTCTTGGTCTTTATCCTCTCCCACCACATACGAGCATCTCCAGACAGGCAGAAAGAGGCGCACTTGACCTTCTCGACTTTTGGCCAGTCAAGAAGCTCCATAGTGCTCTCCAGTGTTTTAAACCAAGCCTGGGCATCCCAGGGCTCAATCGTGCCTGAGAAGCTCTCTGGTTTCAGCTTTAGCCACTGTATAAGGTAAGCTTCTGGTCTCTGAGGTGTTGTGACGGCTCCTAGGGCAGCTGGTGGAGTCTCAGTTACCACTGGATTCTCTGCAGTGACAGCTGGAGGAGGGGGAGGAACTGCTTGCTGGTTTGCCATCAGATTGGCAATCACTTGTTGCTGCTCTGCTACTTGTCTCTGGAGCTGAGCAACCACTTCAGAAAGGTTGGGATCAGTTGCTCTAGGCACTTCATTCTCTCGAGCTGGTTCCTCAGTATGAGCAGTACGGGGACGTCCTCTTCTTGTCATCTAATTATGCAAGGGTAAAGGCTTGATATCTTACTTTAACCCTTCTAATCATACATAAATATGGATAAAGAAAAGGGAACTAAATCTTCTATCTTAGTTAAGCACCAAAAAAAATAAGTACTCTGTACTGCAGTTAATAATAAGAAAAGCAGAATAAAGAAAGGATTTAAATACTTTCTTACTTGGAGACGGCAAGGATGATGCTGATGTATGTGTGTGATGCTGGAGAATGAAACACTGCTCTGATACCAACTGTAATGACCACCCTTCTTACTACTACTCTCTAAGGGCGACCGTTACCTAACTACTACTCTACTTACTAGTATCCTGATGTTGTTATTAGCATCAGTTAGATTTATCACGGCCCAGAGGAATTCCTACCGAAAAATTTCGACAGAGTCTCCCCTGTACCGGTGACCAAATCCATAATACAAACAATATATACGCAGCCACAGGCGGCTGGAACACATTTTTTATAACCACGCAGTAATAAAATCACACTATAACCAAAGCAACTACTCTAGCAAAAGAAACCAACTACATCACTCAACAAATAATAAAAGTAAACTGCGGAATAAACTTAAATACAGTCTCAACTCATAATAACACTTAAGGAAACTAAAAGAATTAAACATAAAGTCTTGACAATTTTGCCAGCTAATTCTGGATCTCTCCACAGTCTAGTCATCACACACCTTCATCACCACCACCACCCTGTCGCCTCCCTTTCATATCTTAGCTTTTCCTTTATCTGCAGTAGGAGGAAAGAAAATAAAACTATAAGCGAAACGCTTAGTAAGTACTAATCTATCTCACAAAAACTTGAAGTGCATAAAAATAATGCAACAATACTAAATCTGAAATGCTAAAAGGAAAGTTGCATGTACTCATGGTATACAGAAATAAAGCTGAATACTAAACATGCTCACTAACTGACAGGAAAATAATGAAACTACTACTATAGGCTTAGAATTAAAGAACTAAACTTCTATTGATTCTAAGCATAATGCTCGTTTCATTTTCTTACATCTTTATACTAGAAATTAATATTTTAATTTCTCTTTCACTTTCTTCTTCTTTTTCTTCTTTTCTTTTCTTCTTCTTTGGGCCCAGGCTTAGTACCATCTTTGTTTTGCGTGCTCTCTAATAGTGACTGATGTAGAGAGCCTCTAGTCCTATGAGGTAAAGACCTTGGTCTTACCAGGGCCAAGACCTTGGAATTGGTCACCTGGATTTATTTAACGACAACCTTGGAAGTCGGGTACTAGCCTCTTACTTTAATTTACTAGTTATTTCTTTTTAACTAAACTCTAGTCTTTTCTTTACTCATACTTCTTATACTCCTTGATTAGAGCTTATTAGAATCCTGTAGATATATCTAACAAGTGTAGGATTACAACTAACCAAGCATGCTATATAAAAATAACATAAGGGAAGCATATCTGAACTCTCTAAGCATGTTATAAAACAAAGCAAAGGAAAGCAACTTTGAACTTACTAATCATGCTATAAAATAGAGCAAAAGAAAGCAACTTTGAGCTTACTAATCATGCTATAAAATAGAGCAAAAGAAAGCAACTTTGAACTTACTAATCATGCTATAAAATAGAGCAAAAGAAAGTAACTTTGAGCTTACTAATCATGCTATAAAATAGAGCAAAAGAAAGCAACTTTGAACTTACTAATCATGCTAAAAATAGAACAAAAGAAAGTAACTTTGAGGTTACTAATCATGCTATAAAATAGAGCAAAAGAAAGCAACTTTGAACTTACTAATCATGCTATAAAATAGAGCAAAAGAAAGCAACTTTACTGGAATTTATGGGCAGTAGGTAGATGTACAAGGATATAACACTGAAATGCTAAAGGCATGCTTAAAACATGAACTACATGCTGGAATTAGGGGGTTGTTCGGCTGTTACAATTGAAGCATGCTTAAAACGTGAACTAGGTGCTAGAATCAGAGGTTGTTCGGACGGTTAAAATTGAAGCATGTCAATCACAAAAACTCAAAATTCTCACGCCAATAGGTATAGCTATTCGTCTTGACAAACAGAGCAAAGAAAGGAAAACCCTAGCATACAATCCTACTCGGCACAGTAAAATCCGAAAGCAAGGAAAGCAAATCGAAGCTCGGAGCAACTCTTACCACAGGTGAGTAGTACTTACAGAGCGTTCTTGGACTTACAACCGAGAAGAGGAAGACTCTAGGGTTCCGGAGCGATGGAGATCTCGGCTTCTCCCTCGTGCTCACGGCACTCCTTGCTGAGGTGATCCCCGTACGGGTGAGGACCAGCCGGAAAAAGCCCTCGCCGGCCGCCGGAGGGATGCTTGCTTGCTGCCGCGGTTTCACCCGAGAAGGAGTCGCGCCGTCGCGTGAGAAGGGGAGGAGAGGTTTCGGGCTCGGGAAGAAAATTTAGGTCTTTTTAAAACTAGGGTTTTCCACTATAACTATACTTTATATATATCTCGCTTCATACTTATTAACAAACCATGCGTAGCCCAGTTGGTTGGCTATGTCTGGTTGGGTCAGGTTCAGCCGGAGGTCTTGGGTTCGAGTCTCACCTTCAACATTTTTGGTCAAAACTTCTTTCTTTTTGTAAAGATACTAAACGACCTCCAAAAATTACGTAAAAATACTCTAAAAATTCCTAAAAATCTCTAGAATATTTTAAAAGTATTTCCAAATATTTTTATGGACTTTTAGAACTTGAAATAGGGAAAATTGGGTCGTTACAAGTTCTTAGTCGTGGCACATGTAATCGACTAGTTATGGAACAGAATGCAAAGTTAGAACAAATGAATGAATAAATCAAAAAGCAAGGCCAATATATTACAATGTTAGAAACAAAGATTTCTGAACAATCAAGCACAAATCCTCTTCCAAATTGTAATAATAGTCGACACACTTCATCGAGTAGCAATCCACAAGGTTCTATTCCATCTCGTCCAACCTTACGGGTAAGATTTTTTAAAAAAATTTCTATTTTATTATATATTCTACACATCTTGAAAAATTGTTGCTATATCTTTCACTTTCATGTAGATTGGAAGTTCTGTCTTGATCAAAAGTTTATTTGATTCAACAAAAACTATGGCAAAAGGAGTGCTCCTCGACATGGATCCAAATAATATAGTAGGGAGATAAAAACTAGGACCAAATTTGTGTGAAGTACAAGTACTAGTTGTCCTAGAACTCAAAGAAAATTTAATTAGACCTTATGATCTTTTACAAAGGTTTGAGGATACACTTGGAGGACTGATAGCTTGACCTTGTCATTTGGTATGATTTAAATATTTTAGTGAAATATTATTAATTTTTTATATTTATCATGTTATTAAAATTTTAAATAAATATGAAATATATTTGCAGTTGACAATATGCGAAGATTTCTATTAGTGCATATAGAATAATACTTTATATGCTTCTCATTCGGTATGATTTTCAATCTTTTAAATTATGTTTATTAGGTTTATATTTTCATTGTTTAATTTACTTATACAAATTTATTGATTGTATTTGTAGGTGACAGGTACTTGGATTTTGCATATGATGGTTGAAGATAGTTGAAGATGGTTGATAGTAAATTAGTTGGTTTTTTATTTTATAAGACTTTGTTAGTTTTAAAACTCAATGATTTGTTAGTATTTAGTTAGCATTGGATTCAATACTTTTACATTTGTAATGCATTTGTACTTTTGTCATGATAGGATGAATTATATATGATGATATGGCGAATGAATTGGATATTTTGGATATAAAACATTTCTATTCTTATTGTGATGATGGTTAAATTGTGATGATGTGTAACTTTTTCTATTAAGTGATAAATGTTTTGTGTTCTGAATAAATATTATTAATTTATTATGGTGTATTCTAAATGTTTCTATTTAGTGTTTTTATAAAATATTATAATTAATATTTCATAATGTCATTATATATTATATAAGATGACAGTTTAAAATACCCTTATAAATTATCATTACTAACATAATTTATTGTCCTTATATAAAAATTTAAAACATTTATAATTGTCAATATAAATTAGTTTAGGTGACATTTATATTTGTCCTTATTTACATAATAAAAAGGCATGCATAAATGTCCATGAAATATGTTTTCGTGACATTTTCGATTGTCATTATATTCCTATATTTAAGACACTTTTGAAGTTAGCATAAATATTTTATAATGGCATTATACAAATGTCAGGAATACTAGAAGGTCTATGCTAACACCGCATATCAATACATTTTTTGATGGTGTCGCCATAGCTTTAGTGTCACTAAAAGTATACTATAAGGGCATTTATGTGTGTCCTTAAAGACCTTAATTCTAGTAGTGTAAGTTATGTTCTAGCAATTTCCTCGGTCTCGAATTCTTCTGACGATGACTCAATGCCCATCGAGGAGTTAGATTCGGCTTCTTTTGGTTCTTTATAGAGCTTCAAGAACTTTTTCTAAAGTTCTTTTACACTCTTGTAGTACCTATTCTATCAAGTTCTTGAGCGAGTAGAATGCTCAGAAGGTGAAACTCAGCCTTACCATTAGCCAATAAATCATTACGCTGCTTTCAGTCCATCGATGCTCCTCAAGTGCTTTTTCTTCTTCACTTTTGGACATATCAAACCCGTATTTAATCGATAGTAAAATATTGAATTAGTTTTAAATATTCCTCCATTCGTTGTTTCCAAAATGCGACTCCCCTCGAACACTGGTGGGTAGATGCTAGCTCTGGTCATTTCTTGTGCTTCAATTAGCGGTTAGTCCTTTTAAACATCTTTGCTCTGATACCAATTATAGGTCACGTGTGGCTGATAAGAGGAGGGTGTATTGCCCTAAAAAAACAAGTATATCATTTCTAAAACTTTCAACTTTAGATTAGAAAAAACACTTTAATAAACAAAACTGAAATGCATAAAATAAGTATGAGACACAAATGATTTACTTAGTTTACAACTAGGGATGTTACTAATCCAAGGCAAATGAAGCTCAAGTAAGCGACTCCTTCTTCAACACAAATCAGAGGTGGAGAAGCCTTGTACAAGACGTTGATAGCTCAAACATTGAAGAATAGAGTGAAATAACTTGAATACATAAAAAGTGTTCTATGAAAGAAAAAGACCAGGGCATTATTTATAGCTCGCTGGTCGAAACTAGCTGTTTGTTGACATGACATTGTCCTGGTGCCCGGACCCTCTCCAGGTGCCCCTAGTGAGGCATTCTCTATCTCCACACAATGGTTATACAACTACAACATGATAAGATTTTATCCACTCCTGAGCTCCCGAACTTGCTTCGGGCGCTCAGACCTCTACTGACATAGTCTCAGCGATGATCCATAGCAACGGAAATCTCTTCCAAAATTGGTCCCAGTGCCTGGACCATCTCGAGGCGCCCGAACAAGTGTCAACTTCATATTTGACTTTTTATTCGATCTTCCGCTCTGGTCACTTAGGTAATACTCCGACCTTCCAAAGTTGAGCTCACTCGAACCCAATTCCGGCTTTTTCCTCGAGCAGGCTTCCGCTCTGGCTTCTCATCCCTCAAATGTCACGCACGTCCTTGTCGTCCGCCTGTGTACTCTTACGTAAAACCTTGTCCCTCGGATGCACCGAACCCATTGATTCCTTTCTCGTGTCATCCTTCTCACTAGCTACATCTTCTACTTGACTTCTTATGTTCCTAAGATTCCACACACTTAAACACAAAGCATCAAACACAATAAGACCTAACTTAACTAGGTTGATCGCATCAAAACTTACCCGAGATACTTACAACATACACATATTGTGAAAGGTATTATTTTAAGCAAGAGTATAAGTCTCACAACTCCTGAGGAAATAGCTAAGATGAATAAAAAAATTAAATATCAATACTATTGGTAGTTTGATGTGCACTATGTTGTGTGCACGTCCCGATATCAGCTATGTTGTTGGTTTAGTCAGTCGCTTCTAGTTAAACCCAAGACCGAGACACATGAAGACGGTAAAAAGGATATTCAAATATCTGAAGGTGATAACAGATTATTATATTTATTCTCAAGGTTAAAAAATGAGTCTGAAAGACTATTCAAATGCAAATTAGGTTGAGGACCTGGATGATAAAAAATCCATATCAGGTTATGCATTTTTACTGAATGGTGGCACTATCTCATGGAACAGTAAGAAACAGACTTGTGTAGTTTTGTCAACTATGAAAGGTGAATATGTAATATGTTCAGTGGCTATGTAAAAAGTAGTCTGATTAAGAAGGTTCTTGAAGCATCTGATGATTACTAAGGACAATGGGAGTTCAGTAATTATCTACTGTGACAGTCAAGCTGCAATAACTTTTAAGAAGGATCCCAAATATCACAACAAAGGCAAACATATAGAAATTAAGTATAACTTTGTGAGAGGCATTATGACTATAAGGAAGGTAATTCTTGAGTATGCCCCTACACGTGCTATGCTTGAAGATCCTTTTACTAAGTCATTGACTAAAGAGTCATTTAAAGGATATGTAAAGTCTTTAGAACTTCGTAAAATGTAACATTTTGTAAAAATAATTGGATATATGAAATGTCATGATCTATTCAGTATAAATGTCTTTGTTATATTTAGATAAAGTCTCGGAGAGCATGTGACAGGTTGAGATTGATCCACTCATATAGATAATTATCTCTATTTGTTAAGTATAAATAGAGATAAGACCGTTACTTATGTGATAACTTATATAGTTGTGAATAGAGGCATACTCATAAGTTAAGGTCGTCTTGATAATTATGTAAAAGTGAGATCATTTATGTGTTAATAATGATTAAAGTAAATAAACCCACCATTTACTGAACCTGTTCGATGCCAAATTTAAATTCAGGATTGAACATTAGGTGTGTTTAGATCAAAATTTATACGATATTAATTTTTGAGAAAAGCATGCACTCTTTTGTAAAGAGAAAAATATCATAGCATGTGATTCATACCATATGTGGTATAGCGACAATAAGGGTAGTAGGAGAATGAATCACTACTTCTTCACTATATGAGACTCTTGAAATTATAAGTTAATCTCAGTTTTACCCTAAGTGACTATTTAGCTATTTACTTAAAGTTTTAATCAGTGATTTTTTACTTTAGTATGTATCCTATGGTTATAGATGATTCGGTCTATAGAGCATAATTAGGAAAGCAATTGATTAGAATGAATAGATTCTAGCTAAAAAGGAAGATTAAATAGATTTACATCTTTTGATGTTATTCACTAATCGACCCATTTTTGTTATATATAGAAATGATTGTGAATATTGAATATGGAATATGCTCTTGACATAATAGTCATTATGAAGGATTAGAGATATTTATATTGATGTAAATGAAGATTATTTATTCTCGGTAAATAGCAAGATATGGATATCTCCAAAATAATGGTTGTGTGCTGCTGGGAGATTGAATATTTTCTGGATAATGAATATATACTACTAGGAGAGAGGCTATGTGCCATTATAAAAGTATCTCTAATTCATTTAGAAGAGCAGTTAAGTAAAGTGCAACAACTTTATTAGCATTGGTCACTCAGAAAGTGACTATGTAAGGTGTAACAATCTTCTTAGCGACTATTGTTCAATGTGCTTGCTATCGCACGAACCATTTTCTTTAAGTATGAAATGGATTATTCTTATATAGTTTTTGTGACTTGATTCTTGGGTAGTCTTTGTGACTAGATTATTATATAGTCTATGTGACTTAATTCTTTTTATTCTTTGTGGCTAATTAGCCTTGGTAACTTGACTTGGATGAGTTGGAGATATTGGTAATGGAAACGTGGGATTGTGGGGGATGCCCATGATGTGTATATTGCCCACATTTAATTAGGGTAAATTACCATACTACCCTTAGGGGATTCACATTATAAAAGAATTCAAGTCATTTAACTGGAAAAAAAAAGAGGAAAGGTGTGTCCGTTAGAATAAGAAGGAGAACATCCATAAACATAGGGATTAGGTTTGTGAACTTATAAGGGCTTTCTGATTTCGTACATGTAATCACTCTATGGACAGAAAGTGGTGGCTTCCTCCATCCAATATTCTCTCCTCTCCAAATTTTGCCACAACGAGGTATGATTTAATTATTTTGTATAATTCCATTATAATTGCTATATGATTGGACCAATCTCCGAAATAAACTTTACACAATGTTGGTAATGGAAACGTGGGATCATGGAGGCTGCCCATGATGCGTATATTACTCACATTTAATTAGAGTAAATTACCATATTGCCCTTGGGGATTCCCATTATAAAATCATCCAAGTCATTTAACTAAAAAAAGGGGAGAAGAGGAAAAGGTGTGTCTATGAGAACAAGAAGGAGAAGATCCATAAATGCAGGGATTTGGTTTGTGAACTTGCAAGGGCTTTTTGATTTCATATCTGTGATCACTCTTCGGACAGCAAGTGGTGGCTTCCTCCATCCAGCATTCTCTCCTCTCTGAATTTTGCTGCAAGGAGGTATGGTTTAATTATTTTGTACAATTCCAATATAATTCTAACATTGGTATGAGAGCAAAGTTAGGAGTTATACCATATTTGCGATTTCTCATCACTGAATATTATATACTGACGATGCCAAGTCACAGAGGTGACTGGATAGCAGAACACTCCTATCTTGTGCACGACTAATGTGTCACAGCAAATGAGCGTTGACAACCGAATCACGGTAGAAGGATGTCGCGATAAGGTTACAGAAATACTTATGAAAGGGCACCGAGCTGTGACTGGGTAGCTTACCGGCGACAACAATGTTGTAGAATAGTCTGTTGTGTCAGGCTGCAGAATCATGATAGGGTCACAATTTACACTGAAGTTGGGTTTTCATCGCAGAGGTATGCTGGCAATGATATTTCGGACCCAATGAAGTGTCCCGAGATTGTAACGACCGCCTTTCTCATATCCTAACTTAGGGCACGAACGTTACCTTTATCTTTATCTTTCTTTTTTTTTGACCTTGTTATTTGCACTTCGCTCGATTCAGAAATCTAGTCTGAACTTGTGTGGCACATGGTCGTGTAACCTTTCTAGAAGCTAAACCTTACATAGCCGTGTGTGACACATGACCATGTGACTTTTGTAGAGACTAAACCTTACATGGTCGTGTGTGGCACATGACCATGTGACTTTTACAGAGACTAAACCTTACATGGCCGAGTGTGGCACATGGCCATGTGACTTTTGCATAGACTAAACCTTACATGGTCGTGTGTGGCACATGGCCATGTGACTTTTGCAGAGGCTAAGCCTCGAATGACCGTGTGTGGCACACGACCGTGTAACTTTTCTAGAGGCTAAGCCTTGCATGGCCGTGTGTGGCACACGACCGTGTAACTTTTCCCGAAGCTAAGCCTCGCATGGTCGTGTATGGCACACGGTCGTGTAACTTTTCCCGAAGCTAAGCCTCGCATGGCCGTGTGTGGCACACAACCGTGTAACTTTTCCAGAGGCTAAGCCTCGCATGTCCGTGTATGGCACATGGCAGTGTAACTTTTCCAGAGGCTAAGCCTCGCATGGCCGTGTGTAGCACACGACCGTGTAACTTTGGCCGAGAGGGAGAGAGTTGGGGTCGTGTGACTCCACACGGCCATGTCACGGGTCGTGTGGGGTTCACCCCTGCACCCCAAAAGGGAGTGATTCTCCCCTTGTACTCCTTTCTTGGCTTATCAATCTATCTATTACTTTATGAGAAGACTTTGACAACTAATTACTAACAACTGAACATTTTTCATACACAATACTCTAATAGTATGTTTATGCTAAGCGGAAATGAGAAACTAGATCCATCAGTACCAAAATCTAGCATTTTCAAGTACTAACAAGTTCCAAGATCACTTTCCACTGTTCCGTCACACACACCAGCAAACATTGCTCCTGCTACCCCCTCCTTACTCGAGCTTCCCTTTACCTTTATCTGTAGTATAAGGAAATGCAAATCTATAAGAAAACGCTTAGTAAGTACTATCTACTCACAAAACCATGCATTTAAGAGAACATGCTTTTAAAACTACTTGGGAAGAAAAGAACCAAACATGCACTTGAGTATAGTTCACGCTAAAACTCATGCTTTGTAAATATGCACATGATATGCATTTTTAAAATAGGTTTATAGTGCAAATCATCAATTTCAATCATGCTAGTAAGGTAATGAAAACAGAAATCTTGGCATATCATAGAGTTCATCAGCACTACACTTTATAACTCAAGTTCTCCACTTAATGATGGTTTTACTTTAACAAACCAATGAACTTGGAAACTTTATAATACATACTAGTGAAAATAATAATCAACTTCTTTGGGCCCGACAATGTACCACTTTGCGCGCATCCTTAATAAGATCCGAGGTAGCTAATCTCGAACCCATTAAGGTACTACTAAACGAACTTATGCCTAGGGCAATCTAGGAGCCCATCCCATGGACCTTGGTCCAGTACATGTCACTTCAAAGTAAAATACTTTCTTTTAATACTTCTTTCTTATTCTTGCACTAATTTGTTATTTAGACAAACACCTGGTGTGCACTTTAATCTCGTACTTGTAGGGAAGCACTTTAGAGCCCTTGAATTTATGCTTCTTAGTCCCAAACTAGATGGGAAGTCATTCAAGACCCTTTACATATGCTCTTAGTCCCAAAACTTAGAGGGGCAGCTTACATATCATAGCATATAATTCCTTTAACATGCATAATCTACATTAACTACCACAAAAGGTCTTTTCACATGCATAACGTAACAACTCATACTGTAGGTGAGAGATACTTACATCCTTTTGCTATTTCTTACTCTTACACCCTTAAGGTTCAGGGAGAACAACCTCTCTTGGGTGCCTCACCCTCCAACTGGACCTTCACACGTGTACCACTTCCTTGGGAAAACCCTTCTCTTAGATTTTTCCCCCTTGAAAATCTTTAAAACGTGGAACCCTAGGGTTCTTGGCCGAACTTGCAAAGAAGAAGGGAAGAATTCGGCTATGTATCGGGAGAAGAGAAAATGAAGAGATTTAGGTTTTAATCTCATCCCTCACCTTGTATACTTAGTGGAAGTTGAAACATCTCTTCCCCCAAGAATCTTCTTCTAAGGAATTGTTTCCTATTACCAATGTGATGCTTTACCACCACCCTATTGGCAACTTAAACTAATCTCATGTAAGAGGTCTTGGGTTCAATCCTAGCTTGGGCCATTTATACATATATTTTTAGTTCTTTTCTCTTTTTCTATTTATTTTTGCTCTTTTGAATTAGAGAAAATTTATGGGTGTTACAGAGATGGTATGCGATGCTTTTGTGGCCGATGACGCATCTTTGGCAACCTGTCACACTTTTTGTGTGAGCAGGCATCGACAACCTTGTCAGGCCAAGGGTGACCAGAGTCTGGTGCCGGAAAGGACCAGCGACCGCCCTAATAGGCTAGCAATTGGTTGGCGTGGCCGGCGACCGCGTCTATTGCGGTTGTGAGGTTAAGGCAGCGTGGGTGGCGTGCGTCGAAGAAAGCGGGAAAAAACACGTGCTTCAGTAAAATGACGAAGTCCAATGTTTTGAGAAAAAGTTTGATTTTTATAAATCAAACAAAATATATAAAAAAATAAATAATAGTTTTTTATAAGTGTTTTGATTTTAGGAAATCAAAATTAAAAAAAAGTGAGATGTTCATATAGAAAAAAAAATGAACGGTAAAATTTTTTTTTTTACCTCTCTTGAACCGGTCTGGTTCAAGCCGAATAGGTTTAAACCAAATTGGTCCAATTAGACCCATCTTTGATTTAAATCAGTGGTTGTTTTAATTGGACTTAGACCAGATATGATTAAATGACTAGATTTGTTTTATTGGGTTAAATTTGATTAAATGTATTAGATTTATTTTAATGGGTCAGACTTAAACACAATGTGCATTGATTTGATCAAATAGATCTGAGTTTGATCAGTAAGTTTGAAATTGACTTAAATGAGCTTAGATTAAATAATAGCAAAATATAGGTGCAGAAGATCCCTATCCAATTAGATTAGTTCTAACAAGGGTAATAACCAAGCTTAGGATCTGGATTCCCAATTGATTGGTTCAATGGGTCATTCGAATTAGACTCTTAAAAATCAAGAAGATTTATTTTTCTTGATAAATAATGTTGGTTCTATGTCTGCATAAAGTGAATTAAGTCAATTTTGTACTGGTTAGTTAGTTTTATACTGACTTATTTAATTTCAATTTATACATGGCACGGATGATTACCACCTTAACTTGTCGTGAAGTGCGACGAAATGAGCTATGAGAACATATTTAGGAGATTGAGTATAACCCTATTTATGGAGTCGACAACCACATTGGATGGCTTGATAGATTATTCTGGAAACTCGAGCAAGAAGAATTTTCAGCCCTGGATAATTACAGGATCTAGGCTTTATACATTCATTGTCGGTGTTTCCGAAGGTGGTAGCAGACTATGTATGGGGGTACCATGAAGGACGCGTCACATATTCAGAGTTATGTGAGGAACTACTTCATCATATGAATGAAGATGATCCTGAAGAGTTTGAAGAGGATCCTAAAGAGTTTGAGGAAGACCCAAAAGAGGATCCAATTGTAGATCTAATGGAGAATCCTAAAGCTATCCTACCTAAGATTGCCCAAATGAGTCCAGGTTGAAAGAGATTATGTTGATCACTGCACTAGTGTCTGTCCTAGTGGGAGTAGTGTTAGTCTATCTCATTTATTAGAGTTCTATTATTGTTACTGTCATTATGTATGAACAGTGTTAGTATGTTTAATTTATGCCAGTTTGTTATATGTTAACAATATGCATCATATTTATGTTAATAATATGTTCATTTATATGTTTATTTATGCTGATTACTCCACTTGATGCATAATAATATGGTCAATGCAATATACTATTTGATTAGTTCATTATGAGTATAATAATTAATGATTAGTTTATTAGTGAGATGTGTGTAATGTTATTGATCAATGTTGATTTGATTGATTATACAGATGATGAGTGAAAACATAATTATCACTTGATTTTATAAACCAATTCAAATTAACGTTGAGTCAATCATATAATGAACACATATGAATTACACTGAATACTAAATAATGTATTTATTTATGTTAGATCATGACAATTAAAAATATCATAGCTGAACTTAATAAGGGAGAGAAACATAATGCGGATAACTATAAGATCTGACATATCAGGATATAGTATGTACTTGAGGAACACAAATTTCTAAAGGCTATAAATTAGGTTATGATAGAACCTGTAGATGATCCTATTACACAGAACAGACGAGATCTTGATACCTATGAGGCATGAAAGAAAAAGGACTCCACTACAAAGGGCATATTAATTAATTGAATGGTAGATGACCTAGCTTTTGAGTATGAATTGTATTTTATGGCTCTTGCAGTCCGGGTAGCCCTTAAGGAGAAATACAGTGGAGTAAGTCTGAGCAAGCTTCGACAGCTGACGATTAGGTTTGACATCTACAAGAAGTGTCCGAATGTTTTGATGGTTCAATACCTCAAGAAGATGTCAAACATGATTCGGGAGCTTAAAACTGTTGATCATGAGTTGATTGATGAATAACAAGTTCAAGCAGTTATTTATTCCCTTCCAGATTCTTGTGAAACCATGAAGTAGACCCTAACTCATAGCGAGAGTATTAAGACTTTCATTGACGTCTCACGCCATGTAGAATTGGATGTGGAAAGAGTAGAATCTGCAAGGATTTCTAGACTGACATATGTGGCTATCGATTCTATTGGATCATCTAGATCTAAGAAAAAGAAATGATTAAAGAAGGGTAAGGGAAAGAAGACAGAAGCTACTATTGTAGGACAGATCCCAATCAAGAAGAAAGGAATGAAACCTAAAAGAAAGATGACTTGCTTTAATTGGGCAAGAAAGGTCACTTCGTTCAGGAGTGCTATGAGCCGAAAAAGGTAAATCCAAGTATGTATTCTTTTTCTGAGTATTTTGTTACTAGTTTAGTGTTTTTAGTTGATTCTTATCCTTTGTGGATTATAGATTCAAGATCAACCAACCATGTAACTCGAGAGCGAGTTACATTTGTAGAGTACCATCAAGTACCAGCTAGCAACAAATAGATCTATATAAGAAACAATGCAAGAGTTGAAGTAAGAGGAGTCGACACTTAAACTCAACCTCCTGGTGGTACATGATATCCTGTATGCTCTTAAAATTTGACAGAATCTTGTTTTCATTACATGTCCTTTTGATTTAGGATAGTGTATTAATTTTTATAGCCAGTGTGTTGAATTTAAGATTAACTCAATGTCAATCGGATATGATTTTTTAACAAAATGGTTTATGATTTTAAATGTAGAACTAGATGTCAATTATGCTATTGAGGGTTATTTTTCGAATATTGCTCTAACTAGTGATGCAAGTATTACTGATGAGGTTGACCTACTAGATTAGGTCACATAGGATAAGAACGTATAAATCGGTTGTTAGAGAGGGTCTATTGGGCACTCAAGCTAAGATTCACTTATCTATATGTGAGCATTATCTTGCTGAAAAAGCAACTAGGAAACCATTTGATAAGGCTATTAGAGCTGAATCATCATTATAATTAATTTATTCAGATATTTATGGTATAATGAATGTGAAGGATAAACATGGAGATTCCTATTTCATTACATTTATTGATGATGTCTCTCGTTTCGGTCATGTGTATTTGATTTCTCATAAATCTGAAGCATTTGATTGTTTCATTCATCATATGAACGAAGTTAAGAATCAAATGGAATGTAAGGTGAAGACTTTATGCACTAACCATGGGGGGATATTTGTTTAATATATTCGAGATAATATGTAATGATAGAGGGATTATTAGATAGCTGGCAATCCCTGGAACTCCACAGCAAAATATGATAGTTGAAAGAAGAAATAGAACTCTTTTTGAAATGGTTAGGTCTATGATGGAACAGGCTAATTTGTCGATCTCTAATTAGGGAGATGCAATTAACTACAACTTATATACTTAACAAAGTGCCTTCAAAGTCAATTTTATCTACCCTATATAAATGTTGAACAGACAAAAAAATTAGATTTGAGTAATCTTAGACCCTGGGGTCAGCTGCTCATGTTCATGATAGTTTTATAAGTATGGAAAACTGGGACCTAGGGATAAGAAGTGTATCTTTATTAGATATTTTGAGACCTTCAAAGGTTTTGTTTTATAGGTGAACAATTAGATGCAACCATCTCCGAAATGGATTTGAGAGATATAATTTTTCTCAAAATAGAGTTCCCAACCAAATGTGATGTTGATAAAAGTATTCCTCTTTTTGAGGAGGATAATATATTATTAACAAGAGAGGTGTCAAAAGGGATGTCTGAGTCTAGTCAATCAAGTGGGAGTGATATGACATGTCATGAGTTGACTTCTCAATAGCCCAACTTATGAAGAAGTGTTCATAAAATCAAACCTAAGAAGAGGTTTAATATTGAGAATGAAGTATTGATGACACTCCCAATTAACGATGATGAACTTTAATCTATTGAGGAAGCATTAGGATATAGAGTTAGAGAAAAGTGGAAAGCTACAATGGTTGAAGAGATGGAGTCTATGAATTAAAATCATGTTTGGGATTTGTTGAACTTCCTCTAATCGAAAGGCTATTGGGAATAAATAGATTCTAAAGATAAAGAGGAAAGCTGATGGATCGATTAACATATATAAAGCTCATTTGGTTGCAAAAGGATATACCTAAATGAAGGGTATTGACTTTGAAAAGATATTTTTTCTCATAGTAAAATTTGTGTCAATACAAGTTATTTTGACATTTGTGGCACATGATGACTTGAAATTATATCAGATAGATGTAAAAAAATTACTTTTCTTAATGGTATGCTTGACGAGAAAAAACATGCACTCTTTTGTAAAGAGAAAAATATCATAGCATGTGATTCATACCATATGTGCTATAGCGACAATAAGGGTAGTAGGAGAATGAATCTCTACTTCTTCACTATGTGAGACCCTTGAGATTATAAGTTGATCTCAGTTTTACGCTAAGTGACTATTTAACTATTTACTTGAAGTTTTAATCAATGATTTCTACTTTAGTATGTATCATATGGTTATAGATGATTCGGTCTATAGAGCATAACTAGGAAAGCAACTGATTAAATGAATAGATTCTAACTAAAAAGGGAGATTAAATAGATTTACATCTTTTGATATTGTTCACTATAGACCCATTTCTGTTATGTATAGAAATAATTACGAATATTGAATATGAAACATGCTCTTGACTTAATAATTATAAGATATTAGAGATATTCATATTGATGTAAATGAAGATCATTTAATCTGGGTAAATAGCAAGACATGGATATCTTCAAGACAATGACTGTGTGCCACCGGGAGATTGGATGTTTCCTGAATAACGGATATGTACCACTAGGAGAGAGACTATGTGCCATTTATGAGAGTGTCTATGATTCATTTAGAAAAACGACTAAATAAAGTATAACAACTTTGTTAGCATTGATCGCTAAGAAAATGACTATATAAGATGTAACAATATTCTTAGCGATTATCGCTCAGTGTGCTTGCTGTCGCACAAACCGTTTTCTCTAAGTATGGATTGAATGTTCTAATATGATCTTTGTGACTAAACTCTTATACAGTCTATGTAATTTATTTAGTCTTTGTGACTATCTAGTCTTAGAGACTTACCTTGGATGAGTGGGAGATGTAGGAAATGGGAATGTGGGCAGCCCACATTGCCCACTTTCTTTGGAACAAAATATCCCTTTTACCCCTACGATAATTCCTATTATAAAGGTAGTTTGAGAGGTGTTAAGAACATGAGATTCGTTTTCACTATGGAGGAAAAACATCCGAAGTTACGAGATTTGATTTGTGAATTTGTGAAAGACTTTCCAATTTTATATATATGATCGCTCTTCCGATAGCAAAAGTAACTTTCTCTGTCCATCATTCTTTTCTCTTTGAATTCCAACATAATGAGGTATGATTTAATTATTTTGTACAATTTCATTATAATTCTTATAGTAGTACATTTGAGCTTCTAGAGTGTTTTTTTTTTCAACTGTAAACCTATTTGTTATCCTTGTTTTTTTTGTTTAATTTGTGCTGGTGTTTATGATTTTAAACTGCAAGAAGTTTTTTCACCGTTGGAAGGTGTCGAGAGAAATATAATACTCATGTTAAAGAGATAACCTTGGATATACCTATCTGAGTTGTGAAAATGCATGTTATTCACCTTCTCTATCGCATTCTGTCCAAGGACGAAAGACAAATAAAATTTCTTAGCACATGGAAAAGCATCGAAGGTAAGATTTATTAGCAAAACTCATAGTTAGTTGCAGTGGCGGATCTAGAAATTCAAGCATGAAGAGATGATTTTTATGTGGAACAAGGGGTAATATTTTCTATATCCACTGGTGGAACCCCATACTACTAAGGGTTTCATTATCGACAGGGGAGGCGACCGCCGATGTCACCTCCTCTGGATCCGTTCCTAGTTAGTTGTAAATAATAGAGTGAATATGTAATTTCAATCTCAGACATAACCTTATTAATAAAAAGATTTGACCTTAGAATTATTTTGGAAATAATTGATAAATGATTAGTTGTCATGATTTATATTAAAATACATAAAACTTATTTTATTCTTGATTTTTTGACAATATAAAATATATAAAAAAATTTAAACAAAAGTTCTAAATTTAAAGAATATCTCGCCAATTAAATATAAATTTTGAAATATTTAAACGGACGTTAAAATTAAGGCGCTAAAAAATAAAGATTTTCAGAGAGGGAATAAAATTTTAAATATAAAATACAAATAAATAGTAGACCGTAAACCTAGATTCTAAATAAATCGTACTCATAAAATACATCGAGGATTCCGTGGGAACTAGGTTTTAATAAACTTCCCTCTCCTCCCCTGGCTTCTCCTCCGCGTTTCAGTTTAAGTTTAGGGTTTAGTTTTTGTCTGCGTTGCTTCCCGCCTCCATGACGTCGTTGAAGAGAAGAGCTATAGATGACGCGAGTCCGGACACCGTAACGCCCTCTAAAATTCCGAGGGAGGCGTCTTCCATCCGCACCGACGCTTGTCTCCATGACGTCTCTTATCCCGACGGTTACGCTTCCCTGCCGCGGCCTCGACTCGCTGATGACAAGCGGAAGCCTCCAGCTCGGGAGTTCCCCTTCGAACTCGACCCCTTCCAGTGCGAAGCTATCAAGTGCCTTGATGCCGGTCAATCCGTGATGGTATAGCTGCTTGCCGTTCCTTCTGGCTACTCAGATTTTGCCCCTCCATAACATGTTTTTAAATCAATTTTTTCCCCTTTATATGTTCGTAAATCTAAGTCGTTGCGGTTACTCAATTTATAAACTTCATAATAATCATGTTTTCCTTTATACATTGTTTGCCTTTGGCATGTGGGTATGCGCCACAACTTTCTCACCGATGAATTCAATTCATGCAAGTGTCTAAGTCCCGTTTCACTTGCTCAATATCAGTAGCGTGTTCTTCTGTGCAGGGTGTTTTCTCCATTTTTTAATAAAAAACTTTCCCATTTATACGATCAACATTCTTTCTTGTAGATAACATTTTTTTTTTTTGTTATCACTACTTTTATAGTGTGCAGTTCTCTTTAATTTGTGGTCTTTCATGATCTCTGGACTATATTAGTGTATCTTTTGCTAAACTTGATGATCAATTTTTTGATTTATTATGGTTTGAACTATTTCTTTTCTTTATGGAGATGCAATTTGCTCATTGTCATGGTCTTCTAGGTTTCAGCACATACATCAGCAGGGAAGACTGTTGTTGCGTTGTATGCTATTGCTATGTCTTTGCGAGATCAACAACGTGTCATCTATACCTCACCTATCAAGGCTCTCAGCAACCAGAAGTACAGAGAATTTAAGGAAGAATTTTCTGACGTTGGTCTTATGACTGGGGATGTCACCATTGAACCTAATGCTTCTTGCTTGGTAGATTTATGAGATCACAATATCTTTAGTTTTTGGCATCAATAATATATCATTGATTGCTTTCCTTCAATTCTAGGTCATGACTACAGAGATTTGGCGTAGTATGCAATATAAAGGATCAGAAGTTATGAGGGAGGTGGCTTGGATTATTTTTGATGAAGTCCATTATATGCGTGATAGGGAGAGAGGTGTTGTTTGGGAAGAAAGCATAGTCATGGCTCCTAGGAACTCAAGATTTGTGTTCCTGTCAGCTACAGTTCCTAATGCCAAAGAATTTGCTGATTGGGTTGCGAAGGTTATTTCTCCTTTTTTTTTTCTTTTCATTCTGCTTCTTTTTATTTATTTACTTAAAGTCTCTATGAAGTTAGAATTATGAATTGTTGTGATTATGTAACATTATGTTGCTTTCTTTCATGAAAACTGTTAACAGAATTTTCCAAGCATTGACTATTTGTACACAATTTGTTTTTTTAAGAAAAAGAGGTTTAGGTACCATAAATTTTAATTGACAAATCTTTTGCTGTCTCATATACATGCTAGATGACTTTTTTTTTAATTTTTTTTATTTCAGGTTCATCAACAACCTTGTCATATTGTCTATACAGATTATCGACCTACTCCACTTCAGCACTATATTTTTCCTTCTGGAGGCAATGGACTATACTTGGTAGTGGATGACAAGGGAAAATTTAGAGAGGACAGTTTTCAAAAAGCATTAAATGCTCTTGTTCCAGATGAAGGGTCTAAACGGAATAATATGAAATGGCAAAAGGAATTGCTAGTTGGAAAACCTCGTGAAGATAGCGATATCTTCAAGATGGTCAAGATGATAATCCAGCGACAGTATGATCCTGTAATACTTTTCAGCTTTAGCAAAAGGGAGTGTGAGCTTCTTGCGATGCAGGTAGCCAGCTGTACTTTCTGTGAGTTTGTGACTGTACATGTATTATCTCGTTTGCTATTGTCAATATCTTTGCTAGCAGTAGAATCTTACTGTGCACCAACTAATAGTATTTGATTATCGCAGTTATTCACAAGCCTTTTTAATATATTGAACTTTTGAATGATGTTCATTTGACTTTATGGTTTCATTGTATCTTATGATCATCTAATTTGATTTCACTATGAATCAAAAGGAGACTCTTAACACTTATTCTTAAATTACTACTTGCTTTTACAAAGACAAAGACATCTCTATGATACATGCAACAAATATCTTTGGAATGGTTATTTCACTGCTTCAATTGAATCAAAATTATTTTCTATGCCTTAATAGTTTTGGTTAACATTGTTTAAGCATATTATCATTTTCTTGTTGTCTAATTAAGCCATGTTCGTCCCAACCACTTTTGATTAGTGACTTGGAAATTATTCTGCTATCAGACTCATGCAAGGCTATTTCACTAGAGAAATTTCAAATTAATTAAATCATTTTATTATTTTGTAAAAGATGGAAGTGTACATCTTTTTCATTCAAATAATGAATAACTTCTCTCTTATTTTAATACAGATGGCAAAATTGGACTTGAATGAAGAAGATGAAAAAGTTAACCTTGAAACAATATTTTGGAGTGCTATGGATATACTTTCTGATGATGACAAGAAGCTGCCACAGGTAAGATTCAATATCATAGAATGATGACTGCTTTAGTTTAGTGTTGATGTACTCTTGATCTTCTTTGTTCTCCTCTTTTTCTCTTTTCTCATATAATTTCTATAAGATCTCAAAATGCTAAGATCAATCTGAAGTTGCTAGAAAAGAGAAATAACAAAATATTATTAGAATGAAATTATATAATATTATTATACATAATTATGTATATTCACTCATCTTTATCTATATAAATATTTATTAATATATATTTAAACGACCAATAAATACTTCAATTTGGTAATGTGAAATTATGATAAATATGCAAATCAAACGAGGAATAACAACAACAACAACCAAGCCTGATAGGTGGGGTCGGCTATATGGATCCTTTTACGCCATTGAGTTCTATCTCCAACTATATCATCATCAATACTTAAATAAATTTTATCTTATTTTATTATTGTTAACCAAGTCTTTTTTGGTCTTCCTCTTCTCGTTTTATATGTGTGTTTGGCATAGTTTCATATTGTCTAACTAGAGTATTTATTGGTCGTCTAAGTACATGCCTGTACCATTTTAAACGTGTCTAGAGTTTTTCCTCAATAGATGCAATTCTGACTTTTTCTCTAATGCTCTCATTTCTTATTCTGTTCATCCTTGTATGTCCACACGTCCACACATCCTCCTTAACATCCTCATATCTGGAACTCATCTTTTGCTTTATATAACATAGCAGGTCTAACTGTGGTTTTATAGAACTTTAAGTTTAGAGGTACTTTATGGTCACATAAAACACCCGATGCTCTCCTTTATTTCAACCATCCTGTTTGTATTCTATGTAATATATCTCTCTCAATCTCTTCATCGTTTTGTAAAAATGATCCTAAATATTTAAAGCTCTTGGTTCCGAGTAACTCATCATCTCCTATTTTAACAATTGTCTTATTATGTCTAATATTGCTAAACTTAAATTTCATATATTTTGTCTTTACTTTACTAAATCTAAAACCTTTTCCTTATAGTGTTTTTCGCTAAGATTCTAGTTTAGCATTGACTTCTTCACGTGTTTCATTTACCAAAACAATATCATCTGCAAATAACATGCACCACAGTACTTTGTCTTGAATGCATGTAGTGAGTTCATTTATAATTAGTATAAAAAGATAGGAACTTGGAACTGATCCTTGATATAACCCTATCTTTATTGGAAATGCTTCAGTTATTCCAATTGAAGTCTTTACTCTGGTCGTTACATCCATGTACATATCCTTAATTAGTTCAATATATGTTACGCTAACACATCTCTTTCTTAGAATTCTCCATATAATTTCTTTTGGACTCTATCATAAGCTTTTTCTAAGTCAATGAATACCATGCGTAGATCTCATTTTTGCTCTCGATATTTTTCAATTAATTATTTAAGAAGATGTATAGCTTCTATGGTCGACCTTCTAGACATGAATCCAAATTAATTTTCGGTCATTGTGTCTCTTTAATTTTTTTTTATTACTTTTTCCCAAAGTTTCATGGTATGACTCATTAATTTAATACCTATATAGTTTGTACAATTTTGTACGTCTTCTTTATTTTTATATAAGGGAATTAGAGTACTTACCCTCCATTGATTATACATTTTTTCCGTTTTCAATATCATGTTAAATAATTTTATAAGTTATTCAATATCTTGTTTCCCTAGGTACTTCCATACCTCTATCAGAATATCATTTGGTTCAACGACTTTTTCATTGTGCATCCCATTTAAAGCTTGTTCTACTTATAAATTTTGAATTCTACAATGAAAATTTAAATTTCTATACTCATTTAACCTACTTAAATTAACTAAGTTAAGTTGGTTACCTAAACCTTTATTAAAAAGTTACAACTCTTCCACCGCTCTTTTATTTCTCCCTTCTCTACTAGTACCCTATCACATTCATCATTAATACATTTTATTTTGGATAAAATCTCATCTTCCTTTCTCTCACTTTAGTTATTCGATAAATATCTCTTTCCCCTTCTTTTGTATCCAATTTTTGATATAATCATTTAAAAGTTTCATTCTTTGCTTCATTCACTACTTTCTTAGTCTCTTTATTGGTTATTGTATATTTTTTTAAAATTTTTCTCATTCTTACAAATATATAATTCCTTATGAGCTGTTCATTTTTCCTTCACTTTCTCTTGTACTTTCTTATTCCATCACAAAAATTCCTTATTTAGTGGTGCATGTCCCTTTAACTCATCGAGTACACTCTTAACTCTATTTTCAACTTTGATATCATCTTATCCCATGTCGTATTAGAGTCACCATATATTTCACCTAATACTTGTACTCCTACCTTCTTCTTAAATATATTTTGCTTCCCATCCTTTGACTTTCACCACTTAATTCTAGGAGTCGTATATATTTTCTGTCTTGATATTATACTTGAGGCATAAATCCAACACTATTAATCTATGTTGGGTAGTTAAGCTTTCACCGGGATGACCTTGCAATCTTTATAAATCTTTCTATCCTTCTTCCTAACCATAAGAAAGCCAATTTGCGATTTATTATTCCCACTTTTGAACGTGACTAAGTGTTCTTCTATTTTCTTAAAAAATGTATTAGCTAATATAAGATCATATGCTATCGTAAAATCTAAGATAGCTTTCCTTTCTTTATTTCTTATTCCAAATCCATAACCTCATGTACCCTCTCATATTATTCATTTTTCACTCTGATATGTCTATTTAGATCATCTTCTATTAAAATCATTTCATTTGGCGGAATATTTTGTAATCTTCATTTAAGTCGTCCCAAAAACTTATTTGGTAGTTTTATCTAATCCTACTTGCGATGCATATATGCTAATTATGTTCATAGTTTCTTTCACCTGAGTTTTTTATCATCTTTGTCTTCTCGCGTACCCATTTTGTCTCTTGTATACACAACATATTAATTCTTCTTCTAATCATTGTATCTACCAAGGTTTAGAATACCGTTTCGTGCCGGGCGGCACTGATGGTTTTTACCGTTCTGTCGCCCGGCCGAAATCGGCACCCGACACGCAGAAGTTTCGCGTGATGCACGCAGACGTGGCGCTGTGCTTTCGGCGCGTGATACGCTCGTTGATGCGTGCCAGCACACGCACGACACTCGCGATCGAAAAAATTGCGCTACAGAAGGAATCGAATCGATTCCTTCTGTTGCTCGCAAAAATCCTATAAAAACGTACAAGTGATCGATTAGCAGCAGCGAGCAGTGGCGAGGCGAGTCGAGCAGCGGCGAGTCGAGGCGAGCAGCGGCGAGTCGAGGCGAGCAGCGGCGAGTCGAGGCGAGCAGCGGCGAGGCGCGACAAGCAACAGGGAGGTGCGGCGAGACGAGCAGCGACAGAGGTACGATTTCGCCATCTCGTATGCATCATATCGCCGCCGAAGGAGGCGTCGGACGCCTCCGACGCCGCCGGAGGCGTCTGGTGACGCCGGAGGCGTCCGGCGACGCCTTCTGCGCCGTCGGACCCCTGCAATCCGCCGCTGCCGAGCGGCGTGATCGTGGTTGCTGCCGGCGCCCGTGCCCATGCCCACGTGCCCTACGTGAAGGAAATTATATATAATTTAAATTTATAATAATTCCTAAGGTTGGTATGGTATTCCAAACAGGATTTTCTAAATCCTAATAAAATTTTCTTAATAAAGATTAAAATATATAAAAAGTATATTTAAAAATTAAAATTTTAATTAATATTATGAAAAATTAAATTTTCAATATTTTAAATTGTATTTAAAAATTTTTAAAAAAATTATAAAAAATCTGTTTAAAATTTAAAAAAAAATTATAAGAAATCTGATATATATTATAATATTTTTTATTATTTAAAATTTAATTTATTTTTTTTTAAAAATAATAATAATTCAGATTTATATTCTAATACTCTAAAAAAATTAAAATTCTAAAAGAATTCTAAAAAAACTAATAAATTAAATTTATATTTTGATATTTTTATTATTTTATTTTTTTACAAATAATAATTAATTAATTAATTAATTTGTATAATTATTATATATAAAGTAACATCTTTATGCTAATTTATATATTTATTATAGATAATATTTTTTTATCTTAGAATTAATTTAAAATTTGGATCCATAAATATTATTTTTTGTACTTTTGTAATATGTTTAGAAATATTACAAGTCTTTTATTTTAAAAATTTGGATATATTCTTAACGTTATAAAATGATGATCATTACTGGAAATGTGTATTATTCTTAATCTTCTGCAATTCTGATCATTCTTTATAATTTTTTTATAATGCATAGGCAATGACACCCAAACAACAATCTCATGATCCAGCTTGGAGACACGCACATCGATTAGAAAATCGATTCCATTGGCAATGTTTGCATTGCGATATGATTAGACGCGGCGGCGGGGTCATATGCCTAAAACAACATCTTGTTGGTGGATATCCGGATGTTTCTAATTGTCCAAAAGTTTCTCAAGAAGTTCGTCGTGCAATGAAAGAGGAACTTGATGGAAAAAAAGCATTAAAGTATAAACAACAACGAGAGTGTGAACTTGTTGATAGCCGAAGCTCTAAAGAACCAATCTATGATGAAATGGAAGGTCGTGGTGAAGTTCCAAATGACGAAGACTTTTTAGCAGCTCTCAATGCCTCTCGAACTCAATATGACTATGAGCAAAATATGCAACATTGAAGTGGCTCTGGTGCTAGTGGAAGTGGCTCAACTACTGCATCAACATTAGGAAGGAGTGCAAGTGTTCGTATTACTTTAACACAAGGTGGTATTGGTTGTTTTTTTTCTTCTATGGGACGAAGACGTGCAGTTGATATTGCTGATATTGATCCACTAGTATTTCCAGACCAAGCTAGCAAACAGACTAGGATTGATGATGCATATTCAAAAGAGAAGAAATCAATCGGTAAAAGTATTGTTAAATTTTTCCATTTTAATCATATTCCCCCTAATGTAGCAAACAACACATACTACCGTAGCATGGTGTCCAACATCCAAAAATCTGGTCCTGGTATTCAACCTCCGATTGCATATGAAATTGCCGGTCTATATTTAGATGAACAAGTGGAGGAGATCAAGACTTGGATCCTATCATGCAAGAAACAATGGAACTTATATGGGGTTACGTTGATGTGTGATGGCTGGACAGGACCTACACGGATGAGCATCATCAACTTTCTACTATACTGCAATAGAGGTGATATTTCATAAATCTATTGATGCAACTACAGACTATCATGATGCACCCTACATATTTCGTTTGATGGATAATGTAGTTCATGAGATAGGTGCAGAATATATAGTACAGGTGATTACAGATAATGGTGCCAACTTTAAAAGGGCTGGAGAGATATTGGAGCAAAGGTATCAAACATTATTTTGGACACCATGCGCAGCACACTGTATTGATTTGATGATGGCGGATATCGGTAAGCTCGATATAGTGAAGAAGGTAGTGAAAAAAGGTCAATCTTTAACAAAATTCATCTATAATCATCATTGGGTTCATGGATTAATGAGGAAATTTATTGATGGGGAGATTCTGCGACCAGGAGCGACTAGATTTGCCACTCACTTTCTACTGTTAAAATCGTTGAATCAGAAAAAAGTCAGATTAAAGGCCATGTTCTCTTCTAAGGATTGGGAAGCCTCTCGATATTCTAACACGACTGAAGGTAAGGAGGTGCAAAAAACTATTATGTCTGTCAGATTTTGGGACTATATCGCAGATATTCTTATAGCAGTAGAACCATTGTACGTTGTTCTACGTAAAGTTGATATGGACAAGAAGCCACAAATGGGTAACGTTTACCGCCTAATTTATGAAACAAAAGAGGAAATTAAGAGGCGTCTACAATCACCGACCAAGTATCAACATTACATTGATATAATCACTACGTATTTTTTGGCCGGTACGTATTTTTTAATGATAACGAATTTTTAATATTGTTATTAATAATTATATATGTTTAATTATTATAGGCTATTATCTCAATCCGGCATATCAATATCGTTATAATCTTGGCACAAATGATGATTTATTAGTGGCCCTCAGACATGTAATATCAAGACTGCATACAAACACAGAATCAATTGCTGAGACTATTAATGAAAGTCGATTATTTCGAGAGGCATATGGTTCTTTTAGCGATCCTATTGCAGTTTCATGCAGATATAAAATGGATGCAGGTAAATATAGTAAAAATTATTACTAATTATTATCAACAAATATAAATAATTATTTTAATTTTGTTCTTATTTATCTTACAGCTGAGTGGTGGTTACAATATGGAGGATCAGCTCCAAATTTGAAAAAGATTACAGTACGAATTCTCTCACAGACAACGTCTTCAAGCGGTTGTGAAAGAAATTGGTCAACTTTCTCTCTCATTCATACAAAAGTACGAAATCGTCTTTCTTATCGTCGCTTGGAGAAGATGGTCTACGTTCATTAAAATATGCGTCTTCAACTAAGAGCAATAACAGAAGAGAATGAAGAACAGGAGTCTGGTGATGTAGACCCATTTGATATTGGATTTGTCCAAACTGAGAATGATCCAATGATGGATTGGTGGAGCGCTGTTGAGGCTGAGAATCCATTACTTGATGAAGCAGGAGACCCACCACGACCATCTCAATTTCTTACTCAACAAATTCAAAAAATACAAGCTAGAGGAGATATCTGCGAGGAAGAAGATGATGAAGCTTTTGATCAAGAATTTCGATTTTCTGGATCTCGGTCTAGGCGTTCTCAAACATCACAAACCCAACCAAAGTCCATAGATAAAGGCAAAGGCAAAGCTCCTGCAATTTTTACTAAAAAGAAAGAAAAAGGTAAACCTCCTGCTTTTACTGGAAGGGGTCCATTGAGCATTAGAGAAAATCCACTCGATGCAATTGATGAGCAAGAACATAATGACAATGATGAAACTTCATCACCTTCAGACACTGTAGTCCGACAAGAAGTTCGAAATGAGGATAGTGATGTTGATAGCAGTGCAAGTACTCATAGAAGTGATGACAGTGGTGATGTATCTAGTGGTAAAAATTATTGTCCCCCTACTCTAGCACCGGAGCCATGGACATGTGAGATAGATTACACACATGCAACTCAAGATGATGATCATGGAGCTAGAAGTAACCCTATTCAATATCAGCGTCGATATAAGGGTGACAAACAAAAGAAAACTCATAATTATCGAGATATGCGGGAGAGCTTAACTGAGATTGATTCTGGTCGAAGTTCATCATTATCGCAACCTTCTTATTATAACTCTGATGCATCATATGGTGATTTGTCATACCAGAGCTCGGGGACGTATGCTTATCCTTATCCTTATCTTATGCCTGTACCTGTACCCGTTCCGATTTCAATGGTGCCAGTTCAAATCCAACATCCAGTGATGAATCGAGACACGCTGATGAATATGTGGAGGAATCAATATCAATATTGCATGTCATGGGATGCTTATTTAATCTGGTCATTGGAGAACTATGGAGTTGACCTAAGCAGAATGTCGCAAGAACCAATGCTTCCATCTGATTCACGCCACTCCTTTTGGTATTAATAAGGTAACATATTATGATGTATCAATTTTAATTCAAGTTATTCATAGATCAACTTTTTTTTAAAGAAAACTATATTTAATTACTTTTTCTAACCATATTAAATTTTTCAATAATTGAAAATTTATATAAAATTAATATACAACTTATTTTTAAATTATACACAATAAACATATTTATCTAATAATTACTATATATAAATAAAAAAATACCGAAATAGTATCGGCACGACACGATACGATACCGAAATCGTATCGTTCCGGTCCGGGACCGAAACCTCGGCACGGGTCGAGATTTTAAACTTTGGTATCTACTACCTTCATTGATTTACCAGTGAGGATTCTTATGTTCCATGTTCTAAATCTTAGATTATTATTTTTTCTATCATATCTGTTCTTATCCAACTTATGGTATGAGAATTCTTGCCTATTTAATACTACATCAAAGTTCTCATGGAGATGTAGCGGTACTTGCTGATACGTTACAGTCGGACCTTGCAATGCGAACTCTTACATATTTATCACTACACCCGAATTTTGGAGATGTAGCGGTTATTGCCGAGATGTTACAGTTGACCCTGAATCGAGTTACTTTTAGGGAACAAGACAATAGTTTAATGGATTCATTCATTGAACATGTGCCATAGTTTTAACGCTGGCTGACAACCTAACATAAACCTAAACCAGGAAGAAGAAGATAAAAAAAAACTTGGTTAGTAATTATAAAATAATATAAAATTTATTTAAATATAGATGATGAGATAGTATGAGATATAACCCAATGACGTAAAAGAATTCATATAGCCGATCTCACCGAATGGGATAAAGTTTGGTTGTTCTTGTTGTTGTAACCATACAATCACCAATATATTAGTCTAAATATTCATGAAATCAAAGGAGATTATGATCAACATATTTCATGGTAAGGTAATCTGAGGAACCTCATTGAGTTTGTCAGGCATTTGTTGAAATTTTTAACTAAGATATTGTAGATGCTTTTTTGCCTATTTTTCCCAAAGGTATATTTATATTTGTTATTTAAAGTAATTCGGGAGTGAATTAGTAATTTTATTACATTGCTAATGATAATTTGGACTTGCTGCTTGTTGCCCTGTGGTTGTAGATATTTTCTTGGTATCCGTCTGTTGAATTTGTTCTGTATATATTTTTTAACAGGTGACAAACATGCTACCTTTGCTAAAACGGGGAATTGGTGTACACCATTCTGGTCTACTTCCCATTCTCAAAGAAGTAATTGAAATACTTTTTCAGGAGGGGCTCATCAAGGTTTGTTGAAGTGCATTTATATTTTGGATAATTGCTTTTACTGACATGTTTTATCTCATATTCATTAATTGATTTAACATTGTTTAATTATTTGATGGTTTGACTCTTTTCTTTCTTTCTGTGGAGAGAAGTTACTGAGTACTGGAACTGTTATTCTTCATGCTTACAATTGATGTTTTCCTCTTACTATTTGTAACTTCAACCATTAATGATGGATGTTTTGTTTTAATGTTGGCAATGCGCTTGTATTGCGTGTATAAAAATCCAATCAAGATAACCAATTGGTAAAATCGTGAGAATTACCTTCTATTTACATGCTAACTTTTTCTTTAATGACCTTGTCTATACACTAGACATAAAGATTATTTTGACATGCCCAAAGATTAAGAATATTTCTTGTCTATCCCAATTTAGGAATTGGTACTAAGTTTTGAAACACATAGTGTTGGGATGAGTAACAGTTATCTGATATTTGCCAATAACTGATGTGTTCACTGAAATCTTTTAGAAAAGTTTCAAACTTTGGAAAATCATAAGAATTTCATTTGAAATTGATTCAAAACAGGTTTATCTCAGATGAAAAATTAAATGAACCAGTCAGTTATTCTCAAAGTTCTGATCTAGGTATAAAGTACCAAGTTGTGCTGCTTGACATGGCTGGAAAATTTTGTTCTGATATGTTGGCACATGAAACTTGTCGTCATACGGCCCACCCATACTACATAGTCATTCCTATGGTCAGCACGAGATAAAACTTGAGTCAATCAATTCCATATGTTGATCATACAAAGAGGTATTCGGTATAAGTAGAGGGATTAAGAGAAAATACTAGGCATCAACCATGATCGGCAGCTGATAGTGTGGAAGCTTTTGGCATCAAAGCAGCAAGCGATAGTGGGGAAGCTTTTTGGCATTAAAGCAGTAGAGAATCAAATGCTAAGATGATACACAGAAGGTTCAGGTAAGGATTGGTTGGGAGTGGGTGGATTGGTTAGAAGTGACAATCAGAGGTGGGAGCAATTGTAGAGGTGGGAATGACAATCACCTAAATTGAGATAATGAGATATTACAATTTTGAAATATTATAAACGAATTAGGATGATTGTAACTAGTTTTTTTATCAATATTTATATAACAATAATATATAATATATAATATATATTATAACATATATATGATATCAATTATATATATAGTTTTGATACCCTACACAACCCGTGCACACTAAAAAAAAAATCGATTTTTTTTTTTTTTTTGCTTAATACCATAACCCAACTCCTAAACTCCAGTAAAAAATTATTGGCATAATCGGGAGCTTAAAAAAAAAATCAATGCTTCCGGTGCAGTCATCGCCCAAACCTGTCGCCTATATATATATATAATGGTTATATTAAATGGTATAATGTTGATGTATATTATATTAATTATATGATATTTTTTTTGTAACAGTTAATTATTTGATATATAATTAATATTTATATATTATTTGTATTAATTAATTAATAATTAGATAATTTTGAGTATTAATTAAAATTTATTGTATTTAATTTACTTGATATAGATAGAGAAATAGTTGTATTATTGTATTTATTTGTTGTAAATGAATTTATGATTTTTTTTTTATATTTGAACATTTTAATATGCATAGACAAATAGTGCCAAAATAACAATCTTATCATCAAACTTGGAAACACACGCTAACTTAGTAGATTTTACACTGTGATACTTGGCTCATTTGCTTAAAGCAATATCTTGTTGGTGGATACTTAGATATTTCCAATCGTATAAAAATCCCTCAAGGAATCTGTAATGTCAAAAAGGGTGCTAAAAGGAGGAAGATGATGCTAAAAATATGTATTACGAACAATGTAACAATTTTGATATACAAGCCTTTAAGGAACTCGACTAAGATTTCTAATTGGTCTTCGTTCCTCTTGAATTGAATATGAGTATTAGCAACAAAGGCAATATGGTGGTAGCTGGTGCTAGTGGAAATGGTGCAATCGTTAGATCAATATTGGGGGAGGAGTTTGTGTTATCTTATTATGAGGTGGTATTGGTTTTTTCCTTTCCTTCCATGGGATGAAAGTTTGCAATTGATATTGCTGATATAATTTGATCACCGCGTTCCAAGACTAAGCTAGCAAACATATTAGACTAGGATTGAAGATGCTTATATAAGAGAAGAAGAAATTGATTGACCAATGTATTATCATTTTTTTTTTGGGTTCATTTGAATTTCTCCTAATGCAATAAACAATATCTACTACTATAGTAGTGTCCAACATCCAAAAGTATCCACCTAGTAACCTTTAGTTGCATATAAAATTATGGATTTATACCTAGACAAACAAGTGGAGGGATCAAAACATGAATTCTATCGTGTAAGAAACAATGGGGACTATATAGGGATATATTGATGTGTAATAGTTGGACAGGACCTCGTGGATGAACATTATTAACTTTCTACTATAATGTAATAAAAAAATGATATTTCACATATCTAGTGATGTAATTGTAGAATATTGTGAAACATCTTACATATATTGCCAATGAATAGTATAGTTCGAAAGATACGTAGAATACATAGTGCAAGTGGTCGCAAACAATAGTGTCAACTTCAAGAGGGTTGAAGAATCGTTCGAGCATGAACTTTCAATTTTAGTTTGGACACCATGCGCAATAGGCTGCATCAATTTGATGATGACATTTGTAAATTCAATATAGTGTAGAAAGTTGTGTGGAGGCAATCATTGACAAAATTTATTTATAATGAGAAAATTTATTGACGGGGAGATTATATAACCGAGAGCAATTAGGGGTTTGAAAGTTTGTACTGTGCCAAGTGAAACAGTTGAAATGTATCATAGTAAATTAGTGAAACTCAACACTAAAGCTCAAAATCTCGAGCTGTGTTGAAGTTTTAGTCTTTGACCGAAAGGATATGTTTGGATATCGTGTTGATATTTTAATACATGGTGTAGGCAATGCATTGTAGTTCAAGGAGGTGAAACATAGGAAGAAGACATTGTACGTTTTGAGCATAATTTTAAAACAATTGAAACATGTCATTTTGATTACCGAAACATGATACCATTAAATACAAACAATGCCTTTTTTCTTTGCTTCATCTCCTTCCTCCTTTCACTTTCAATTTGTCACTGACACCGTACATCGGAGCGTTGACACGATACTAGAACAATATCTTTTTAGTCAAAGATCAAAACTACGACATGACTCGAATTTTGTAACTTTGATATTGAGTGATATCGAGTTTTGATGATTTATTTGAATGATACGTTTTAATTGTGTCGTCTGAGATTTCAAAGCATACTCGATATCACTTGATACAGACAATGTCTTCTTTCTCTTTCCTCCTTCAACCTCCAATTTGTCACCGACATCATTTAGCGATACATCGGCATGACTTGTTGCAAGGTTATTGTCCTAAAAAGGGTATTCCATGTTTACTTTTGAAAATAAGAAGCCTCTAAGTGCTCTAGCAAAAAGATTGTTATATTTGTTAGATATTTTAGGACTACATTAGATGCTTATGGCAGTAGAGTCCTCATACGTTGTTTTGTGCAATATTAAAGTGTGGATAAGAAGTTGCAAATGACCAATCCCTTCCACTTAATTTAAGTAACAAAAGAAGAAATCAAAAGGCGCCATCACTATCCAAATATCAACATTACATTAATATAACCATTGTAAGATGGGATGAGTAAATGGGGACAAGCTGTTTATTTGACAACTATATAATTTTTTTTAGTAATATTGATTACTGATAATAATATACTATTAGTTTAGGTTATTATCTTAGTTTACCAGTATAGTTTAGCTGCAAATGATGATCTCCTAGTGATCCTTAGCAGTGTAATATTAGGAATACAATGAAACAAAGAATTAGCACCAAGGCTATTAATAGAGAAAAAATAAGAGCAGCCCGGTGCACGAAGCTCTCACCATGCAGGGTCCTGGGGAATGTTTGTATTAATAGAGAAATTGATTTTTATTTAAATAAAAAAATACTATAGAGTGAGCACTCATTTATCAAAAAATTATCATAGTATTATAATTTTTTTGAGTGAGCTCTTATATATAATTTTTTTGATAAATGAGTGCTCACTCTATAGTATTTTTTTTTATCAAAGCATCAACTTTTTTTAGAACTTATGCGTAACTTGGAAGGAAGGTGAACCACACGTTAATTTAATACAAACATTCCTTGTGGAATATGGAACCTAAAGCATGATGAAGTAATTTATTATATATATAAAGTGGAGTCGTGCAGTTTGGACTCACAACAAAGCTGTTAAGGGAAGTGCCACACTGTGAGAGTGTGACAAGATGTGAAATTGCAAGAGTGAAGTTGGCTAGATAACAATCAATCATGAACATACTTTGGCACTATCAATGTGTAATACTAGCAGATGTGTGATAATAAATAGATTTAGATAGATTTTTACTATATAAATATATAAAGTGGTCTTTTTTTTTCCTTAAGATTTTGAGCTTTTAGTATAAATGGTCTGTCAGAATTTTAATATGATAAAAAATGGACAGCTTGTTGCACGAAGTTTTTGTTTGCGGGGTTCGGGGAAGGGTCTATTGTATGCAATCTTAACCTACATTGCAAGAGGTTGTTTTCGCGACTCAAACTCGTGACCTTCAAGTCACACGGTAGCAATTTTATGGTTGCACTAAGGCTCCCCTCTAAATTTTAATATTATACACGGAGGAAAATAATATTGCATCAAATTATGTGTTGTGTGAGTCAATCAAGAGAAATATACCCACCCACACATGAAGAGGGAGTATAAATAATATATATGTACATTGGCTTATTTTCTAGCCACATGAGTTTTTTTTAAAGTAAGTTATTTTTCAATAAGTCTTAACATATTATACATGTATAAAATTGATATACATAATTATATTAGATATTTATATTATACTTAATATTCATTAACTATTTTAAATAAAGAAATAGATATTCAATTTAATGATATTAATTTTCAAATTAATTGTTGAAATAACGTCTTATTTTATTAAAATAATTGTTTATAGTAACTGATAGATGATAATAACTCCATAGTTGTGCCATTAAAGGACTTGATAGATAATAGAATATCAATAATATGTTGGGGATAAATATTGAAAAATGTTTTATTGAAGAAATTATAAAATGCTATTAGACATAGACTATTTGAAATTTAATAATATAATTTTAAAAAAAGTCAAAAGGGTGCATTTTTTTTTTTTTGAAATCATCAAGATGACGCTCCATTTTGATTTTTTTATCAAAAGGACGTCCTACCCTATGTACAATTATCCAACTACTCTTCATAGAGTAGCAGTTTATTCACAGTATTATCTCTCTCTTATTTTTTCTAGCCTAAATTAACGCTTGGTAGCAGTTATATTTCATAGTTAGTACAACATGGAAAAAAAATTTTAAGACAAATTGTTCAGAAACGTCAATAAAGATTTAAACGATATTTTTTGAGTCTGAAACTGGCCGTTATAGGTTCTACCTCGTAACAAGCTGTAGATATTTGAACGAGCTTTGATTTGATATATTATGCGTTGTGTGGTTCAACCAGTCAGAAGTTATGATCTCTCAAAGTTTAGGGTTTAACATTCACATTATAGCAGCTATAAGTAGCTACTACAACTATGTAGGAGCTACGAATTGTAGTTGCTACAACTTGAATTTTAAATCCTAAACTTTGAGAGGTTATAATTTTTGACTCGAGTTGAACCACGAGATACAATATATCAAATCGAAACTTGTTTAAAGATCTACAATTGGTTGCGGGGTGTAACTCATAACGACAATATCGTTTAAATCTCTTTTGAAAGTTCCGAACAATTTTAGTCTTACATTTTTTTTGATGTTATAGTATAGGAAACCGTAACTTTTACAACTGTGTAGCAACATCCAGTTTATAGCAGCTATAACGCGTCAATTTAGGCTGGAAAAATAGGAGAGAGATAATAATGTGAATAAGTTTTTATTGTGTAATGGAGGGTAGTTGGGTAATTGTATATGGGATGGGGTGCTTTTTTATAAAAAATCAACATAGGGTGTCCCTTAGACGAATCAAGGGGTGCCATTTTAAATTTTGCCTAATATTTTTTTCACTTTATTTTTTATATTTATTTTAGTTTAAAATTATTCTTTTGTTTTATACCAATCCATGACAAACCAGTCATGGCTGGTCCTAAGCCCGAATAAAGGAGGGTTGTGTTAGGTTGCTGACTTAAAATTATGATAAATGTTTAATGAATGGATCTATTAAACTATTATACTCATGCTAAGTTATTCCTCGGAAGGAACACGTCGTAGGATTTGATTGTAACGTCTCGGCAAAGACTCGGTCCAAAATTCGGGTGTAGTGCTAAATATGTAAGAGTTCGCATTGCAAGGTTCGACTGTAACGTATCAGTAAGTACCACTACATCTCCATGAAAACTTGGGTGTAGTATTAAATAGGCAAGAATTCTCATACCATAAGTTTGATAAGAACAGATATGATAGAAAAATAATAGTCTAAGATTTAGAACATGAAACATAGAAATCCTCACTGTAAATCAATGAAGATAGTAGATACGATGATTAGGAGAAAAATTAGTATATTATGTGTATAAGAAACAAAATGGGTACGCGAGAAAGTAAAGATGATAGAGAACTAAGGTTTTAAGTTATGGTATACAGGAAAGAATAAAGCAAGAAATGGAGTGGGTATTATTGTAGATAGTTTGTTAAAGGATGAAGTTGTAGGAATAGTTAGAAAAGAGGATCGAATTATAACCCTTAAGATAATAATGGCAAAAGAAACTATGAACATAATTAGTGTATATGCACCGCAAGTAGGATTAGATGAAACTACCAAATAAGTTTTTGGGACGACTTAGATGAAGATTACAAAATATTTCGTCAAATGAAATGATTTTAATTTAAGGTGATCTAAATAGGCATATCGGAGTGAAAAATGAATAATATGAGAGGGTACATGGGGTTATGAGTTTGGAACGAGAAATAAAGAAGGAAAAAACTATATTAGATTTTACGATAACATATGATCTTATATTAGCTAATACATTTTTAAGAAAATAAAAGAATACTTAGTCACATTCAAAAGTAGGAATAATAAATTACAATTAACTTTCTTATGGTTAAGAAGAAGGATAAAAAGATTTATAAAGATTGCAAGGTCATTCCCGGTGAAAACTTAACTATCCAACATAGGTTAGTAGTGTTGGATATATGCCTCAAGTATAATATCAAGATAGAAAATATATACGACTCTTAGAATTAAGTGGTGAAAGTTAAAGGATGAGAAGCAAAATATATTTAAGGAAAAGGTAGGAGTACAAGTATTAGGTGAAATATATGGTGACTCTAATACGACATGGGATAAGATGGTATCAAAGTTGAAAATAACAGTTAAAAATAGTAGTTAGGAGTGTACTTGATGAGTTAAAGGGACATGCACCATTAAATAAGGAATCTTGGTGATGGAATGAGAAATTATAAGAAAAAGTGAAGAAAAATGAACAACTCATAAGGAATTACATATTTGTAAGAATGAGGAAAATTTTAAAAAATATACAATAACCAATAAAGAGGTTATGAAAGTAGTGAATGAAGCAAAGAATGAAACTTTTGAACGATTATATCAAAAATTGGATACAAAAGAAGGGGAAAGAGATATTTATAGAATAACTAAAGTGAGAGAAAGGAAAACTAGATTTTATTCAAATAAAATGTATTAATGATGAATGTGATAGGGTACTAGTAGACGAGAGAGAAATAAAAGAGCGGTGGAAGAAGTATTTTCATCAACTTTTTAATGAAGGTTTAGGCGATCAATTTAACTTAGGTAATTTAAGTAGGTCAAATGAGTATAGAAATTTAAATTTTTATCATAAAATTCAAAATTCAGAAGTAGAACAAGTTTTAAATGAGATGCACTCGAAAAGCTGTTGGACCAGATAATATTCCGATAGAGGTATGGAAGTGCTTAGGGAAACAAGGTATTGAATGACTTACAAAATTATTTAACATGATATTGAAAATAAAAAAAAGTACCTAATGAGAGTAAGTAATTTAGTTCCCTTATATAAGAATAAGGGAGACGTACAAAATTGTACAAATTATAGGTGTGCGTTTAGTTGGGGCCTGAGGGTTATGCTTAATAACTTTGGTTATCCATCTAAGGTTATCAATAAAAACTTGTTTGGTTTAAGTAATCGAATATTTTTGAGTAATGATCCATGTCCGATACGTCAACAAAAGGGGCATGCAACCTGAAATCTAAAAATTTTAGAAAAATAAAGTTTTTCTTAATTTCGGGGTTAACAAAATTTTTTGACCAAAAACATCTTCTGATATTTATACTTTGGGACAAAAATACCCCTAAAATTTTTATAACGAAAATTTCATTTTAAATTATAAAAACTAAATAAAAAATAAAAATATGTTATTTTATTTTAAAAATAAATTTGTTTGGTTGAAAATATCTTTTATATATATATATATATATATATATATATATATATATATATAATGTAAAGTTAAACAAAAAAACAGAGGAAAAAAACGTAAGATTCTAAAAGAGAAAAAAAAACGTAAAGTAAAAAAAATATGTAATGTTCAAAAAGAGAAAAAAATGTAAAGTTTAATAAAAAATATAAATTAAAAAAATAATAATATTTGTTTTTGTAATGAAGGGTAATACAATAAAATATTAAACTAGGTTATACATTAAAATCTCTAAACAAACACATTTTTATTGCATTACCTAGGTTAATCCAAACCACATTAGGTTATATTTTATTTCCCATAACCTTGGTTATGTGATTACTAGGTAATCATATAACCAAGGTTATACATGATGACTTGAACCAAACACACCATAGGGGTATTAAACTAATGAGTCATACTATGAAACTTTGAGAAAAAGTAAGGAAAGAGATTAAGGAAAGAGACACAATGACTATACATCTTCTTAGACAATTAATTGAAAATATCGGGAGCAAAAATAAAATCTACATATGATATTCATTGACTTAGAAAAAGCTTATAATAGAGCCCCAAGAGAAATTATATGGAAAATTCTAGAGAAGAGAGGTGTTAGCGTAACATATATTGAACTAATTAAGGATATGTGTGAGGATGTAATGACCAGAGTAAAGACTTAATGCGGAGTAACTGAAGCATTTTCAATAAAGATAAGGTTACATCAAGGGTCAACTCTAAGCCCTTATCTTTTTATACTAATTATGAACGAACCCACTTCACACATTCAAGATATAGTACCGTGGTGTATATTGTTTGCAGATGATATTGTTTTGCCAGATGAAACATGTGAAGAAGTAAATACTAAACTAGAATCTTTGCGGGAAACATTAGAAGGGAAAGGTTTTAGGCTTAGTAAAACAAAGACAGAATAAAGTAAGATCTATATATCCGACCCCACCTAATTGGATAAGGCTTGATTGTTGTTCTTATCGTTGTCGTCTTATACCAGTCCAGCAATCCAATATAATTGAGATTAGATTTGGACCATCGTTGAAACACTAAGGGGGTGCTTGGTTCATTGAAAGGAATGGGAATAAGAATGGGATTGATAGAAGTAGGGAATGGAAATGAGGGCTTTCCCATTCCCCTCCTTTTACTAGGGAATGACTCATTCCCATGTTTAGGGTAATGAATCCATGGGACCCACCACTAATTCCCCAAACCAAACACCCACTTTCAATCCCTTTCCCATTCCTTACTCTCATTCCATCCAACCAAGCACCCCCTAAAATTTTTCCTAAACCAATCGTAGCATAAGTCCTAGTAGTCTAGGATCCAGTTTTCTCTACTCTCTCTGCTCTGTGATTCTTTAGGTGTTGTCATTATTCACTGGTTTACCATTAAAAGCACATGGGTTTGCATAGCCTTGTTTCATTTAAGATTATTTTATTGGATGGTTAATAACATTCATTCTTTTGCTCAGGTGTTTTTTTTTCTGGTTATTTGGAGTAACTTTTTTTTTCCTCTTTCTGAGCTTTTGAACCTTCTCCTTTAGTGTTTGTTTGCAACAGAAACCTTCAGCATAGGTTTGAACATGCCTGCAAAGACAGTAGTTTTTACAAATGTACGCAAATATGATGGTGATAAGTTTCGGTGGATTTCCAGTGGTGAGTATATTCAAATGAGTGGGCGTGCTGGCCGTCGTGGTATAGATCAGCGAGGCATCTGTATTTTAATGGTGGATGAGAAGATGGAACCTTCTACTGCTAAATTAATGCTTAAAGGGAGTGCTGATAGTTTGAATAGGTGCAAGATATTCTTTCATGTTTTGTGATTTAATTTTTATTCAATTTGATCACATGGAACTTTTTTCTCTTCTAGCTAAATACTCAACATTAATATTGTGCAAATTCTGCAAATATCTATGTTGTTCTCCACTGGAAGTTCTTTCATGTTCATGAAGATGCTAAGATCAATCTGAAGTTCTTTCATGTTCATGAAGATGCTAAGATCAATCTGAAGTTCTTTCATGTTCATGAAAATGCCCTCGCTGAAATCCCTCTCACCCCTTAGCCATTTGACTGTCGGCTATAAGCTGACCCCCTCCCTTCATATAACCTGGAGACGGGCTGTGAGGGATGTCTGGAGGAAACGTAATCACCTTTTGTTACAATGTTCATGTAAATGCTAAGATCAATATGAAGTTACTAGAAAAAAGAAATAACAAAATATTATTAGAATGAAATTATATAATATTATTTATCTATATAAATATTTATTAATATCTTAATATTGATCCATTTGTGGGTTGACTTTTTACTATCTACATGTGGTTTCCTAAACGTTTGTGTTACTAATTAAATAAGATGAGGAGAGTTCAGTTAGTTATATAATTGACAGTAGATCTATCAGTTATTGGTTTATTTTGTTTGTAACTCAAAATGAGGCAATCATACAACATTGCATAAATTAGCATATGATGCTCAACTAAGGTCTAGGTAGTGGTAGAAACTAGTAACGAAAATGGATGTTGTACTTTTTATTATTCATGTATTCCAGCTATTTGGAATTAATTGAATGGATATCTTGCTGTTGCACTCTACACAAGGCTAGATTGTTGGTAATGACAACCTAACCTTGAACAAATATGGTTTTGAATTCATGGAAGATTCGTGTTCATGTGGATTACCGAGTTAGGCTTAGTTTGACATAGTGTTTTTAGTTGCAGCAATGAGGGAACAGTTGTTGGAAAGCAATTCTGTTTTTGCTAAGATTTTTTTTTTTTGGCAGAAAAGTGATTTTTATAGTTTTTGGTAAAGTTGTGATAGAAGTGCTATATGCAAAAAAACATGGTAGAACATAATTTAGAAATTGTGATTGAGGTTCTCCAGCCATCCTATACCTCTTCTTTCAGTTCAATTGCTTTTCAGCCCGTAGTATGGCAATGCTGCACCTAAACAATGCCTTATCCTCTATAGCCCTCTTCCATTGCTCCAGTTTCATTCTTGTTTTGGAGTTTAAATTCCATTGTTTTCTCCATCCTTATTGTAAGATCTCATTTGGTTTCTTAGATTCACTCTTCTAATATAATACATCATTTCACTTTTCCCTTTTTCAAATTTTGATTCTCATCTAGATGCCCAAATCTTGCAAATGGACCTATATTTGATTATCAAGAAAGCTTTTATGATGTCATTATGAGGCATAACTTCAGCATGAACCCATGTTAGTACTGTCTAATTGTCAGTAAAATCATTTCTGAAGTTTATCCAGAGTTATATTGGGTCATTGCATTTTGTTTTTTTGGCATGGTTTCAGCTTGAAGGATTTCTGAACATTTGTTTGCGCATGTTCTTTTTGTTCTATACTACTGTATAAGAGACTCTAGGCTGCTTTCTAATCCAACTCTTATTCACAGTGCCTTCCACCTAAGCTATAACATGCTGCTGAATCAAATGAGATGTGAAGATGGTGATCCAGAAAAACTTCTTCGGAATTCATTTTATCAATTTCAATCAGATGGAGCTCTTCCTAGTCTAGAGGTAAGTTGATGCCAACTAAATCTTAGGTTTTTTATTTTTTTATTTTTTTTTATTATGGGTCTTAAACTCCGCCCATAGCGAACCAGTCATGGCCGGTCCCAAGTCCGGATAAAGGAGGAAGGTTGTGTTAGATTGCTAGCTAGCGTTAAAACTTTGACAAATATTCAATGAATGGATCCATTTATTATGGATCTTAGCCGATTCTAACTAGTGGGATAAGCCTTGGTTGTTGTTGTATCTATTATAGTTTTTATTGACTGAAAAAGTTAAAACCATGGTTTAAAATCTCATGTTGTACTTGGCGATATGGGTGAAACATTTCATTTTGCTCGCCGATCAACATTGGCACGCCCCAAGGTCCTGCGGCAGCTGTGGAGGCGTCGCAGCTCTGCAACCATAGGGAGGCGTCATAGCCTCATGGCCATCGTGGAGGTGTCGCGCGAGCCCCGCGGAGGCTTCACACGAGCCCAGGCATCGCACGAGCCCCGCAGAGGCATCGCATGAGCCTCACTACTGCCGTGGAGGCATAGCACTAGCCCCGCGTACGGGTCGCATAAGAATCGTGGCTGCTGATAGGGCGGAACAGGAAAGGTCGTGAATGAAGGCAGTAACTTAGCTTTTAATTAAATAACTTTATGTTAATAATTTCAATCGATTCCTAACTATAAGGATAATTTAAATATATATCCTATTAACTTAGCTTAATTAAACCATAATAAAATTATCTTATTAATTTAATATATATTTCTTGCATATTTAATACTACGCATTCAACATTGTAGTTAAACATATAACGTTTTCCTTCCGTGGAATAACTTAGAATTAGTACAATAGTTTAATGTATCTATATATAATATTGCGAAACGTTGGCTAAAAACCTAATTGTTATAGGTAAATTCACAAGTGGCAAGCAAAATTTTAATTTTTTTATTTTCACCCATTAGACACTTAAGCAAATATCAATAATTGATAATTTCTATCTACCCATAAATGCCATAGTAATTTTTTAAAAGCGATGTTTTATATTCTTATTCAAAACTATGGATGTTGGCAACCCATGCAGTCTACCTTCCTAAAGAATAACCTGGTCTACCCTATTTTACTGCTAATTTACTTATTTTTTGTTAGTCATGTTGATACACACATCGAATAAGGGAACTATGGTCTTATATACTAAATACCAGTAAACACTTATGTAAATTTCTGTGATTGACGACTTCTATCTACCCATAACTTTGACGGTTTATATTCTTATTCAAAACTATGATTGTTGACAACCCATGCATTCTAACCTCCCTTAAGAATAATGTGACCTACCTGATTTTACTACTAGTTTACTTATTTTTTTACTAGTCATGTTGATATACAACCACACAGTATAAGTGAACTATGATCTTATATAACTAAATATCAATAAATGCTAAACGCAAAGACAACATTTTTAATCAAGCAGACAAATAAGAGTAAAAAAAGGTGCAGCTCGGTACATGAAGCTCCTGTCAATGCGAGGTCTAGGGAAGGATCAGACCACATTGCATTTATTGTATGCAATCTTACCGTGCATTCAAAGCGGTTGATTCCGTGACTTGAACATGTGAGCAGGTTCATATGACAACAATTTTACTGTTGGCGTGTGCCAATGCTCCCCCCTTCTAGACAAATAAGAGAGTACCAAAGCAAAAAAAGAGTAAAAATGACATATTTTTGAATAAAACAATATTCTGTTTTTCATTGTATTTTACTTTAGATAGTCCTGAATAATATTTTAATTTATTTCTACAACACTCTTTCCAATACACCTAGTACCTAGTCTATTTAGTGAGTCTTTATGAGCTAGGTTATTACAAAAGCCTAGGAGAGAGTCCTTTATCCTATGGTTCTACTGTTTCAACACTTGAATCATTTTTATGTTTCAGTCTTTTCTTATCGAGGCATGCACTCTCCTTAAGTGAAAGGGTAAACAATTTTGCAAAAATTCTAGTCAAAATAAGTTCTGCAAGACCTAAATGAATACATTAATCTTCACAATCAAGTAACAAGTGTTTTGAATTAAGAAATGCAAACACTTTTTATAGTTATTTTGCAGCCGATGGCCTAATCCTAGATCATGTGAGATAGCTCTTTATCTTGTAATTATTGTTTTGCAATCATAAAACATTGCAATTTTGTACAAGAATGGTTTAACGATTAAAAATAATTAAGATAAGATCCAATATTTGAATTTAAGCTCGAACAAGAACTAAATTTGATCAATGTCAATTTTTCTAAGAAAGAGCCATAACCAATTAAAGATTATATCAAAATTAAATTGTTTGATTTTGATAAAAATTTATTAATGGTTTGATGGGTATGGTAATTATCCAATGTCAATGTTTACAAGTGGATGAGAAAGCAAAGGTTTAAGCTTTAATATTGAATAATTATCCAAATTAGAGATTATATTCCAAAATTGTTGGAAAGAAACATTGTACAAATTGTCTTTTTAGACTAATTATTTATGGCTAAAATATAAAGAAAATTTGTGTTCAATTATTCAAAAATTTTCTTCTGTGGGGTTTCTATTGGTTGTTGATTTATTGGAAAAATCAGATCAACTTTTTCGTATCCAAATCTAATTTGCATGATGCTGATACATATGTTAACATGTCTTGCAGCCTGGAGATTTAGAAAATAACCTTTTAGTTTCCATCCATGTCACTTCAGATATTTAAATATACTACCTTTTAATATATATTTATATATATATTTTATCAATTAATGTATATTTTAGTTATCAATTAATATATTTAATATAATGCGATAGAATCTGTTGGTTTGCTGTTTGACTAGTGATATCGGACTTGGCTGAGGTTTATTCATGATCTGGTTCTAATAAGTATAACCTAAAATCTGCATTTAACATGTTATGGTGTTACTTTATTCCAAAGGTAATTTTTGTACATTTTCTGCAGAAACAATTAAAGGAATTGAAAATAGAGAGAGATTCTATGGTGATTGAAGAGGAGGAGAGTTTGAAGGATTACTACAATCTATTGGAGCAGTATCGAAGCCTAAAGAATGATGTCCGTGATATTGTATTCACCCCAAAGTATTGCTTACCCTTTTTACAGCCTGGCAGGCTTGTGAAAATTCGACTTCTTGGTGATGATAAAATGCCGTCATTCTCAACTGAGGAACAGGTGACATGGGGAGTAATACTTAATTTTGAGAGGGTAAAAGGTTCAGCCGAAGGTAAGTGACACTGCCAAACCATTAAGATGCTTTGGTACCCACATTTTCAGGCCTTTGCCTGTAATTTTAAATTGTTTATATATGTGTACCAGATAAAAGACCCGAAGATGCTAATTACAAACTTGACGTTCTCACGAGGTGCGCTGTGAACAAGGGAGACATGAAGAAATCAACAAGGATTATTCCTTTAAATGAACGTGGAGAATCTGTTGTTGTGCCACTACCTCTGTTGCAGGTCACTGATAATTTTTTATTCAGTTTAGTCTCAAAACATTTGCTGAAGTTGTTATTCTTCTAGTGCTGGTTTATTCCTCAAGTAGGATGCATTGTCTAACAGGTTGATAGCTTAAGCAGCATTCGTCTCTTCATCCCTAAAGATCTTTTGCCACTAGAAGCTCGGGAGAATACACTGAAAAAAGTATCAGAAGTTCTTTCAAGGTTTGCCAAAGATGGGGTGCCTCTTTTAGATCCCGAGGAAGATATGAAAGTGAGGACCACCATTTTCTCTTTTCCTATTAGTTATCTTGTCTAATCTCTTCAATTAAAAGCGTATCCTATTCAGGTTCAATCTAACTCGTATAAAAAAGCTGTTAGAAGGATTGAGGCACTGGAAAGCTTATTTGATAGGCATGAAGTAAGGAAGTCGCCGCTTATTGAACAAAAGCTGAAGGTTTTACATACTAAGCTAGAGTTAACTGCCAGAATCAAGTCACTAAAAAAAGTAAAGCAGTCTTCAACCGCCCTTGCCTTCAAAGATGAGCTCAAAGCAAGGAAACGAGTTCTTCGTAGGCTTGGGTAATATTTGTATTTTTTGCTCAACCTATATGGATATTCCATTGGTTAAGGTTAGATTTGGTTAGATCGATAACATACTATAGAGATCAAAACATGAAGGCTTTTATCCCGGTAATTCAGCAAATTATAAGTCTATTACGTTATGCTCCTTTAGTGAGTTCTTTATCAAGTCTTTCTAATGGTTCGAAATAAACATTGATGGAACATTGCTCAACCAATTCAAATCTGTATTCAAGAGTTATGAGATGTACTTTACTTTGACAGTATGTTTGACTTGTTTCATATGAATCATAGAAGCAACAAATGTAATGGCACACTTAAACAACATTCTGCTTGTAAAACTCGTGTCAATTTTAGACATGACATTTGATTTATTTGGCTTATGCTGAGCTTTGCCCTTTTACTCATTGCAGTTACATTACCAGAGAGGATGTAGTAGAGTTGAAGGGCAAGGTGGCCTGTGAGATAAGCACAGCTGATGAACTGACACTTACTGAGCTAATGTTCACTGGGATCTTTAAGGATGTTAATTTGGAAGAGATGGTAGCTCTGCTTTCTTGTTTTGTTTGGCAGGAGAAACTCCAAGATGCTCCAAAGCCAAGGGAATCTCTCGATCTCCTTCACTCTCATCTACAAGAGATTGCAAAAAGGGTTGGGAACGTTCAACTTGAATGCAAGGTGCCTTCCTACCTACTCTGTCTTTTTTTTTCCTGCTACCATCAGATAATTGAAATTTGATAATTTATGTAGCTATGTAATCTGTTTACAGATCCAAATTGACGTGGAAAAATTTGTAAATTCTTTTCGCTCTGACATCATGGAAGTTGTATATTCTTGGACAAAAGGATCAAAATTTTACGAGATTATGGAACTATCTCAAGTATTTGAAGGCAGCTTAATCAGGGCTATAAGAAGGCTGGAGGAACTTCTGCAACAACTAATTTTGGCCTCAAAGTCTATTGGAGAAATTGAAATGGAATCCAAGTTCGAAGAGGCCGTGACTAAAATTAAGCGAGACATTGTTTTTGCTGCATCTCTATATTTGTAGTATGAAAAATGCTGTTGTAGTATATGTACTTTCTATTTCTCGCCATGGGGGTTCAAGTTGCCAGTTTCAGTTTCCAAATTGCGTAATAGAAGACATTCCACGACTCTGGTCCTTGGTTATGATCCCTGGATAACAAGATCGAGTTTGTATTAGTGTGGCTGAAAAAGTGCCCAAGCCATTTATCTGACTAAATTTATTAGAGTTTTCATTTGTTTAGCAGAGAGAGCAGACAACATTGTATTGAAGTATGTTTGTTTTATGAGTTATTTTTTTTAAGATATGGAGTATTGTCACATGAGATTTTGGGATCGAAACTTGACTTGTTTGAACATGTCTTTTTTCGTACCTTGGCCATTTGTACTAATGACTATCATATGTGATTTATCTCTTTCGTGTTGATTTAAGGATGGGTTGACGGAGATGTTGGGGGTGAGTGAATTATTTTTTTGTTACATATTTATCTTATTATGAAACTTTTTTTTTTTTGTTGATTTCTTATCTTACATGAATATTAATTGTGATGTGAAAGGTGTATTAAACTGCTTCGGACCTTGAGTCTTGAATCAAATGTCGAACCTACCGTGTCTTAATTTTTTTTTTTTTTGGCTTAATGTTCACAGCATTTTCTTTTGTGGGGTGTGTGGATTTTTGTAGTTGAGTAGGAAGGATGATCAGCATAGCAATTCTCTTGGAGAATTTTTGAAACCTCCATTTGTCTCCAAATCAATTAACTAAATGAAATATTTTGATGAATAAAATATTTATATTGAAGTAGTTGTGAATCTGATTGGAAGGAATATTCATTTGACTAGTAATATACCTCTTGGTTAACTAACAATATAATTTGAAAAAAAAACATTTGTTAGCCCCTAGGGCTAGCTACGGTGCCATAACAAGTAGTAGGGTGAGCTTTCTAGATAAATGACATCTTATTCAGAGTATCTGAGAAGTTTAAATTACTTGTGATGTTGGGTCATCTATTAGGATTCATCTGTATTTTCTGATTTATTTTGATAGTCGGTGAAAAATATCTTTTGAGCTGGATCGATCACCTATAGAATTAATCGGATTTTAAGAATTATATACCTGAATTAATAATAATAATAAATAATAATAACATTTTGTCTGATGGACCTCGGGGGTATGATGTGATAGTAAGCGGTAGGATATTCTCGCATGTAATAAGGGTTTGATTTCCACATTAGACATTCTATGTCTACGGTGCTTGTGATACTAGAGTGTCACGTCAGAAGTCATCATACTTTTTAAATTTTTTTTAGTGGCTAATGAAAAATTTTTATAGGGTTGAATTATTTTCTCTAAAATTAATCCAATCGTACCAGTTGAATATCTAGATTATAAAAAAATAAATTATTTTGAGGATGACATAAGCTAGACGAGTGGATGTTCCAGGAGATTATGATGGACATAAGTTAACTGACACTGACACTGACACTGACACTGACACTGACACTGTGCAGTTAAGAAATTCAACATGGGCCAACAATCAAGAAAATCCAAGGTGTTAATAATGGAGAAGATCCAATAGCTGTTAATAATAAATGTAATCTAATAGGTATTGACAATGAAAAAAATTTAATAGGAGTTGACAACGGAAATGTCTATTAGGTGTGTGTGAGATGGACTAGTGGAAGTTTTGATATTGTCAAGGTAGACATATGGCTGGGCAAGTGGATGTCCTAGTAGATTAAGATTAAGGTGGACATAAGACTTGTCAAGTGGAAGTCCTGATAAGCCATGCTGAACCTAAGGTTAGGTAAGTGAAAGTTTGTGTGGGGGCAAGGTGGACTTGAGGATGGATAAATTGAAGTCCTAGAAGCTTCTTGGCAAATGGAAGTCCTGGTGGCAGGACTTCATAACATGATGAAGTCCCAGAAGTAACACATCTTAGTGACTATTATCAAAATTGATTAATACTAGGCATATTAGAATTCCCTAATATATAACTCTAGAAAAAGGAAGTCCCAAAAGTGTAACCTCATAGTAGGCTCATAGTAGGAAAGTCTAAGTGAGATGATAGTCTATGAATGTTTTGTACTTGGTTTTGAGTAGATTCATCAGTGTTTTGACTCAGCCCTACAGTTTGTTGAAGTCAGTAATCAAGTTGATTGAAGGTTGAATTCAATACATTGATGGTTGTCAACTAGGTAGTTGACTTACGATTGTTTGCTAGCAAACAAAATAAGCAGAGTTGATCAACCATTAGTGTACTTTTGTGTCTCGACTCAGCCTTATCGTCAGTCGAAGTCGATAATCAAGATGATTGAAGATTGAATTCAGTACATTCATAGTTGAATCAACTAGATAGTTGACTTAAGATAGTTTACTAGCAAACAAAATAATTTTATTTCCAGATAGTCGTCTAGGCAGTGGTCTAAGGCAATATCAGTCTACAAGTGGTACATTTTAGTCAACTATGATATTATAGAAAAGTTAGAAGAAGACCGATGGAAGAAGTCGAATCAAGTATCGGTTTAAGGAACCTGCTAGTCAACTAGATCCATGTATTACTCAAGAACAAAGCATATTAAAGGGAGACATTACTTTATTTGAGACAATGTGATAAGAGGAGACATAATACTTACTATATTGCATCAAAATCAAATCTTCCTGACATATTCATCAACCTTTACTTGACTTGAAGCGAAGTTCACCACACTTAGGAGAGAGTTTGAGATGTTCTTTGTTGACTAAGTTCATGGGTGATGCCGCCCTGGTAAACTCAATCAAGTTGTTGGCATACTGGGACCAGATGCACTTGACTGACGCCCCTTCTTGATCACGGGAGTCCAAGTGGCCTTGGGCTGAGAGGTCATGTTAGGGGCTAGAGGAGCTCAGCTGAACTGACTCTCTCATGTGTCTACTTCCAACTGTTTCTGGTGCAAGACTAGCTCTGGCTAGTCTGACCCCTTTGGAAAGTGACATCGGGCTGGCAACTAGACAAAATCGACAGTACAACCCAATGATTACCGCCGCTCATGGGGCCCACATAGCCCGTTCAGGGCTAGCGTGGTGGTTGACGTGGATTCTTCTTCTCTATGGCTTTAAAAGCCCCTGCGAAGGTAGGTGAAGGTATGATTTTCTTGACACACGTAAAGGCTAATTCTTTTCATCTTTTCTTTCGAGCTCTTTACGCTCTCAAAATTTCTTGGCCCCTTCACTAATTTGACCGTCGAAGTGGCTAAACTGACAATGCAACCCTTGACTAATGCTCATTGACTTGCAGACTTCCCAAAGAATCCCTTGCGACCGCCACCTCAGAGAAGGAGGGAAAGGAGGAGCCCTAACGGATGAAAAGAGACACCATCAAGATAGCATAATCTGTGGGAAAAGATACAAAAAGTTGCATTAAAAATATAGAGAGTACTACGGAGAACCATCTCAGGAGGTCCATGGAAGCATACCAAGGAAGTATATGCAATGCATTAAGAAGAGCCTTCTTTTATGATGGGCCAGGAAATTGATGTTTTTAAGTTAGTATAGGATTGGCAAAAGGTGGAACCGTCATCCTAGCGGTCCCTTGGCCCCGACCCTACAAGATTTCATAGGGAGTAAATCACGGTTAATGCTGGGCAAGATAGGTGACTGGGGGTCGAAGGAATTTTTGGCGCAGCAGACCAGAGTTTTATCCCCGAGTGCAACTGACGACCTTCGACCCCACGACTTCATTGGCAAGTTGCAGGCATCTAACCAGCTGGTCCAGCCCGTGGGGGCTAAGTTAGTATAGGATTGAAAGCATGAGAGAGAGAGAGATAGAGAGAGAGAGAGGGTGAATAGTACTCGTGACTTTCACGTTTGTTTACAATACGATCTAAAACGCAGTGGAATAAGTTAAAACAAACAATCACTAACACTTTAATTTACTTGGTTCGGAGCCTGTGACGACTCCTACTCCAAGTCTCGTGATCGTCGATCATTTTCGTTGGAAAATTACTATAAATTTGAATAAGTTACAAAAGCAATTACAATTGTGTATAAGTAACTTAAACAATTAAAGAAAATACTGACGACTAATAGGAAGAGATCTTCAGTGCAGTTGTCGTCATATTAGCTTTCGGCGTCGTAGAGACCTTTTCAGAGTAGTGCGCAGAAGCGGAAGATGTTTGCAATGGGGTGTTGAAACTGTTGGATCGCAGCGGCCGGCTAGAAGGGGGGTTGAATAGCCTGCAAAAACAAAAAGCACAACCCTTTCTCGACTTCTTAAACTAACACTTGCATATAAAGAGTAAGTAAATAAAACAGAAAGGACAAGGTTCACAATTTACTTGGTTACAACCGGGAAGTTGTTAATCCAAGGCAGATGAAAAGCGTACTAACAAATTTCCTCTAGGCGAAGAAGCCTCTTATAGCGTTGACGTACAAAAAACAGAAGCTTAACTCTAAAAGGAAGCGCACAAGTGTCTGGAATGAATTGCTTGTAATTGTTGAAAAGCTTCTGGACCAAGGCTGTATTTATAACCTTGGTCGGGGCACCCCGAAGGGGTTCCGGACGTCCTGGCGGGATAAAACTTTGTCCCCCAACGTCCAGATCGTGATTGACGCGTTCTGATCAAAAAGTCAACTCCGGGCGTCCGGAAGGGTCTCGGGTGCCCCAGAGCCCTTCCGGGCGCCCCGGAGCCCTTCCGGGCGCCCCGGAGCCCTTCCGGGCGCCTCGGAGGGTTCCAAGCGCCCCGGAGGGTTTCTGGCGCCCCGGACTATTCCGGGTGCCCCGGAGGGAAAAGTCAACCCTGTTGACTTTTTCCAACCCGGGTCTTCTGTTCCGGCTCCGTTTGCCTCAGACCGAGTCTTCCGCTCGCTTGGGTGATCTTTGCCATCCGGAATATGGTTCACCCGAACCCAACTTCCGGTCTTCTCGAGCAGGCTTCCGCTCCGGCTTCTCATCCCTCGGAATCGTCGTGTGCTTCCTTCTCGTCCGCCAGCGTACTCATCCGCAGTCTTCGTCCCTCGGTCGCACCCCGTGTCGACCTTCTCGCTAGCTGCGTCTCTTGCTCCTCGAGCAGTCTTCCGCTCCGGCTTCTCATCCCTCGGAACCACAGCACGCTTCCTTCTCGTCCGCCGGTGTACTCTTCCGTTGCACCTCGTCCCTCGGACGCACCACGTGTCGTCCTTCTCGCTAGCTGCATCTTCCGCTCGACTACCTGTGCTCCTAAGCTCTTGCACACTTAGACACAAGGTTAAAAACACACAGGACCTAACTTAACTTGTTGACATACCAAAACAACCTTGGGGTTCTAACAATCTCCCCCTTTTTGATGTGAGCAACCCAAGTTAAGCTAGGGTAAATAGACATAAAAAATAAACTAACTAGTTTTGCAATAATGTACAAAAAGTTAGAAAAGTTAAATTTTCGTCTACCTTCACTTTTCCTTCTCTCCCTTTAATCACAAAAAAATGGGGTTCCGAAAAAAATCTAAGGGTAAAAAAAATTTCTAACTTTCTTGACAAAAATTCTAAATTGAATAACTTAGGCAAAAATATTTTTTGAGAATTTTTCTAAGTAAAACTTTTATTTAAGAAAATTTTCTAAGGAAAAATCTTAAGTAAAAAATTTCTGAGTAAAGCTTTAAGTAAGATAATTTAAAAAAAAAAAATCTTACTTAAGAAATTTTTGCAAAAAATTTTTGAAAATTTTTCTAAGTAAATATTTTAAGCAGAAATTTCTAATTTCAGAAAAACTTTTAACTTTTAAGTAAAATTTTTACGAAAAAAGTAAATTCCTAAGAAAAAAATTTGTAAAATTTTAAAAAATGTTTAAAAACTTTTTAAAGCATTATTAAATTTCCATCTTAATACTTTTATCAAAACGTTAATTAAACATTTTTATTTCAATATTTTGGCTTCGAGGTCGTGGCGAGGCACTAGACCTTCTTAGTTATTGGAGCAACAACTACTTCCTTAGACAAAGCCTCATAAAGAAATTTTAATGTCTAATATTCTTACTGAAAGCTCTAAATCTAATTAGTTCAAGTCAGACAGGACTTTGGAACCCAATATAGGTTCCAGCCTACTGGATTGATTAGGAATTTCTTAGGGATATTTTTCTTAGAAATATTTCTAATCTATCCCTTATGATATTAAAAATACCAATTTAAATTGTTGTATTTTTTAAAATATGTTTTATTTAAACATGCATGATTTTTTAGACTATCTATTTGCATTTTCAAATTATTATTTTCTTATTTCAATTTTTCATTTTCTAATTTTGATTTGTCTAAATCTTCTAGAGGACAAGATTTAGCTAGTATTACTTTTAAATTTTTGTTTTCTTTTTCTAATTTGCAGCAATCTTTTGTTAATAATTTAACGAATTTAAAGAGTTTATCGGGAGGAAGAGGTCGTACCTGACTTACCTTGTCGATCTCGTTGTCCGTGTCACCCCTTGAGCTGTTGTTATCTTCCAACGTGGCTCCCCCTTCATCGATGCTCTCCATGCTCATTTTGAAAGAGCTTGACTCGCAATCGTCGTCTTGATGATTCGCCATTAATGTGAGCCCGGAGAACGCCTCGACTTTCGATTCAGACGACATATCATCCCACGTCGCCTTTAGGACCTTGCGCTTTTGGATAGGCTTTTTACCTTTGTCCTTGTCCTTGTTCTTTAGCTTGGGGCAGTTGTCCTTGACGTGCCCTTCTTCGTCGCAGTGGTAGCAGTGGATCATCCTTTTCTTTTTACCCTGCGGATGGTTAGAGGCTCTAGATTTACAAAAAATTTTAAACCGTCTTACCATCATTACCATTTCCTCATCATCGAGAGAAGACTCCGACTCAGGTTCGTCTCTAGATGCTTTGAGGGCGACGTTGTGTTTGGGTTTCTTCAAACCTGCACATCTTGATTCGTGCACTTCAAATGTAGAAAAGAATTCTTCTAATGAAATTTTTTTTAAGTCTTTTGAAATATAAAAAGCATCTACTAGTGACACCCATTTTGAATTTCTCGGAAAAGAATTTAATGCGTACCTTAGCGAATCTCGGTTACTTATCTTTTCTCCGAGATTCGATAGTCCAATGATGATTTTCTTTATCCTTGAGTACAGATGCGCAATGCCTCGTCTTCCCCAAGTCGCAGGCTGGTGAGCTGGTTGCGGAGTAAATCCCATTTTGCGAGCTTTGCTTTGGACGTTCCTTCGTGCAGCTCAAGGAACTTTTCCCAAAGTTCCTTCGAGGAGTCATAGTTGCCGATCTGGTTGACTTCTTGTGGTGGAAAAACGGTTAGTAGATGATACTCAGCTTTGCCGTTTGCCACGTAGTCGACCTGCTCATTTTTCGTCCACTAGTATTTCTCCTTACCTCCCCCGCGCTGTAAAATCGAACTCCATAATTAACATTAAATCAAAATCGGTTTTAAAGAATACCTGCATTTGCTTTTTCCAGCTAGCGAATTCCCCTTTGAACTTCGGCGGGTAGATGCTTGGTCCAACCATTATATCGTTCCTTCATTCGACGGTTAGTCCTCCTGAAGCGCCTTGGCTCTGATACCACTTGTTGGATCACAACAGCCGGCTAGAAGGTGTTGGGATTTTCGAGCCGTAAAAACCGCTTTTTGTGTTGTGGAAACCTCGATCCCATGCCACCGGATACGTGTGAATATTAAAATTTTACATGTACAAGTTTTCTAACCCTAGATCTACTTTAGATCTACATGTTTAGGAGTTTATACCTTTGATGCGAAGCCCTTCGCTTATCCCGCTCATCCAAGGTTCGCCGGATCTCAAGGGTGTCAAATGAACACCCCTCTATGTGTATCCACACGAACAAAAGGTGGAGAAGAAACCTTAGAGTGTGCTAGCACCCTTGTAGGTTTCGGCCAAGGTGGAGGAGAGGGAGAGAAGAAGGAGCAAGGAGGAAGAAGATGAGAGTTACAAAACAAAAATGAAACTCACAACCATTGAATGGTGGCTGGCCACTTCATGAGGAGTTTTTAAACTCCATGGAATTCCAAGAGTCACAACTCTTGATATCCCTCATGAGGTGACACACACATAAATCAACTTTGATGATGTTCCACATCATCATTGGCCCACCTAATGCCAACTCACAAATGAGGTGGCAATGGTCAAGTCAAACTTGACCTTTCATCTTCCCTCTCAAGTCAAGTCAAACTTGACCACTTCTCTCCCATGGTTGATCAAATTTAACCATTTGATTCAAATCAATTTAATATAATGAATCTCTATTTATTGATTAAATTGATTTAATGAAACATAATCTAAATTACATCCATTGAACACATGAATCAAATCGAGTCCAACTCAATTAGTTTAATTTGGATTACTCTTAATCTAATTTGGTTCATCACATGAACCTAATCCTCTTGGTTCATCAAATGAACCTAATCTCCATTTAATTGCCCTTTGTGTGTGACCTTATAGGTTCTTGTAACGTTGGCAATGCTCTTAAACCCATTTAGAAGTATAAGTAATGAGCGGTATCTAGCAATACATCATTACTACCCAAGTTACAAGAATGTTGAGATCCAACATCACCTTGTGATTACTAATTGTGACTCTTCACAATATATGACAAGTGTCCTTCTATCCTTGACACCTAGATTGATCAATGTGAGGCATATACTGTATCATCCTCTAATCAATCTAAATCTTGAACTCCAAGTAGACTCACTCTAATCAAATGAGCTAAATATTTCATATTGACTCACTTGGGCATGGTCATGCACTTAGTGGTCTCACTCTATCAAGAATAATGATGTCACTCCCGTTATATAGGAGGGATAGATCCCATCTACATCACTCACATCCCTCCGCATAATTTATTATATACCCAGTAATCGCCTTTATGGTCCACCCAGTTACGGGTGATGTTTGACGAAGCCAAAGTATGTAACTCCTTATGTAGGGAACCATGGTGACTTCAGGTCCAAGGACTAATAGTTATACTAATAGCCACATGAGAAAGTATATGACACTCATATAACGATCCATGATATTTTCTCATGGCGGGTCATTCAGTATACATTCTCCAATGCATACTTATGTGTCAACTTAATATCTCTATATCCATGACTTGTGAGATCAAGTCATCGAGTTGACCTACATGCTAGTCTCGTCGCATTAACATTGTCCCTGAAAATTAATACTTGACTAGGAATGATTAAGAGTAGTGTTCTCTATATCATCTCACTATCAATTCAACCAATCGATTGATATAGATAGGAACCTTCTACTCAAGGAAGCTATTATACTTAGTTATTTGACACCAATACAAGTAAGTATAATAACCAAAACAAATACCTTTATATATATATATAGGAATATGATACAATGAGTCCATACAACAATCATCATATGATTGGCTCTAGAGCTCTAACTAACAATCTCCCACTAGCACTAGTGTCAATCAGTGTAGGCTCTAAGGCCCAATGACCTAGTGTGGCCATCATGCTTTCTCTATGCCAAAGCCTTGGTCAAGGGATCTGCGATGTTAGCCTCTGTGGGTACTCTGCAAATCTTCACATCTCCTCTATCGATGATCTCTTGAATGAGATGGAAGCGCCGTAGTTTATGTTTGGTCCGCTGGTGAGAGCAAGGTTAGTTAGCCTGTGCAATTGCTCCATTATTGTCACAATAGAGCTCTATCGGATCGGCTATACTAGGAACCACCCCAAGCTCAGTAATGAACTTGCGGATCCAAACTACCTCCTTTGCTGCTTCTGATGCAGCAATATACTCGACCTCTGTTGTAGAATCAGCGATTGTGTCCTGCTTCGAACTCTTCCAGCTCACAGCACCACCATTTATGCAAAACATGAACCCAGACTGCGATCGATAATCATCCTGGTCAGTTTGGAAGCTAGCATCACTATAACCCTTTACAGCTAGCTCGTCATCGCCTCCATATATCAAGAAATATTTTTTAGTCCTTTTTAAGTACTTAAGAATATTCTTGACTGCTATCCAGTGACTTTCACCTGGATCTGACTGGTATCTGCTTATCATGCTCAAAGCATACAAAACATCAGGACGAGTACATAGCATGGTGTACATGATAGATCCTATGGCTGAGGTATAAGGGATCATATCCATGCGGTCTCTCTCCTCTCTAGAAGAGGGACTTTGAGTCTTTGAAAGACTCACACCATGTGACATCGGCAGAAATCCCTTCTTGGAGTTCTGCATGGAAAACCGTAGTAATACCTTGTCAATATATGTACTCTGACTTAGACCAAGCATTCTCTTAGATCTATCTCTATAGATCTGTATGCCTAGAATACGGGTTGCTTCACCTAAGTCCTTTATTGAGAAACAATTCCCTAGCCAAGTCTTTACAGACTGCAGCAAAGGGATGTCGTTCCTAATGAGTAGTATGTCATCCACATACAATACAAGGAAGACAACTGTGTTCCCTACAACCTTCTTGTAGACACAGGGTTCATCTTCATTCTTGATGAAACTAAACTGTTTGATCGCATCATCGAATTGAAAATTCCAGCTCCGAGAAGCTTGCTTTAGTCCATAAATGGACTTATGCAGCTTTCATACTCTGCCAGTATGCTGTGGATCTACAAAATCCTCAAGTTGTGTCATGTACACATCCTCAAGCAGGTTTCCATTCAGAAACGCGGTTTTGACATCCATCTGCCAGATCTCATGATCGTTGTATGCTGCAATAGCAAGCATGATCCGAATGGACTTAAACATCGCTACTGGAGAAAAGGTTTCATCATAGTCAATACCATGAATTTACTTGTAACCTTTAGCTACCAGACGACCCTTATATATAAGTCCATCCATGTCAGTCTTTCTCTTAAAGACTCACTTACACCCAATGGGTTTTACCCCTTCAGGTGGATCAACCAAAGTCCATACTTGGTTGGTGTACATGGATTCCATTTCGGATCTCATGGCCTCTAGCCATTTCTCAGAATCTGGTCTCATCACAACTTCCTGATAGGAGGTAGGCTCATTCTCAATGAGCATAGCGTCATCATGGTCAGACAAGAGAAATGAGTATCTCTCAGGCTGACGATGTACCCTATCAGACCTGCGAAGAGGTATGTCTACTTGAACTGGTTGTTGTTCCTCAACTCCTTGTGGAACAATCTCATCATCCACAACACTTTGTGGTTCCAGTTCAACTTCCATCAAAGCTTCAGTGCTATGGTCTATATCCTGAACTTCTTCAAGATTGAACGTACTCCTACTAGTTTTTCTAGAAACAAAGTCCCTTTCTAGAAAAACCTCAGTCTTAGCCACAACTACTTTGTGTTGACTAGGAATGTAGAAGTAATATCTCTTCGTTTTCTTAGGATATCCTATAAAATAACACTTATCGGATTTGGGTCCCAGTTTGTTTGAGACTTGACGTCGAACGTAAGTCTCACAACCCTAAATCCTCATAAAAGACACCTGGGCATCTCTCCCAGTCCATATCCTATATGGTGTCTTTATCACAGCCTTGGATGGAACACGGTTGAGTATGAAGGCTGCTGTGTCCAGAGCATAGCCCCAAAAAGATGTAGGAAGATCTGTGTGACTTATCATAGACAATACCATATCTAATAGGGTACGATTCTTCCTTTCGGATACACCATTCCACTATGGTGTTCCAGGAGGAGTGAGCTGGGATAAAATCCCACACTTAGCTAGATACTCACGAAACTCATGGCTAAGATATTCACCACCTCGATTTGATCGAAGTATCTTAATACTCTTGCCAAGCTGAGTTTGTATTTCATTCTTGAATGCTTTGAACTTTTTAAAGAATTCTGACTTATGTGTCATCAAATACACATAACCATATCTACTGAAGTCATCAGTAAAGGTAATGAAGTACCTATAACCACCTCTAGCAGCGACATTGAAAGGGTCACATACATCACTATGTATAAGTCCTAACAAGTCAGTCGCTCTTTCGCTGTGTCCACTAAAGGGAGTCTTGGTCATCTTGCCTAGTAGGCATGACTCACATGTCTCATATGATTCAAAATCAAATGAGTCCAGCAAACCATCTTTATGGAGCTGGGATAAGCGTTTGTCATTTATATGACCTAAGCGACAGTGTCAGAGATAGGTTTGGTTCATTTCATTTGATTTGAACCTCTTGGTATTTATGTTATAGATGGGGTTCTCTAAGTCTAGAATATAGAGTCTGTTCATCAGAGGTGCACTACAATAGAACATATCATTTAAATAAACTGAACAACATTTGTTCTTTATTATAAATGAAAAACCTTTCTTGTTTAAACAAGAAACTGATATAATGTTCTTAGTAAGAGCAGACACATAACAACAGTCATCTAATTCTAGTACAAGCCTAGAGGGTAGAGATAGAAAGTAAGTCCCTACAGCAACAGCAGCAACCCGTGCTCCATTGCCTACTCGTAGGTCCATCTCGCCCTTTGTCAATGCCCTACTATTTCTCAATGTCTGCACATTAGTACAAATGTGAGAAGCACATCCGGTATCTAATACCCATGATGAAGAAATAGATAGATTGACTTCTATAACATATATACCTGAAGTAGAAGTCTCACTTCTCTTCTTCTTAAGATCTTCCAGGTAGACTTGCAGTTCCTCTTCCAGTGCCCGGTCTGACCGCAGTGGAAGCAGGTATCATCCTTGGCAACCCCTCCTTTAGGTTTCAGTGTCTTGCCTTTGCCCTTAGCTTGGGACTTTCCTTTGCCTTTAGACTTTTCCTTGCCTTTGCCCTTTTGTACCATCAAAATGGAGTCGGGCTTAACCTTCTTAAGGTTAATCTCAGCAGTTCTCAACATACTCAGAAGCTCAGGCAGTTGCTTGTCAATTTCATTCATGTTGTAGTTCATGACGAATTAACTGTAGCTCTCTGGCAAGGATTGCAAGACTAAATCAGTGGCCAGCTCTTGGCTAAGGGGAAATCCCAATCTCTGTAGGTTTTCTATGTACCCAATCATCTTGAGTACATATGGACCTACGAGAGTCCCGTCTTGCATCTTGCACTGAAATAGTGCCTTAGAGATCTCAAATCTCTCGTGCCTAGCTTGTCCTTGATATAGTTGACCAAGATGTTCAACCATATCATAAGCACCCATCAACTCGTGTTGCTTCTGAAGCTCAGAGTTTATGGTCGCGAGCATGAGACAAGACACATTTAATGTGTCATCTTGATGCTTCTTATAAGCATCACGGTTAGCTCGTGTGGCAGTGGCAGGAGGTGCCTCGGGAATGGGCATCTCTAGGACGTACAGTTTCCTTTCCTGAGTGAGAACAATTCTCAGGTTCCTGTACCAATCCAGGAAGTTAGCTCCGTTGAGCTTGTCCTTATCAAGGATAGAACGCAGGGAGAAGGTGTTCGTGTTTGACGACATGGCAATCTACAACAGAAAATGCAGAAAATAAATAATCATATTCCACTAATCATTTAATTAGGCCTTTAACTAAATGATGCTCCCACTGAATTATAGAACTTTTGTAGAATCAAGTCATGGATGTGGTCAAACCACACCTACTAGATTCTAACCAACTAGCTATAATTCTTGTGGGACAAGATTCACATCATACTACGCCTTGAGTTAACTTTGGCTAAATCGCCCAAGACTTAGTATGATCGGTAGGTAACTAATTATCAATTACATCTCTATGCAACTCTTGTTTGTAGGATCAAGATCCGCATGTATATTAAAACTTGAGTTAGCTTTGGCTAAATCACCCAAGAGTTAATATAAATATGATTTTGACCTATCTACCAACCATTGGAAAATGCCTATAGTTAAACCCGATCCAATTGAGTTTAACTAGTTTTACTCAATCTAATTGAGTTTGTACTCACCCATGCGTTGATAGGCGGGACCAAGATTGTCCCTCCGCACCCTACCAAGATAATATACGTTGCTCTGCTTTGGCAGATTCAACAACAACATGTGATCGAGGTAGTGATGGGTATCACGGCATGCTAGGCATTTCGAGTTGACGTGATTTAGATTTAATCTAATGGTTAATGTGTATCATATACTCGATTTAGATCTAATCTAATCGTGGTGCATCATATACGCGATTTAGATCTAATCTAATCGTTAAAGCACTAATTAATTACTCTACTCTAGCATGCATCACATGCACACACACAAGCAATTAATTAAATTGTGATTAGTCATGGCCCTACTACGATCTTCTCAAGCCAATGAGAAGATCGGATGGTCAACCTAGGGTCAACAGCTTCTCCAAGCTCCTCCCTTTGACCGCCATGTGTTGCTCGCACTCTCCTCGTAACTCCTCCTCGAGTGGACCTTCCACCGCTCCAATTTTGTACATTACAAATTTGAAACTCGAGTTACATTCGAGTCTAAACTATTTACAAAAGGAATATAAAATATAAGAAGGCACAACGCGCAGGTCACGATCATATCCAACACGCACAAACACACAAAATGGCATGCAGGTCATATTATGAATTACAACATAATTTTCCAATCAAATTGGGTTCTTTGGACCATGACCATCACAATATCATACATAATTATAAATTATTTATTTTATATAAATTTCTATAATTTTACTGCTAATTTTACAATTTTATGAGTAACAATTTCCCGGTGATCCCGTTTAGCGATTTTCGACCGTGATCGCGGGACAATGTCGCTTGCGGGGTTAGGGGCAGCACCCCTTCTCGTTAAATGAGTCTCACGAGTGTCCCACGACAATCTTACAGCACCCTAAGCCGCTGTCCCAAAACATTTTGGGCGAAAACTTGCCGTTTCGGAAAATTTTTCTCGATAGTCGAAGCCTACAAGTGTCCTAGCACTCGTTGCTTTGCTTCTATGAGAAAAATACTCATAAAAATCATAAAAATCATAAAATCACATAAACTTATAGAACTTTAATTTTTCATAAAAATTAAAATAAAAACAAGCACATGTTCACACGTGGCTCTAATACCACTGTTGGGATTTTCGAGCCGCAAAAATTGCTTTTTGAGTTGCGGAAACCTTGAAATCCCATGCCACCGGATCCGTGCGAATATTAAAATTTTACATGTACAAGTTTTCTAACCCTAGATCTACTTCAGATCTACATGTTTAGGAGTTTATACCTTTGATGCGAAGCCCTTCGCTTATCCCGCTCGTCCAAGGTTCGCCGGATCTCAAGGGTCTCAAATGAACACCCTTCTATGTGTATCCACACGAACAAAAGGTGGAGAAGAAACCTTAGAGTGTGCTAGCACCCTTGTAGGTTTTGGCCAAGGTGGAGGAGAGGGAGAGAAGAAGAAGCAAGGAGGAAGAAGATGAGAGTTACAAAACAAAAATGAAACTCACAACCATTGAATGGTGGCCGGCCACTTCATGAGGAGTTTTTAAACTCCATGGAATTCCAAGAGTCACAACTCTTGATATCCCTCATGAGGTGACACACACATAAATCAACTTTGATGATGTGGAACATCATCATTGGCCCACCTAATGCCAACTCACAAATGAGGTGGCAATGGTCAAGTCAAACTTGACCTTTCATCTTCCCTCTCAAGTCAAGTCAAACTTGACCACTTCTCTCCCATGGTTGATCAAATCTAACCATTTGATTCAAATCAATTTAATATAATGAATCTCTATTTATTGATTAAATTGATTTAATGAAACATAATCTAAATTAGATCCATTGAACACATGAATCAAATCGAGTCCAACTCAATTAGTTTAATTTAGATTACTCTTAATCCAATTTGGTTCATCACATGAACCTAATCCTTTTGGTTCATCAAATGAACCTAATCTCCATCTAATTGCCCTTTGTGTGTGACCCTATAGGTTCTTGTAACGTTGGCAATGCTCATAAACCCATTTAGAAGCATAAGTAATGAGCAGTATCTAGCAACACATCATTACTACCCAAGTTACAAGAATGTTGAGATCCAACATCACCTTGTGACTACTAATTGTGACTCTTCACAATATATGACAAGTGTCCTTCTATCCTTGACACCTAGATTGATCAATGTGAGGCATATACCGTGTCATCCTCTATCAATCTAAATCTTGAACTCCAAGTAGACTCACTCTAATCAAATGAGCTAAATATTTTATATTGACTCACTTAGGCATGGCCATGCACTTAGTGGTCTCACTCTATCAAGAATAATGATGTCACTCCCGTTATATAGGAGGGATAGATCCCATCTACATCACTCACATCCCTCCACATAATTTGTTACATACCCAATAATCGCCTTTATGGTCCACCCAATTACGGGTGACGTTTGACGAAGTCAAAGTATGTAACTCTTATGTAAGGAACCATGGTGACTTCAGGTCCAAGGACTAATAATCATACTAATAGCCACATGAGAAAGTATATGACACTCATATAATGATCCATGATACTTTCTCATGGCGGGTCATTCAGTATACATTCTCCAATGCATACCCATGTGTCAACTTGATATCTCTATATCCATGACTTGTGAGATCAAGTCATCGAGTTGACCTACATGCTAGTCTCGTCGCATTAACATTGTCCCTGAATGTTAATACTTGACTAGGAATGATTAAGAGTAGTGTTCTCTATATCATCTCACTATCGATTCAACCAATCGATTGATATAGATACGAACCTTCTACTCAAGGAAGTTATTATACTTAGTTATTTGGCACCAATACAAGTAAGTATAATAATCAAAACAAATGCCTTTATATATATATATAGGAATAAAATACAATGAGTCCATACAACAATCATCATATGATTGGGTCTAGGGCTCTAACTAACAGAAGGGGGGTTGAATAGCCTGCAAAAACAAAAAACACAACCCTTTCTCGACTTCTTAAACTAACACTTGCATATAAAGAGTAAGTAAATAAAACAAAAAGGACGAGGTTGACAATTTACTTGGTTTCAACCGGGGAGCTTGTTAATCCAAGGCAGATGAAAAGCGTACTAACAAATTTCCTCGAGGCGGAGAAGCCTCTTACAGCGTTGACGTACAAAAAACAGAAACTAAACTCTAAAAGGAAGCGCACAAGTGTCTGGAATGAATTGCTTGTAATTGTTGAAAAGCTTTTGGACCAAGGCTGTATTTATAGCCTTGGTTGGGGCACCCCGAAGGGGTTCCGGGTGCTCTGGGGAGATAAACTTTGTCCCCCAACGTTCAGATCGCGATTGACACGTTCTGGTCAAAAAGTCAACTCCAGGCAACCGGAAGGGTTCCGGGCGCCCTAGAGGGAAAAGTCAACCTCGCTGATATTTTTCAGCCCGGGTCTTCTGCTCTGGCTCCGTTTGCCTTAGACCGAGTCTTCCGCTCGCTTGGGTGATCTCTGCTATCCAAATTATGGCTCACCTGAACCCAACTTCCGATCTTCTCGAGCAGGCTTCCTCTCCGGCTTCTCGTCCCTCGAAATCGTCGTGTGCTTCCTTCTCGTCCGCCAGCGTACTCATCCGTAGTCTTTGTCCCTCGGTCGCACCCCGTGTCGACCTTCTCGCTAGCTGCGTCTCTTGCTCCTCGAGCAGTCTTCCGCTCCGGCTTCTCATCCCTCAGAACCACCGCACGCTTCCTTCTCATCCGCCGGTGTATTCTTCCGCAGCACCTCGCCCCTCGGACGCACCAGGTGCCATCCTTCTCGCTAGTTGTGTCTTCCGCTCGACTACCAGTGCTCCTAAGCTCCTGCACACTTAGACACAAGGTCAAAAACACACAGGACCTAACTTAACTTGTTGATCACACTAAAACAACCTTGGGATTCCAACAGACACTGCTAGCCGAAGCCTCTTTTTATAGCCCTATCTGGGCGCCTAAATCCCCTCCCGGGTGTCTGGACTGTGCTGACGTGGCAAGCTCTCATCGACACTTCATCCTTGAAGTTTATCTACGTTCGGGCGCTGGACCCCCTCTGGGCGCTTGGACCGCTGACGTGGGTCAGCCAGTCGTCGCGCTCCAGCTAAGCAGTTTTTGGTTGTTAGGACTCTTGGACTGCCCGAGTGCCTGGCCAGGCACCCACCCAAGGGTGCTTCTTCGTCGAGGCTTACACGGGCGCCCGGAGCAACTCTGGGCGCCCGGACTAACTTTTTTCAAGAACCTTATTTCTACAAAATAGGGTTAGTCCAGGCAATAATATATAAGGAATAATAAGTTTTAACAGCCTCTGATCTATCCGATCCTGACTTTGAGTTTCATTAAAACTCTAGGTTGGACTGACATCTACTGTTCCTTCTTCAGTCGGGCTGACGCCTACTGTTCCCTCTTCGGAGAATGCATCCTCACCTACTCCTCTTAGGAGAGATTACCTTTTGCCAGACTAGTCCTCCAGACTGTTGAGACTTTTGCTCAGTGTCAGAGACACATGACTTCATACTGGATGTTCGATCCCCAACCCGTCTAGTCTTCCGCCTGATGTTCGCAACCCCCAAGGCTTTCACCTAGCGTCCTCGATCCTAGGATTTCACCTAATGTCTTCGACTTGCCAAGACTTTGCCCAATTTCCTGGACCAGGACTTCGTTGCCTAACCATAGCTAGGACTTTCCCTTTACCTAAGATTACTTAGGACTTTTCAGCAAACTCAGTTCAACTTGTTACAACAACAATAACACTTAACTTATAACCCTTTGCCATTATCAAAACTCAGATTCGATCGTCTGGTGCTCCCTGCACCAACAATCTCTCCCTTTTTTATTATGGTAATACAATTCATAGTTAAGTTAAGCAAATAGAGAACAAGCAAGAATGAGTTAGTATTTTCACAAGTAAGGAAATTTTTTCCTAAAAACTAAGCTTCTAAGTTTTGAAATACAACTAAGAATTCTTTAAGAGTTCAAAAACTCTCCTTGAAATATAGTACTTTTTAGCAAAAAATCTTAGTTTTCAAACTTTAGTTTTTCTTTCAAAATACTTAGCTAAACACTTAGCTAAACATACTTAGCTACAGATACTTTTTCAAAAACACTTGCTTTTAAAAATAGTTAAACTTGCTTTAAACTTTATTTTTTCAAGGATAGTTGAGCTTACTCTCTTTGGAAAAAATAGTTAATTTCCTTTTTGAAGAGTATTTAACTTATTTTTTGGAAAATACTTTAACTTTTAAAAAAATGCTTAACTTTTAAGAAGTACTTTATTTTTTAAAAAAATTAACTTACTTTCTAAGAAGTACTTAACTTGTTTTTTGAAAAATACTTTAATTTTGAAAAAAAAAACTTAACTTACTTAACTTTGAAGAAGTACTTTATATTTTCAAAAAATATTTAACTTACTTTCTAAAAAGCACTTGACTTGTTTTTTAAAAAATACTCTAACTTTAAAAAATTTTAAAAAACTTTAACTTTGAAAATTTTAAAACATACTTAAACTTTGAAGAAAATATTTAACTTAACACTTGTTACTCCCCCTTTGACATATATCAAAAAAACAAAGAAGCTATTATTTTTTTTTATAAAAAAACAAACTTAAAAAATAATTGTTAATCTCCCCCTTGATTAATGCCTTAAAAACTCTTTAAGTAAGTACTTTATGTTTGAGGGGAAAGTGAATGATTTTTATCCTAGAGTCCAAGCATGTAAAGATCAATGTAAAGCAAATTTTTATAACAAAATTTTTTAAAATAATCATCTATTTTCCTTAGAAGAAATGTCTAACCATTGGTTACTAATAACATTTACTTGGTTAGTCAAGTTAAGTATATGATCAGTTAGGTTTACTAAAAAAGATGACTTCACTTGACCAATTTGAATTAATATTTATAGTTCAGACTTATGTTGATAGACATAAGCATTCTGAAGTCCAAACAATACCCTATGCATCTCACACTATTCTAAGTATGTTTTCATACATTAACAAGGTATTCCTAGTGTGCTTGTGAAATGCTTTGGCTAAAACTTATGGGTACATGCTTTCTAGGGAAAAAAACCTAGGCCAAGTCCAATCTTTGAAAGCACTAGTAAAAGTGGGAGTTTTGAAGAAAACAAAAAATGTCGCAGGGCGTAGCATAGACGGTGGACACATGACATCTCTGGCATAATGGTTAGGGGTTGATTCTCAGAAATTAATGACCTGGGGTTTACCCCACCATGCACCTGATGCTTATGTACCTGCATGTACCTCCCTCCATATCCATGGGCAGGTACTAGGGGGTCGTTAATGTAATGGATCTATATTTTTTGAAGAAAAAAAAATAATTTATCCTAGAATTTTTAAAACTAAGTTGATTTTTTAAGTTTGTAAGGTTTTTGAAGAGATAATATAATTTTGAAAACCATAATTTTTGAAAAGGCAAAAAAAAAAGAATAATTTTGAAAAGATTAGAATCTATTCTATTAAACACATACCTAATTATGTTCTAAGTATACTGAACTCAAGTTTAGATAAGGTTTTGTGAAAATGTCTGTTAAGTTTAACTTGGACTCAACATAGTCAAGTACAATATCACCCCTAGCTACATGATCCATTATAAAGTGGTACTTAATCTCTATGTGTTTAGTCCTTGAGTGGTGTATTGAATTTTTGGTTAAATTGATTGAACTTATGTTATGAATTGAAATTTTTATATTTTTATATTCTAATTAATAATCTTTTAAAGTGTACATCATCCATAAGAGTTGAGACATACATTCCCTCATAGCTATGTACTCTGCTTTAGTAGTGGATAAGGTAACACAGTGTTGCTTTCTACTGAACTAGCTAACTAGGCATTGACCTACAAGTTGGAAGCTTTCACTTATACTTTTTCTATCTATTTTACACCGAACATAGTCTGAGTTAGAGTACCAATTAAGTAAAATGTGCTAGTCCTAGGGTACCAAAGTCTTACACTTAGTATCCTCTTAATGTATCTAAGTATTCTTTTTACATTAGTTAAGTGTGATTCTTTTACACATGATTGATACCTTGCACACATAACAACTGTAAATAAAATATCAAGTAAACATATAGTTAGGTATAGTAGACTTCTTATTGTACTTTTATAATATTTTAAGTCTACTAATTTGTCATCTAAGTTAGAGTCAATTTTTATATTGGTTGCCATTGGGGTATTAATGTTTTTAGAATTTTTCATTCTAAATTTCTTAATTAATGGTTTAGTGTATTTTATTTGATAAACATAAATTCTCTCTTTTATTTATTTTATTTGTAATCTTAATGAAAAATTAAATTCTCCTACCATGCTCATTTCAAATTCATTTTCCATTAATTTAATAAATTCTTTTAAAAATTTGTATTAGTTGAGCCAAAGTTTATGTCATCTATGTATATTTATGCTATAAAAATATCCTTTTTTTTTTAATATTTTAACAAATAAGATTTGGTATATTTGGCATTGGTTAAACCCTTTAGATATAAGTTATGTTGATAGTAGTTCATACCAAGCCTTAGGTGCTTGTTTTAATCCATATAAAGCTTTCTTTAACCTAAGGACATGGTTTGGTTGGTCTAGGTTTTCAAATCCAAGGGGTTGATTTACATAAACCTCTTCTTTGATAAATCTATTAAGGAATATAGACTTTACTATTGGTGTAGGGAGCACCAGATGATCGAACCTGAGTTTTGATAATAGTAAAGGGTTCAAAAGTTAAGATGTCTTGTGATCTAACAAGTGTGATTGAACTTGAAGGAAAGTCCTAAGTGTTCTTAGGCAAAAGTCCTAGTGGATTCTAGGCAGGTGCCCTAGGGGAGCTTGTTAGAGTGTATACTAAAAGCCTAGCTTTTTGTAAACATTTATTTTGAAATAAAGAATCACATTGGTCAAATGTCTACATTTATATGCTAAGTGTAGTTATTCAATTAATTTATATTGTAGATAACATGGTGTGTGGTGTCACACACAGAAAATCATGTTATCAGTTTCTTATAAATTATAAATAATAGCTCACGACTAAGCTGGATAGGAACAAACCATTAGAATAAGTTGTAGTATAATTTGGTATTAGTTTATCTTGATTATAAAATTACACTGGTACACTCTAAGTATATTGAGCAGGACCATTTGAGGCGGTATCTTTTTATACTGACTATATAAAAGAACAATACCTCTGTTATTATGGAAGTGTGTACTCTTAATCATGATATAATAACAAGCACATATACTTAATATTTATTTATTTAATATATCAAAGGGTGTGATTTAGCTCGTTAAATCAATAGGCCCGATAAGTTGGGAAATGATATTATTTATATGGTGTGTTATTGATTATAGAATGAAATTGTGTCCTAGTAATCTAGGTTGACGATGCCCCCTTGAGGAGGTCATAAGGATTGTCATGTAAACCCTGCAGGTGGACTTAGTTCGACATGACGATAAGGTTGAGTGGTACTACTCTTGGAGTTAGATATTAATTAAGTGAGTTGTCAGTAACTCATTTAATTAGTGGGCATTCGATATCTTAAACGCAGGAAGACTAACACACTCATGATAAGAAGGAGCCCATATAGTAATATGGGATTGGTGTGGTAGTGCAATAATAACTCTTTAGTAGTATGAGTTATTATTGATGAACTCGAGTTGGGTGTTCGGGGCGAATACGGGAAGCTTAAGTTCATCGAGAGACCAAAACCAATTCCTCCTCTCGGTCCCTGTCGTAGCCTCTTATTTATAAATTCTTATACCCACCTAAATCCAACTTCTTACCCACCTTAAGGTGGCCGGCCAAGCCTAGCTTGGAGCCCAAGCTAGGGCCGGCCAAACCAAGGTTAGATGGGATCAAGTGGTGGCCGGCCCTAGCTTGGAACCCAAGCTAAGGTGACCGGCCACAATTAAAATAAAAGGGATTTTAATTTTTTAAAATCTTTCCTTATGTGGAAGCTATGATTTAAAAGAGAATTTTAAAATAAAATTTTTCCTTTTATAGTTTCTACAAAGGATTAAGAGAAAGGTTTGATATCTTTCCTTATTTGTAGTTAAAAGGAGGATTTTAATTTTGGAGGAAACTTTCCTTTTTGAAATCATCCACATGTTTTAATAGAGAGATTTTCATTTATAAAAGTTTCCTTTTATAACCAACCATGAAAGGAATTTTTAAAAGAGAATTTTTTATTTTAAAAAAATTATGGAAATAAATTAGGAAGTTTTAATTTTTTGTGTTTAAAACTTTCCTTGTTTGGAGGACATGTAGGGGCCTACCACAAGATGGATAAGAGGAAAATTTAATTAAATTTTCCTTATTAGCTATAGGCAAGGAACATAAGGAAGTTTTAATTATATTTAAAACTTTTCTTATTTGCCAAGATCAAGGAATATAAAAGAGAGGGTAGAGGTGCCTCACAAAATAACACATTTATTATTCCTCTCCTCTCTTCCTTGGTGGTGGCCGACCCTCATCCTTCCTCTCCTACTTTTCTTCTTCTTTGGTGGCCAGCGGCATCAATTCCTTGGAGCTTGGTTGGTGGCCAAAGTTCTTCATCTCAAGGAGATTGTTGGTCGCTGAAACTTGCAAGGAGAAGAAGGAGGCTTGGGTGGATTCTCGTCTTGGTAGATCGTCGCCCACACGACGTCTGAGATAAGAAGAGGAATACAATAGAAGATTGTGAGGTCTATAAGCTACAAAAGGTATAACTAGTTATTAGTTTCCGCATCATAACTAGTTTATTCTTTTGTTTAGATCTTGAAATACCAAACACAAGAGGCTAATAATTCTAGACTATCGAATTTATGTTTCGATTTTATGTTTCTTTTGTTTTTCGATCTTGTGATTCGATTGTTCTTAATGGTTAAACCTAGGGTTACTATAAGGAGATTAAATATTGAATTTCGTTGAAAGACTTTGTCTAGGAAGTGGTGGATGATCTCATATCCAAGAAAACATCGTGCCTCGCCATGTTTAACCTAGAAGCCGATCTCTTAAATAAATATTTAATCAAATTTGTAACATAGGTGGATTTGGATTAATAATGTTAAGTATCGTTTGCGATCCAAGTCTAAACCTCTAAGAACAGATAAGTTAAATTTGGAATCAATAATGTTAAGTTTTGTTTGTGATTCCAAATTTAACACAATAGGTTGTTAGGAAAGGTTCAGGACTTGTACAAATTTTTGTACAGGGGAACCGGTATGATATTCTGATTAGCAACCAACAATTGGTATCAAAGCTAGGATTTGCCTCTGTGTGTTTGGTTTTCAATTTAATTATGCACATGTCATACATATTTTAGGCAGGATAATAGTAAGATGTGCAAATAGATTTAACTCTGTGGTTGCAGGCATCCTAGATCCAACTATTATGACCCTAATGTGATTGTGTATGATTGAACCCTCGGACATGTCGAGGGCATTTTATGTGTGTGCATGATTGTATGTATTAAATACAGCAGGAGATGTATTAGTTTTAGGATTTTACATCTTTATTTCAATCTAGATTACATGTGCATTCCTTCGTGGAATATAGGATCGATAAATGTAAAATTCTATTTTTGTCGCGGATCGTATCCTTACGAGGCGTGGTGCTGTTTGAGGACCAGAGACGCAGTGGAAAAAGAAGCAAGATAGATGCGACGACTAGACCCAATTGCGATGGCTAAAGATGGCAGTAGCTAGGGTTGGCAGCACACGGAGGACAGTGATGGAAAAGACCATAATAGTTGGAAAATTATTTTTCCATATTTATTGCTTTTATTTGCTGTGATGTGTGTGTGCATGATAAAATCCTCATCTTAAATAACTAAGTGGGAGAGGGATTAGTAAATAAATTCCACGGTCTCCATTACTGGTTTGTAAGTGATGCAACAAACTTGTGTGTTAACTCTGAGTGCTTCTCTCCACAACGGATGAGTTTGTTTGCAGATCACCAGGTCAAACTTCCTAAATGGATGATTATAGGAAATTATTTAGGAGCATGTGATCTTCTCCAACTGAAGGGGCACAATCCTATTTAATAGACTAAGTATCAAGTAATGGTATACACTTAGATGCATTCAATAGTATCCTCCCCAATGGAGTCACTGCTATTTTTTGCATGACCAAAGGAAAACCAACTATTAATTTTATTTGTCATAAAGTTAGGATGATAAGATAATAAAATTAATGGGTACAACCTCCTCTTACAAATGTTTGAATTTGTATACGTCCACACTAACATGGCATACAAAATTCACAGTGTTTTGAGGTGTTGGTAAATTTAAATAATATTGTTTGAGGAATCAATATTATTCTAAATTTAGAGTCTTGACCAAAAGTTTTTTTTGTGATTCTTAGGATGACTTTCAACCCATTGGCTATTATACTGAAAGAGAACAAACTTAGTGGCCCTAATTACATAGATTGGAAAAGAAACCTGGACATTGTCCTAACTGCTGAAGGCTATAAGTTTGTACTGTTAGAGGTCTGCCCTAATGTGCCTAATAGTGATTCTAGTGAAGAGGAGATTGAGTATCATAAGAAATGGGTAAAGGCAGATGAGATGGCACGGTATTACATTTTGGCTTCAATGTCAAATGTGCTGCAACATCAGCATCAGGACTTACCAACTGCTTATGACATGATGAACAATCTCAAGGAACTCTTCGGACACCAGAATTGGGTTGCTAGGCAAGAGGCAATGAAAAAATTAATGACAGCCACCATGTCAGAGGGGACACCCGTAAGGGATCATATCCTAAAGATGATGGCTTATTTGAACGGAATACAAATCTTTGGAGCTGAAATTGATGGGGAAACCCAGATCGATATTATTCTCCAAACGCTACCCAGAAGTTTTGAATAGTTCCGCCTGAACTATAACATGAACAAAAGGGCTTATACGTTGGCGGAACTTCTGACAGAACTTCAGGCAGCAGAAGGTATATTTCGTCATAGTTCTCAGATTCACTTTGTTGAAAATGTTTCTACTTCTAAGTCGAAAGACAAGAAGAAGAAGAAACAGGCTGATTCAGCAAAGAAGGTGAATAGATCTCTAGATATTGGATCAAAAGCTGGATCGAAGAAGCCAAAGAGAAAGTGCTTCATCTGCAAGCAGTGGGGACATTGGAAGGTGGATTGTCCTCGTAGGAGAGAGAACAATAAAGGTATATCTTATTCTCTAGTAGTTGAAACATGTTTAGCGATGTTATCTACCAGCACCTGGTGTGTAGATACAGGAGCCACTGATCATGTCTGCAATACATTGCAGGGGTTCCAGGAAACCCGGCGACTATTTGAGGGAGAGATAACCGTCTACATAGGTAATGCTACGAAAGTGACGGCTGTTGTAGTGGGAGATGTCTACTTATCATTCGATAGAAATATAACTTTGATTTTGAGAAATTATCTTTATGTACTAACTTTTAAAAAGAATTTAATTTCAATTTCTAAACTGTTTGTGGATGGATATACTGTTTCTTTTAATGACAAAGTGATTGTCAAGAAAAATTGGATAATTATCTGTTCTGGTACATTAGTTGGCAATTTGTATACTCTAAATCCAATAACTCCCATAAAGTAACAAATGGAAATTAATAGCGCATCTTCTAATTCTAATAAGAGAAAGGAACCTTCACAAATGAATCAAACATATCTTTGGCATCTAAGGCTTGATCATATTAACTTGAGTAGAATTCAAAGGCTAATAGCCGATGGACTCTTGGGTTCATTAGTGTTGGAAAACTTTCCAACTTGCGAATCTTGCTTGGAAGGTAAAATGACCAAGAGACCTTTTAAGGCCAAGGGGTATAGAGCCAAAGATGTGTTGGAACTGGTTCATTCTGATTTATGTGGTTATATGTCTATCCAGCAAGAGGTGGTTTCGAATATTTTATCTCTTTTATAGATGATTATTCGAGATATGGGTGCATTTACTTGATCCACCGCAAGTCTGAATGCTTTGATAAGTTCAAAGAGTACAAGGCTGATGTGGAGAAACGTCATGGTAAAAGTATCAAGACACTACGGTCTGATCGTGGTGGCGAATACCTCTTTGGAGAGTTTAGGAATTACTTATCAGAGGCTAGGATTCAACCCCAATTGTCTACACCCGATACACCCCAACAGAATGATGTGGCAGAACGAAGGAATAGGACTCTTATCGAAATGGTTAGATCGATGATGAGTTATTCAAAATTACCAAATACGTTTTGGGGATATGCTCAGGAAACAGCAGTGTACATTCTGAATATGGTACCTTCTAAATCAGTACCCTTTACTCCCATAGAATTATGGAATGCACGTAAGCCTAGTCTGAAACACATTCGGATTTGGGGTAGTCTAGCACATGTGCTGAAGGGAGACACTGACAAGTTGGAATCACATCCAGAAGTTTGTCTGTTTGTGGGATATCCTAAAAAAACGAAAGGTGGTTTATTTTATAATCCTAAAAATTAGAAGATCATTGTTAGTATCAATGCTTGATTTTTAGAGGAAAATTATATAATGAACCATAAGCCCATGAGTGGAATTATTCTAGAAGAAATGCGAGAGGACACGCCTACTTTAGTACCAACAGTGCAAGATGAAATATCACAAGAAACTGCAACACGTATCACAAATAATACACAACAACAGACAGTGCCTCGTCGTAGTGGGAGGGTTGTTAGGTAACCTGAAAGATTCATGTTTTTGGGAGAGTCGTCGGACTTGATCCCAGGTAAACATGAACCTGATCCCCGAACATATGACGAAACACTCCAAGATAAAGATGCAGCATCTTGGCAAAGAGCAATGAATTCATAAATAGAATCTATGTATTCTAACAAAGTATGAGAGCTTGTAGAACCATCAAATAGTGTAAAAGCTATTGGATGTAAATGGATCTACAAAAGGAAGAGAGGGACAGACGGGAAGATGGAAACCTTCAAAGCAAGGCTTGTTGCGAAGGGGTATACTCAGAAAGAGGGAATCGATTATGAGGAAATCTTTTCGCCAGTAGCTATGTTTAAGTCTATCCGGATACTCTTATCTATTACTGCTCATATGGATTATGAGGTTTGGCAAATGGATGTCAAGACAGCTTTCCTTAACGGAAGTCTTGAAGAAAACATCCATATGAAGCAACCAGAAGGGTTTATTGCAAAGAGCAAAGAGCATCTAGTATGTAAGCTCAATCGGTCTATTTATGGACTAAAGCAAGCTTCAAGGTCTTGGAACATTCGGTTTGATGAAGTAATCCAGTCGTATGGATTTATTCAGTGTTCGGATGAGTCTTGTGTATACAAGAAGTGTGATGGAAACGTGGTGGTATTTCTTGTACTATACATAGATGATATTTTGTTAGTTGGAAACAATATCAAAGTGTTGTCAGAAGTAAGGATATGATTGTCCAAGCAATTCGATATGAAGAACTTGGGAGAATGTGCACATATTCTCGGGATCAAAGTAATAAGAGATTGCAAGAAAAGAATGTTGTGCTTATCCCAAGCTTCATATATCGATACGATCCTAGCTCGTTTTAGCATACAAGACTCCAAGAAAGATTTTCTACCTTTTAGGCATAGAGTATCTTTATCTAAAGTGATGTCTCCGAAGACATCAAAAGAGATAGAAGAAATGAAGGACGTTCTTTATGCTTCAGCTGTAAGAAGCCTAATGTATGCTATGTTATACAACAAACCGGATATCTGTTTTGCCGTGAGCATGGTTAGCAGATATCAAAGTAATCCAGGACAGGGACATTGGACTGCAGTAAAACATATATTAAAATATCTGAGAAGAACTAAAGATTATATACTAGTTTACCAAACAGAGATTTGTTTCCTGTGAGTTACACGGATTCCGACTTCTAATCAGATAGGAATAATAGTAAGTCTGCATCAAACTATGTGTTTACTTTAGAAGGTGGAGACATAGCATAAAGGAGTGTTAACCAGAAATACGTTCAATGTCATATAATTTCAAAATAATTTTACATTGAAATTTTAATGCTTCATGATGTGAAATCATGATTTAAAATTGATATATAATAGTTTCATTGTGCCTTCCATACAAAACATCTTTCAAACACTCAAAAATATATCAAGCACTTAAAAATAAATAAAACTATTAAACTTACATCAGGAGCAAAATATGTAAATAGGGAGATAAATATATATAAATTTACCCTGGAATCCAGACACCGTATCACCCTCTAAAAGTCCGAGGGAAGCATCTTCCATGATTCCATCGACACCAACGAGTGCGCATCGCGTCTCCATGACGTCCCTATCCTGACGGTTACACTTCCCTGCCACGGCCTCACCTCACCGTTGACAAGCGGAAGCCTCCGCTTCGGGAGTTCCTTTTGCAACTCGCCTGGCCTTAGTATTTGGTACGGGCAAGAACTAACAAAACAAATTTGAGCATTTCAGTAAAATATACCTTTCATAATTAGTAATTTATCAAAATGTATCTCGATAATTTTGTTTATGAAAAGGCTCCCCTTATTTATTTATTTTGTTTTCCCAGTATAATACCATATGTCAAAAAGACTAAGAAGGTGCCACAAACTAATTTACAAATCATTTCGTAGCAAGTTTTAGTAGAAAATCCTTAACAATACAAGAACCAATAGATGCATTCGATTTAAAAGAGAACGATCATATGGGTCAAAAATTACTCTTCAATGAATATGCCTTAAAATATTAGATGGAGATATTATCGTGATTGGAGTTTCCAAATTTTGGTAAAATATTAGTCTAAATAAAGAGGTCAATTAGCTAATCACAACTGAGAATTCCTTGCCAAAATTAAGAAACACAAATGTTGATCCATCAAATTAAACAGCCGAGACAGACACAAACACAAGTCACGTAGAAGATTGGTTCAATTGCTCCTGAAAGTGCATCCCGTTAAAAACAAGTTTCTAGCATGCTATTGATGATGAAACTTAAGATTAAAACCTGAGCTGTGATAGTGAATCAAGATCACATTCTATCCTCTCTTCTTCGAGGAGCACAAGTGATGATCTGATCTACTCTTAATATCATCTCGGTGGCCTCAGTTGCTGACAAAAGCACAGCTTGCTTTACTTTGAAGGCCTCTGATATTCCTAGATTCTCCATATCGCCAACCTGTAAACAGAGAGGGAAATTCAAGAAACTGCAATGTTAACTGTGGAAGTATCTCCCGTACTCTACTTACACCACCAGATATAACGTCGATTCCAGCATTAGTTGTATCCTTGTGATGCTCGGCTCGAAGCTGAGAGATTAGTTCAGCACTGTCCAAACCAGCATTCTCAGCTATGATGGTAGGAATTGCTTGGAGTGCATGAGAAAAAGCTTCAATGGCATGGGATTTCTTTCCAGGAGTCTTACGAGCAAGCTCATCTACCTCTTTAGACATGACCATCTCAGGCCAACCACCACCGAGCAAGACCCTACTATCGTTAACTGTCTGAGACAGCACACAGAGAGCATCATGCAAGGATCTTTCCGCTTCGTCAAGCACGTGAGAACTAGAAAGAATTTACCAAAAAAAATTATATGATCATTGTTTCTATATGATAAAAACCCTCCAAAATCTCAGCATCTAAAAAGTAGATGAGTCCTACAAATATGGAAAGGCAAAATCAGGACAGAGTTAGATTTAGCGCTATGAATTATGGCAGTAAACGGAGATAAAGCTGGAATGTGAAACAGTTGGATGGAACTACGGAAGGAAAAAACTATCACAATCGTCTGCAGACAGTGTTAACTGAAATAAGATACTTCATTTGAAACTATAAAACGATGACAGATGCTAGTTTAGTTACCATGATTACCTTGAGCCTCTTAGAATGATAGTACATGCCTGACCCATTTCGACACCAGAAAAATGAATCAATTTGTCTTCCCCGATCATTATCTCCTCGATGAGCTTGCAGTGTCCAAGTTTAACAGACTCTGGGTTGTCGAAAGTTGATGCAATATCGCCTCCAGTCACCAAAGCTAGCCGCTCGATTCCATCAAAGTCAGCATGCTCAATGGCAAGAACACCAGCATCTGCAAAAAGTTCCTCGGGGAAGTTGTAAATTAACTGCCGGTTGACAAAGCAGTTGATGCCATGATTAATGATTTTTTGCACTTTTTCTCTCATTTTCTCCTTCTCCGCTCCCTCAATCTCCGCAACTTTGGCCATAGAATCAACACGAACTCGAGCTCCATATATTTTCACCTTATCAGTGTCCATAGCAGTGTTGGCAACCAATATCTTTGCATTTTCAATACGCTTGGGCTGGCCTATTCCTATTTTCTTGTCCAGAATAAATCTGCCAATATGAAAAATAGTTTCCATATTAAGATAACTGAGGCAAAGCCTTAGAATCATCACCTTAACTCAAGTTTGGGATTCACAATGCTTATATATATACATTGTGACATATATGCAAGACGGCAAAAACTTATATAAACACGACAAAAACAGCACAAGGATCATCTCAGTAGAGAATCATCCAACCATACATTCAACCTTACAGAAAGTAGAATTGCAATGTGAAGAGTAGCATTTGGGATCACAGTGCTTATATGTATATATATGCATTGCGACATATATGCAAGACTGCAAAAATTTGACATATAAACATGACCAAAACAGCACAAGGATCACCTCAGTAGAGAATCATCCAACCATATATTCAACCTTACAGAAAGTAGAATTGCAATTAGTAATTGAAATGTGAAGAGTAGAAGTTACCTACAATTTATAAAGAATAAAGAAGATTCCACCATACACCTTCGTGGAATTTTTCACATTACAAAAAACATCTCCCTTGGATGATGATGTACACAGGCAAGGCCAACCAAGCAAAATGCACCAACAAATATGACAATTGCAGTACAATTCATGACCATAAAATGGAATAACTACTGTAAAAAAACTTCTATTTCTCAGCATCCTCTATGAACTTAATGCATTGTTTGAGTATTAGGTCATCATAGTATATTCATTATGAGAACCATTATTCATCAACACCATTGAAAATTTGAATTCCTTGTAGTTCAAATAATTGATAGGCATAGATCCGTCCTATAGTGTACAAGGTAGGTAAGCAGATGAACTATTGGGAATTTCAGGTTGAATCACAATAAAAGAATATAGAAACAATGAGTGGTGATGAAGAAGATTTTTTTTTTTTGATTAATTAATTAGACCAACAACAGAAGAAAAATTAGAAGAGCTGATATTAGTACAAAGGAAAGGTAGCGACTCCTAAAATCAATCCAAGTGAACTATATAAATATATGTCCATCAAATTCACCATCAAAGTAACAATATTTTCAACTCTTAGAGGAAACTAGGGATATCAACTTACAACAAGGTTTCAATGAGTAGTTTCATATAGATATGATAAACAAAAAATTAATGGTTGAATGTCAGGCGTCCGGCTGGCGCCTAGGTGCCACCTAGGCACTCTAGTACTTTTAAATTTTATATATACATTTTTTAATTTTAGCATTAATAATATTGATATTATTTATAATTATAAATTATTTTAAAATAATTTTTAGCGTTTCAATACTAATATTTATATTTTTTTCACTTTTTTAGGTTGGAAGACAAAAAGAAGTTCAAATCTAGTTGAAAAGTTCCCTTGAAGACATTAATTTTATTGTAAAAATTGTTTAGGCTTATTGAAATTATTGTACTTTAATATTTTAAACTCATTATACTTTATTTTTACTATGATCTAATATTTATTGAGTACCAAATAGGCCACCTATTAGGTGCCTAGACCGAACAGGCGGCGCCTAGGACCGCCTATTCGGCGCTTAGGACCGCACATAAATAGTGCCGCCTACTTTGGCTGATTAGAGGGTTTTCAGTTCGGCTAGCGGCCGCCTAGTGCCTAGGCAGCTGTTGTGACCGAAAGATGTCCACATATCTCCACAATGACATGATATTATTCACGCCTAGGTCCTCATAACTTTGCTCTTGGGCTTTCCTCAAAATGCCTCATGCCAATGGAAATATCTTACATCCTTTTAAATCCATGATCTTTACCAAATCTTTCCAATGTTAGACTTTGATTAAACCCAAACAATCCTCCCCTCAAACGAAGGACCACAATTACTCTCATGGTCCGAGCCTCCCTGTGAGCATCCAGTCACCTGCTCTGGGCCTCCCCAGCGAGAATCCATATCCGGTCACTTTTGACCTACTCCGGACCTCCCTGCGAGCATCCAGTCACCTACTCTAAGCCTCCTCGCAAGTATCCGATCACCCTTACCTGCTCCAGATACTCCTATCTAATCACCTGACCTACTTCGGGCCTCCCCGTGAGCATCCGATCACCCTTACCTACTCGTCCCCTGCAAGTATCTAGTCACTTTGACCTGCTCTGAGCCCCCTACAAGCATCAGATCACCTTGACTTGCTCCGGGCCTCCCCATGAGCATCCAGTCACTCATGACCAGCTCTGGGCCTACCTTCAACTTCGTTTAAGGCTACCCCACATGACATCTAATCTGGACCATAACTCTGATATCATTTGTTGTACCGAAAGATGTCCACATATCTCTATAATGGCATGATATTATCCACTTTAGGCCTAAACCCTCATGGCTTTGCTCTTAGGTTCTCCCCAAAAGACCTCATATCAATGGAGATATCTTACATCCTTTTAAACCCATGATCTTTACCAAATCTTTTCAATGTGAGACTTTGATTGAACCCCAACACGGCTGCCTAGCGCCTAGGTGGCCGCCTAGGCTGAATTCTACAACCATGGTTGAATGTTAAGAAAAGATATATGATTGAGTTTATGGCAAATGATGTATTAATAAATAGTTTAAGAAATAGTGGTAAATTCAAATTGCATAAAATCTGCATGGAGAATGTAAATAACTTAAGGATGGATTTGTGTTCTAAAACACGGCCTAGGCAATGCCGCCTAGGCGCTCGGTGATTAGCAACTGCATCGGAAAGGCGCTAGGCAACGTTGGGGGGTGTGGAAATTTCAAGGTTTTTTCCATTTAAAGCCTTAAATCCTATCTGATTCATCTGCTCACACCAGTTCGACTGCTCTCGCCTCCTCCGACAGACTCTGCTTAACGAAGCCTTAAATCCTATCTGATTCATCTACTCACACCAGTTCGACTGCTCTCGCCTCCTCCGACAGACTGCTTAATGATCAGTAAGTTTTCCAATTTATGCAATAATTTTATTTTTCCTCCCACGACGTGTTAGGCAAAGGCAGGTGTGTTCCCGAACGCATCCACCGTCGTTGAGCGCGTCATCGGACACGTCGTCGGACGCGTCGTCGGACGCGTCGCCAGACGCGTTTGACAAAACCAGAAGTTTAGTCGAAGGCTTCCGGCGTCGCCGTAAGCGTCGGGGGTGCATCCAACACGACCAATAACTGCACCGGAAATGTGCTAGGCAGCCCGCCTATGGCTGAGCCGCACTGGAGGCATCAAAATGTGCTGGACCACCTCTCACCTCATCCGGAAGACTCTGTTCAACGATCAATAAGTTTTTCAATTTATGCAATACATTTTTTTTCCTCCTACGATGCCTCGTGTCTGGGAATACGTCCGCCACAACCAGGCACATCCCGCGAGCGTTCTCTGCCACAATAATTTTTTAATTAATTAATTAATTATTTATTTAATTAAACAACTCCTCACTTAAATAGAATAATTCTAATAGGCTTTTATACACCCAAATGAAATTATCCAAATAAACTATATAAAAAATATATTTAAAATTAAAATATTTTTATAAATTTTATTAATTTATTTATATTCTAATATTTAAAATTTAAAAAGTCTAATAAATATTATTAATTAATTTATATTCTAATATTTTATATTTAAAATTAACAAATTCCAATAAATCTTATTAACTCATATAAATCATATTTATATTCATAATTTTATATTTAAAATTTAAAAAATCTAATAAATTTTATTAATTTATATAAATCACATTTATATTCTGATAATATTTTTTTACTAATTTATATTAATATTTTTTACTGATTTATATCCTAAATTTATTCTTAAATCATTTTTTTAGGTTATTAGGTTATCACAATTACAATAGCAAGCAATCCATCTTCGAGAGCATCTATCACTTAACTCGAATCCGAAATTCTTAAGAGAAATAAAGTCAAATGATATTAGATGAGCGTGTGGGATGTTGATTAATCCTAAGAATCTTGACAAAATTAGATGCAAGTTGTGTGAAAAAACGATCTCAGGGGAGTGTATAAGATCAAGAAGCACATAGGAAATATACCTAGAAATATATCTGGTTGTCGAAAAACATCTCAAGAAGATACAAATAAGTACAAATATACTATTTTAGAAGGGAAGAATAAAAAGAAGAACAAAATAATGGAAGAAGAAAGTTATAGAGCAGAGGTGACTATTTCTCTATATGAAGATCCTGAAATTGAAGGGATAGATGGAATTAAAAAACCTCTTCCACTTGGCCCCATGGATAGACATGCATCGATAATTGTTTCAAAAATTGTAGGTTGCAGTGGGAGTAAAGTACTTCACAAAAAAAAATACAAATAAAGCTCTTTTCAAAGAGAGAACTCAACAAGTTTAACGATATGTTAGGAAATGAGTTTATAAAAATGGAATCTCATTCAATGTTGTTGATAATGATACTTTCAAACAACTAATGAAGGCAGTGGATCAATTTGGACCATGATTCAAGATTCCAACTCAATATCAACTTAGGGAGCCATAGTTGAAAGTTGAAGTTGAAAGAACAAAGCAACTACTAAAGAAACATGAAGAAAAATAGGCAAAGAATGGGTACTCGATCATAACACATGCATGAAATGATAAAAAAAGAAGCATCTTAAATTTGTGTTAATTGCAAATAGCGTACTACATTTTTATAGTCTAAGGAGTCTTCAAAAGAGGCACATGCAACTGAACTTATTTTTGAGTATGTCGACAACTGTGTTGAACAAATATAAGCTTAGTATATTGTTCAGATTGTAACCGACAATGCCACCAACAATATGGCTACAGCTAAATTGATGAAAGAGAAGCGACCTGGGATCTTTTAGAGTTCATGCGCATTAATTTCATGCTTGAAAGTATTAGCAAGCTTCCATGATATAAAAAGTTTATTGAGCAAGTCAAGTCTTTTACCATTTTCATTTATGGTCACTATAAGACTTTGTCATTAATGAGAAATTTCACAAAGAAGAGAGACATATTTCGGCCAGGAGTTAACCAGGTTTGCATTAAATTTCCTCACATTGCAAAGTTTGATTGAAAAAACTCTAATTTAAAAATATGTTTATAAGTGATATGTGAGAGAAATGTAAATGGTCAAAAACAAACAAAGGGAAATTGAGCATGAGTTTTTAGAATGGTGTGACACTTTGTTTGAACATATTTACTCCTTTAATAAGAATTCTTCGATTGGTAGATGGAGATAGAAAGCCATCCATGAGGAGATTCTTCAAGCTAAAGAAGATATCAAGGTGGCCTTGAACAACGTGGAATTAAATTATCATCCATAGTGATTATTAAGTCAAAAATGAAGGATAGACTAGATACATCATTGCATACCATTGCATTGTTGTTGAATTCCTATTTTTACTGTAAAGATAGTTCTATTACTCTTTATATGGTCACGATGGGGATTTTTTAATGCATGAAAATTTTGTATGCCAATGAGTTAAATCTTACATGATACAATTACTAACAAAGAATTTATAAAATACAAAGACAAGATTGGATTATTCGGAAAAACATTGACAGTAAAAGCATGTGAAAAAAAATGATGATACATTTGATCCATATGCATGGTGGAGTACATATAGTGCTCACACACCCAGTTTGCTAAGAGTGGCATTGAGAATACTTTCATTAACTACAAGTGCATCTGGGTGTGAAAGAAATTAGAGTACATTTGAAGGAGAAAACTTTAAACTTTAAGGCTTTAATTAAAGTATTAATTTTATGTTTCTGACTATAATATTTACTGATTCCGTCCGTAAGCTGAGTCGGATGAAGGCGGGCCTTAGTGTACTGGAAGTTAACGGAAAGTCGTTGAAGCGTTGGATCTACCTGGTACCCCCTTGAAAGGTTCGCACGGACGGCTGACAAAGAAATATGACCAGGATGATGACACTGTTGCTCAGCGCACACTCAGACGAGCCCGCGAGTCGTTAGAGACCAGAAACCAAGGAAAAAGTTCCCGAGTCAGGCCCTTCGACGCTCAAGTCAGGTACTTTTTCCCAAAAAAAAAAAACACAAAAACTAGTAAGAAATGACGAGTGAGCGTACCTGCATAAGGGACAAAGCATCCCTTTTTATACTGCAACGGATGCCTCTGGGACCTGGAAAGTGTCAGAGAATGTCAGCTGTCAAGCTTTGTCTGGCGGTGATTGACACGTGGCTCTTCCTGATAGGCTGGCGGCAAAATCGAGGGCATAGTGCGCTCCGACTGTTAGCATATTCCCTGACACCTTGATTGTTCTCTGACAAGCGATTACGATTTCTTGGCTTGTTTGTCTTGTAGTGCCTAAACGCTAGGTCTGCATCCTGACTTGCTTCGATCCACTACTATCCATGGCTTGTACGTTCCGACCTACCTGACCGGTCTGTTTCCTGACCTGCATTTGTTCCCTGTAATCCATGGCTTGCATGTCCCAACCTGCACGCCGGCCTGTTTCCCGATCTGCTTTTGTTTACCGTTATCCTTGGCTTGTACGTCCCGACCTGCTGTTTACCGTTATCCTTGTCTTGTACGTCCCGACCTCTACGCCAGGTCTATTTCCCAACCTATTTCTGTTTACCGTTATCCGTCTTGTACGTCCCGACCTGTACGCCAGGCCTGTTTCCCGACCTGCTTCTGTTTACTATTATCCTTGGCTTGTATGTCCCGACCTGCACGTTAGGTCTGTTTCCTGACCCACTTCTGTTCACCGTTATCCTTAACTTGTATGCCCCGACCTGCACACCAGGCCTGTTTCCCGACCTATTTCTGTTTACTGTTATCCTTGGCTTGTATGTCCCGACCTGCACGCTAGGTCTGTTTCCTGACCCGCTTCTGTTCACCGTTATCCTTAACTTGTATGCCCCGACCTGCACGCCATCCCAACCTGTTTCTGCTTACTGTTATCCTTGGCTTGTATGTTCTGACTTGCACGCCAGGTCTGCATCCAGACCTGCTTCTGTTTACCTTTATCCTTGGCTTGTATGTCCCGACCTGCACGCTAGGTCTGTTTCCTAACCCGCTTCTGTTCACTGTTATCCTTAACTTGTATGCCCCAACCTGCGCGCCAGGCCTGTTTCTCGATCTGTTTCTGTTTCCTGTTATCCTTGGCTTGTATGTCCCGACCTGCACGCCAGGTCTGCATCCAGACCTGCTTCTGTTTACCTTTATCCTTGGCTTGTATGTCCCGACCTGCACGCTAAGTCTGTTTCCTGATCCGCTTCTGTTCACCGTTATCCTTAACTTGTATGCCCCGACCTGCACGCCAGGCCTATTTCCCGACTTGTTTCTATTTACTGTTATCCTTGGCTTGTATGTCCCGACCTGCACGCCAGGTCTGCATCCAAACCTGCTTCTGTTTACCTTTAACCTTGGCTTGTACGTCCTGACCTGTGCGCCAGGTTTATTTATTCTACGCCCAAGGCCTTCTTTCCTTTACCTTTACTAGGTTTGTGGGCTTAGTCCTCAGCTGCACCGGGCCTGCGGGCCCTATCCTTAACCGCTATCAGGGCCGACCCTTGTCCGACTTGTACTTCCCTCTTGTGACCGCCCCCTCAACTGAAACTTGAACCCTGGCCATGTAAGCTTGACTACTGACCAGCCACGGAGGCTAGACTTTTGACCTCCACGTACGTCTGACTTCTGATCTCCACGTAAACTTGACTTCTAACCATCCACGTAAGCTTGACTCCTGACCTCCACGTAAGCTTGACTTCTGACCATCCCGTGTCTCGACTTCTAACCATATCATCTTACTGACCCCACAAACATGCACCGTATCATTTACGTTTTCATTTTTTTCAAGATTCATACAAAGAAAAGAAATAGGTTGGATGTCAACAAGTTGAACAATTTAGTATTTATCCAATTTAATGCTAGATTGTTGAACAAACAAAAAAAAAAGGAATGCGATGTACTTCTTGCAAAAGATATTTCAAATACACAAGATTGGATTGTAGATGGTAGGGAAGATGATGAAGTTGAACTAGGTTTCGAGATCACACGGAAAATGGTTAATGATCTACAATCCCAAAGAAGCTCTAGAGTGAGAGAACTTCACAAGGATGATTTTGCATCCGAAAAAGAAGAGGATCACAATGATGATATTGAGTTTATATCCGATGAAGAACAAGTTGAAAATTATGGAGAAGTAGAATAAATGTGGTATTTGGTTGTGTAATTTTGAACTTATTTTAAATTTAATGTTATTGTGTTAGTATGTGATTTACAATGTAATTTATGTTGATACCGTAGAATTCGCCTAGCGACGCCTAGTCCCCGCCTAGACAGCCTAGGTGTTGGTCTAGCACCCGAATAACGCCTAGCGAACTTTAAAACCTTGGGATTGATGAAAGTAGAAATTAATTGTCATAATCCAGTTCATCAATGATTAAGAAGAATTTTATCTATGAAATTCAAATAAAAAATAATGGTCAGTTGTGTTCCCAACTATTTGAGGCAGACTAAATTAGTGATATGTAAGCAGAAACATTTAGTGATATGTAAATACATATAGATAATATCACTATGCACATTGGGGTCCCTATTAATTATGTCAAGAGTAGTTTTTTTAAATCTTCTTCTACACTACAAACAGATCAAATATTTCAAACTTCACATTTAAAGCACAAGAATAAAGAAAGAAAATGAAATAAATACCCTTCATCTAAAAATGAATCTTTAAGGGAACCTCCAGCCTTCTTAATAATCTGGATAGACTCCAAGTTTGTGTTGCCCTACATCAGAGAATGAGATAGTTGGAGAACAACCCTTTTACATGTTTGCAAATTATCAAACTAAGAAATGATGAAGGAGGCAGGATGTTAGACAATGCTATCATCTTTAGAATACTAGCGACCAAACAAATCACCACTAGAAATTAAGTCTGTCATTTTACTTGTGTTTCAAAGCATAATATTTCACAAACATGGACAAAAAGACAGATCCTATCAAGATCACACAAGAGAACCAAGAAGTATCAGCTTTCATTAAAAAAAATGTTTTGAAAATTTATTGACGGGCATTTAATGAATAAAATAAGCTCATATGCTTGCACATCGCAGAGAGATCACACACATATAAGGTGAACAAAGAGAATTTACCATTACATGTCACTACATCAAAACATAAAATACTATTGTGCAAAACTTCTTTTTATCCCGATGATAATACCTATTGAAAAATAGAATAGACTTCCAAAGTTGTTCCCCTTTACAGTTTTAACAGATATAGCTCATACTAGAAAATTAGCAGTTGGGTGAAGCACCTTTGTAATTGTCAAAATTAAGGTCAACCATCAAAGTAATTTAACTTTTCCAACCAACTTGCTAATGTGCACTGTCTAATGAGCATATTCTCTTTGCATCAATCCCATATGCTTTTGTCCTGACTTAATCACATGCAACTTAACCCGTAAGAGAGCTGAAGCTAACTGTCGAATTGCGATATATGGAAGAGCAGACAAGAGAACTAATAGCTCATGTAGGAGCATGTGTAAAGCATTACAAAAGCATATAGGTGTTGCCATGATGATACGACAACTATATACCAACTATGCAATCCTTCATAAGAAAGTTAAGGAAGGAGTTATTGGTGCATCGACAGTTATCATTAGTGGCAAATTGAAAGTTTATATGCATAACTGTTAGAATTGAGAATTTAAGCCCTATTTGTTTAGGGGAAAAAACAATATTATGAGATAAGGGTACATTTTTGGAGATCATTGTGCACGCATTACTCTGAGATACGAATTATTTTTAGCCTTTTACTAAGACTACAGGCCATTGCCATAAAACTAACTACTAAACAAGTAACAAAATCTTTGGAAACAACTATGTTGAACATCAAGATTCATAGTCAATATACACACATATAAATCTGAGTAACATAGTTTACAACAATTATGGATTATATAAGCAAATTACTTGATACCTTCAGTCTTAAAACAGCATCCACAGCTAGTTTAGCAAAATGTTCCTTGTCCTGGTAAAGAATTTTTGAACTCAAGGTAGTCATAGCAATTTTCATCAAATCTGATCGGAATCTATCTGCATCATGAAAATTGAACACAGATTATCATAGTTGAACCATTTTTTAAATATAAAGGCAGACTCAAACTTTAAAATAAGAGTTTTTATTGAATCCATGGTTCCTGAAAAGTCATGTTTCGGAGTACAAAGCTAACAGGTGCGCCTCCAGAAATATAATTCTAGCTAAGATTAAAAATAACTGAAACCTGGATCCTGTTTGTTATCCTTGGCCTTCTGCAGCAAAGCATTCCGTGCACACTCAGCAGCCATTCTATAGCCTACAAATTCACAAGAGCATCATATGGATGCTACAACTACAAAACCTGTTTTATCAGTTAGTTAATAGAGTTTTTATAAAGAAAAAACAATACAGTCATACAATTGAGTTAATTAAGTTTTCTGATGGTGGAAATCTAGATTGTGCAATATTATAATAAAAAAAGGGCAGCCTAATGCACAAAGCTCCCTCCAATGTGGATCCTAGGAAAGGATCAAACTATATTGGGTCTACTGTACCCTACATTGCAAGAGGTTGTTTCCATAACTCGAATCCGTGACCACAAGGTCACACAACAGCCACTTAACCATTCTGCCCCCCTTTATATAAAGTTAACAAAAACAAAGAAACTAGTAGAGTATTAAATGTTGCAATTATACATGACAATGTCCACTTTCTATAGGCCATACAATTTACATGTTATATTTTGTTGTCTTGCAAAGCCTTACTGTATACTCATGCTAAAACTTATAAGGATTTTTGGAAAAAATAAAGGAAACCTGCAATGATGGTCATTGGATGAATTTTCAGATTTACTAATTTTTCAGCCTCTCTAAGAAGTTCTCCAGCCAAAACAACGACAGAGGTTGTTCCATCACCAACTTCATCATCTTGAACTTTGGAAATATCTGAAATCAAAGTTAAGGACTTTCTCTTCTAACACAAGTCACTTAGAATCAAGTTTTTTTTTTTTTTTGGACAGAGAAATTTTGAGAAGCAAAATATGAATAGTGGTTCATAAACCCAGGAAACCAGTAATAATGCATGGAAAAAGGATACCGACAAGGACCTTAGCAGCTGGGTTATCAATGTGAAGTGACTTCAAGATAGTAGCACCATCATTTGTAACAGTGACGTTGTGTCCTCTACCAGTTGACTGCAGTATCTTATCCTAGAATACCCAATATAAACTTGACAAAAACACTCAAGAAAAGGTTAAAATAAAGTGCAGATACATAACACACCATCCCTTTTGGCCCTAAAGTTGTCTTGACCAGATCAGCAATTGCCATGGCACCAACAAATGATGCCTGCAACATAAATAGCATCATTCAACTACAAGATAAATTTCCAAAAAAAAAAGGTCAGTTGCAGATGCATTGACATAGAACAGACCATCAGTTGTTACAATTCAGTTATCATGATTATCAGCTATCACAAAAAAGAAATCAGCAAGCTTAAATACATGTTTGATCCATGAACTGTTGGGGAAAAAAGTTCAAGTCCTAGACCACAAAGTACATTACTGAACTAAGATTTAAAAAAAAACTGATTCCAGAGTTATTAACAATCCTATAATTTGTGGATAAGCTCAAGTGAATATGGATAAAATAAATTGTTATTGAAAATATATCGACAAGTAATCTCGAGGTCGATTTCATGAAGTGGTAATTGTACCAGTATCACTAATTTTATTTACATGGACAAAACTCATTACGTACCATCCTCGCTCGATCTCCTTTCTCCTCGGTAGCTTCATCTTTAAGAAGCCACGTATTCTGCACATCACGGAGATCACCAGACGATAAGATCAAAACAGATAAAAATGATTTTACCATCATCAACTGTAAATGACAGTACAAAAGAGAGAGAGAGAGAGATCAAAAACTCAACATACCACCATTATACAAGGCCGATAGATCTCAGAAAGGAAGCGATGGAATGGACGGGACGGAGAAGAATCGCCAAAATGATAGAAATGAACAGCGGCGAGAGCTACTCTGCGGCTTCTAAGTTCTCACTCATTCCTGGAGATCTAAAGCCCTAGAATTCGGGCTCGGGATTCAAGAGCATTTGAAGTGGGCCATCGAACAGTGCCATATGAAATTGGAAAGCCCAATCATATATTGGCCCAAAGCCTTCTTCAAATGTTCATATTTTAAAAAGATATTTGCTTTTTTATGTTGTTATCTTTAATAAAATGTTAAATCACAATTAAGACTTTCAACTAGCTAAGTCGTTTAAATGTGATGGGATGTGAAAATCTCGATAGAGTGGATGAATAGCACCTCCAAATATATTACTCTTTTTAAGTAGGAATAAATTAGACCGCTAGTTCATATCAAGATTATCCGTTGATCTGTTTAGGTCAAATTAATTGTTCATATGTGATTTGAACTGCTAGTTCAAACCACTAGTTTAGGTTTTTTTTAAAAAAAATTGCCCATTGGATCAATGGTTCCATCCATTGGAAAGCTTTTTTAAGATGGTTAAGATTGATTGATATTTTTTTGATCGGCAACCATTTAACGACTACTATTTTTAAAAAATGTATAGCTGCCCCCTAGAGAATGACTACTATTTTCTAATTCTATAAATAGATAATTCATTTTAATTATTTTCACACTATTCTCTACTCTTGTCTCTAAATTTCAAATTTTCGATTATTTTCAACTGTAATTCTCTAATTTTAATGGAAGAAGATTCATCTCGATCCCAAAAGCTAAGAAAATATTCACTCTAAATTTCGATGACATTTAATCTACCAATATTGAAATAGAGCAATTACCGATAGCCAAGACATAAGGAAGTATCAAAACTTCATTAAAGCGACACGTCGAAACAAAATACCCGATAGAATTTGGAGTCGAATGCTTTTAAACACAACTATCCAAATTTTCATCAATTAATAGAGGTATCGATTCAATTTTATTTTAATATTTTGATAATAAATTAAGAAATTATTATCTTAAATTGTTTATATAAAATATTTTCTTTTAATTTTAAGTTTAAATGCACATCTGAAGTTTTTTTTGGTTAAGAATCACTTAGGGGGCATTTGGTTCTTTCCTAGGAATAGGAATCGGAATAGGAATCATTGTATTGTGGAATGGGAATGGGTATGAGCATGAGCATGAATATCACTCTTAAAAGTAATGTTTGATTAGTTGCATATTTTCTATCGGAATAAATTAAAATTTTCTTTTTTACCCTTGAAGGAAAATAAGAGAAATAATTAGATGTGAGATAAAGATGAATGTGAGAGAAAAATATGATGAAAGAGAATGATGAGAGAGAAAGTGTGATGAAAAAAAATGAAGAAAGAGACAGTGTGATGAGAGAAAATGAGAAAAGAGAGTGTGATAGGAGAGAGCATGATGAGAGAAGATAAGAGAGAAAATATGATGTAAGAGAAAGTATGATGGGAGAGGATGAAGAGAGAGAAAATATAATGAGAAAAAAATGAGAAGAGAGAGTGTGAGGAAAGAGAAAGTATGGTGAGAGAGAAAGTATGATGAGAGAAAGTGTGATGAGAAAAAAAGAAAATAGTGAGTGTGATTGGAGAGATTGAGAAGAGAGAAAGTATGATGAGGGAGAAAGTATGATGAGAGAGAAAGTGTGTTGAGGAAAAAAGGAGGGAGTGTTGCAAAAAAAAAAAAGGTGGAACCGCCACCTTAGCGGCCCCCTGGGTCCGGCCCCACAGATATCCAGAGGGGGTAAATCACAGTTAAACTGGGCAGGAGGGGTGACTGGGGGTCGAGTGGAATTTAAAGCGCAGCAGACCGAGGTTTTATGCCCATGTGCAACTGGCGACCTTCGACCCCTGCACCTCCGTTGCAAGCGTCAGGCACCCTTCCAGCTGATCTAGCCCGTGGGGGCAAAAAAAAAAGTGTGAGGAGAGAGAAAGTGTGATGAGAAAAAAAGAGAAAAGAGAGTGTGATGGGAGAGATTGAGGAGAGAGAAAGTATAATGAGAGAGAAAGTATGATGAGAAAAAAAGAAGGAAAAGAGTGTGATGGAAAAGATTAAGGAGAGAGAAAGTATGATGAAAGAGAAAGTGTAATGAGAAAAAAAGATGAAAGAGAGTGTGATAGGAGAGATTAAGGAGAGAGAAAGTGTGTGATAATATGATGAGAGAGAAAATATAATGAGAGAGAACAAGGAGAGAGAAGTGATATGAAAGAAAAAATAAATATATATATTTTGATATTTGATATTTGATATTAAGGGAGAAAATTTTAGTTTTAGATCAAGGGTATTTTTGGAATAAGGGAATATTTTGATTGATGAAAATAGGATAATAACTCATTGAAGGGGAGGTACATGGAAATGAATTATTACCCAATTTCAAGGATTCATTCCCTTATTTGTATTCCTATTCCTATAATCCAAACATTAATAATGGCAATCAATGATTCTCATTCCCCACTCCTATTCCCCTAAACCAAACGCCCCCTTAACTTGTTTGTTAAATGTGTTCCCAAACTTCATTTACTTGTATAATTAAAAAATTAATTAGACAAGTAAAAAAATAATTAAAAATTTTAATAAATTAAATAATAAAATATCTTTATATTACAATATTTGGAGTGATTATTAGTAAACTCATTTATATACGAGTGCGACTTACCATTGAATTGATAACTCCTGACAATTCAAAAACTTTTATTAGCATATTGAGACGTTGATGAAGTGCACACTACTCACAATATCTTTCAATTATTATGCTTAATTTTAGAAGAATATAGATTCATTTCTACAATATTTTCAATATCATTTAATAATATTAGTTTTAATACTAGAAGTATTGACGAACTTAAATTTATATGTTAGTCTATTATGAGTGATTTTTCTTTTTCCATATTCGCTATGTATGTCATATTTTAAATTTATGCATTCAAGATGTATTAACAATTTAAGAAAATTAAATTAAACCAATTAAAATTCATATTTTTTATTTATGGTAACATCCTAGTATAATAAAAAATGAAGTAGATTTTATGAAATTAATGGAATGAAACCTAAAAAAGTTTTGTTGGTACAATCTGTTAGTTAGAGCCCTAGAGCCAATTATTTGATGATTGTTGTATGGACTCGTTGTATCATATTCTTATGTATATAAAGGCATTTGTTTATGGTTATTATGATTACTTGTATTGGTGTCAAATAACTAAGTATAATAACGTCCTTGAGTAGAAGGTTATTATCTATATCAACCGATTGGTTGAATCGATAGTGAGATGATATTGAGAACACTACTCTTAATCATTTCTAGTCAAGTATTAACATTCAGGGACATTGTTAATGCGACAAGACTAGCATGTAGGTCAACTAGATAATTTGATCTCACAAGTCATGGATATGGAGATATCAAGTTGACACATGGGTATGCATTGGAGAATGTATACTGAATGACCCGCCATGAGAAAGTATCATGGATCGTTATATGAGTGTCATATACTTTCTCATGTGGCTATTAGTATGACTATTAGTCCTTAGACATGAAGTCACCATGGTTCCCTACATAAGGAGTTACATACTTTGACTTCGTCAAATGTCACCCGTAACTGGGTGGATTATAAAAGCGATTACTGGGTATGTAACGAATTATGAGGAGGGATGTGAGTGATGTAGATGGGGTCTATCCCTCCTATATGACGGGAGTGACATCATTATTCTTGATAGAGTGAGACCACTAAGTGCATGACCATGCCCAAATGAATCAATATGAGATGTTGAGCTCATTTGATTGAGTGAGTCTACTTGGGATTCAAGATTTAGATTGATTAGAGGATGACACGGTCTATGCCTCATATTGATCAATCTAGATGTCAAGGATAGAAGGACACTTGTCATATATTGTGAGGGGTCACAATTAGTAGTCACAAGGTGATGTTGGATCTCAACATTCTTGTAACTTGGGTAGTAATGATGTGTTGTTAGATACCGCTCATTACTTATGCTTCTAAATGGGTTTAGGAGCATTGCCAACGTTACAAGAACCTATAGGGTCACACACAAAGGGCAATTAGATGGAGATTAGGTTCATTTGATGTACCTAGAGGATTAGGTTCATATGATGAACCAAATTGGATTAAGAGTAATCCAAAGTAAACTAATTGAGTTGGACTCAATTTAGTTCATGTGTTAAATGAGTCTAATTTGGACTTAGACTCATTGAGTCAATTTAATTCAATGAATAGAGATCCATTAAATTAAAATTGACTTGAACCAATGGTTAGATTTGATAAACCATGGGAGAGAAGTGGTCAAGTTTGACTTGACTTGACTTGAGAGGAAGATGAAAGGTCAAGTTTGACTTTGTTGGTGCAACATCCCTCAGGTCAAGGTTGACCTGGGTGACCAAGCTGAGTCTTGGTTTGAGTTTAGATGTTTGACAATAAGAAATTGATTGAAGAAGAGTCAAGTAGGTCAAGGTTGACCGGATACTTGACAGGGAAGTCCTGGTGAGTGAAGCCAGGCAGAAGGAAAACCCTAGTGAGTGAAGCTAGGTGAAAGTCCTGGTGAGTGAAACCAGGTGAAAACCCTAGTGAGTGAAGCTAGGTGAAAGTCCTGGTGAGTGAAGCCAGGCAGAAGGAAAACCCTAGTGAGTGAAGCTAGGTGAAAGTCCTAGTGAGTGAAGCTAGGTGAAAGTCCTGGTGAGTGAAGCCAGGCAGAAGGAAAACCCTAGTGAGTGAAGCTAGGTGAAAGTCCTGGTGAGTGAAGCCAGGTGAAAGCCCTAGTGAGTGAAGCTAGGCAGAAGGAAAACCCTAGTGAGTGAAGCTAGGTGAAAGTCCTGGTGAGTGAAGCCAGGTGAAAGCCCTAGTGAGTGAAGCTAGGCAGATGGAAAACCCTAGTGAGTGAAGCTAGGTGAAAGTCCCGTGAGTGAAGCCGTAGAGGAAAATCCAGATGGATCAGGATGATCGGACATCCGGTGTTGGGAAGTCAGTAGGTCAAAGGATTGTTCGGATACTTGGCACGAGGAAATCTGATGGGTCAAAGAGATTGACCGACATCCGATGGAAGTCCAAGTAGGTCAAGGAGTGACCGGATACTTGGCATGAATAGAAAAGTCTAAGTGGGTCAAAGGGATTGACCGGACACTTGGTGGGAAGTCCTAGCAGTCAAAGGGAGTGACCGATGCTGGGCATGATGTACCAACATGTCAAGGTTGACGGATGTTGGTTTGAGAGGCTTGGAACTTGGTTTTGGGCAAAACCAAGTGTTGGATCGATCGGTGGATCGATCGGTGAATCGATCGGTGGATCGATCCAGGGCTTCTCTAACAGAGAGCCTCCGGATCGATCCGTGGATCGATCCGGATGTTCCAATCGATCGCTGGATCGATTGGGACGCCATGCCGCCAAGAGCTGGATCGATCCGTGGATCGATCCAGCGCTTTTCCATAGAATGGCCGGATCGATCCGTGGATCAATCCAAAGCCTCCCCGATCGATTGGGAATATTCGAATCGATCGAGATCCGACCGTTGGCGTCGATAAAGGCCACAGGCGTTCATTTCCTTCGGCATCCCTTCTCCGATTCACTCCAGATTTCTTGCCAGCTCCTCCACAGCACTCACAAAGCTCAGATCGCCAGTTCTTGAAGGATCTTGGAAGTTTTCCAAGTCAAGAGGCGGATCAAAGCCAAGAAGAGAAGCTAGGGTTAGGGTTTATACTCATTGTAAGCTTGTAAGCTTGTATTTCTTGTATCCTTTCCCTCTCTTCTTGTATTGAGTCTTGTAGGGCTTCTCCGCCCTTGGTAGTTACCATAAAGGAGAGTTTTATTTAGTGGAGGGTGTGTGTGTTGGTGTGGATCCTTGGATTAGTCACCTCTTGTGAGGTGGATACCAAGTAAACCAACCGTGTTAGCGTTGTGTGATTGTTCTTTGTATTTCCGCTGCACATCTTTGAAGGAACAAGCAACGCCGAGCACCGAGCGAACGCGACGAGCTATTCACCCCCCCTCTAGCTACTTTTGGTCCTAACAAGTGGTATCAGAGCGAGGCCGCTCTTCACCGGAATCATCGCCGGAAGGGTCAAGCATAACAAGAAAAGCTAGAGGGTGAAGAAGTTGGAGCAAATTCTTCAAGTTCAAGATTTTATCAAGCTCAACTTCAAGATGCAATTCCAAGATGGACTTGGATTTGACACAAGGGTGGCTCCACCATATTCATCTACAAGCTTCGATTCTTGGAAATCAAGAATCGAAAATTTTCTTATGATGGAGATAGAGCAATGATTTGCTCTCATGGAAGGTTTTGAAGCTCCCACAAATTCCAAGGGCAAAGTACTCAAAAGGAGCAAGTGGAGCAAAGACCAAATCCAAAGATGTGAGGCCAATGACAAAGTGACCAAGCTTTTGGTCAATTTATTGCCAAGCAACATCTTGGAACAAATTGGAGAGTTTGAAGATGCCAAGGAGCTTTGGAGCAAATTGGCAAGAATTCATGAGATCCCCTCCACTGTACCAAATCAAGGAGAATCCAAAGAGGGTGACTTATTGGATCAAGACCAAGAGGAGGACTCCGAGGTTGAGAGATGCTCAACCTCCGAAGAAGAAGTTCAAGAAGAAGCTTCATCTTCAAGGGAATGCAACGAAGGGAACAAGGAGGGAGCATACTCCTTGTTTCATATTCAAGATGATGAAGCCTCCACCTCTAGGATTGAGGGGGAGCAATCCTTGGTGACACCAGATCAAGAAGAAGGAGAAGCTTCTACATCCGGGTCAAGAGATGAAGAGATTGAAGAAGCTTCTACCTCCACGAGTCAAGAAAAATCAAATGGAGGAGAATCAAGATCGGATCAAGAGGAAGCTTCTATCTCTGGATCCAAAGGAAAAGATGCCACCCCTACAAGCAAAGGTATAAATATTTCAATTAAAAATAAAAATCATATTATATGCTTTGAGTGTAGGGAACATGGGCACTACAAGAGCAAGTGCCATAAATTGGCCAAGAAGAAGGGCCAAGTGGCACAAAAGGGCAAGGCGAAGATCATCCCCAACACAAAGAAGAGCAAGGAGCATATTATATGCTTCTCTTGCAATCAAAAGGGGCATTACCGAAGTCAATGCCCCAAGGGGAAGAAGGTGGTCAAGGCTCAAGGAAGCTCTAGTCAAGGGGGAGCCTTTAAGGTAAAGAAGAAGGTAACATTTATTGAGCCTACTCCTTTACAGTATGGTAAAAAGCATGATAGTTCAAATTTATATCATTTTAATGCTATTTACCATGAAAATAGAAAGCATGATAGCGTTAAAGAAAAACATATAACTTTTCATGCTAAAACTACTACACCTAAGGCTAGGATTGTAGGTAAAAATCTAGGCGAAAACACTAAGGAAAATAGACACATGCCCAAGATAAAAAATGCTCATGGACCAAAACCTAAGGATTTAATGGTAGAAAATCAAGTCTTGAGGTCAAGACTTGACAAACTAGAAAAGACCCTAAAAAGGATGGAGAATATCCTTAAAGGGCAAAATGAGCAATACCTAGGGCTAGGAGCACAAAGGTCATCCAATGGCTATAGAGGTTTGGGATACAAACCCAAAGCTAAAAAGGATGTGCCTAGTTATCATAGGGTTCCATATAGCTATGGAACAAACCCTAAGTCTAGAGGTCAAGTCAAAGATGCAAGGGAAGATATCCCTAGAAGTATCTTTGCAACCAAAGTGACTAAGACTTCTAAGAAGTCTAAGAAAGTCACTAACAAGGTCACAAGGGAGGCTATCCCTAGAGTTGACCTAGAAAGTGTGACCAAGGCTTCTAAGAAGCCTAACAAGGTCACTAGGAATGTATCTAGGGAAGTTATCCCTAGTGAGTACCTAGAGCATCCAAGGAGCACCAATAGGTGTTGGGTTCCTAGGAGCATCTTCTCTACTCCATAGATGGGTTAGAGAGTGTCAACTCCGATTAGAAGGGTAGTTAACCCAACTTTGAGGAAATTGACACTCAAGGAGCATTTTCAAGGTTTTAGTTAACCTTTGAAAATGAAATGGACCTATTGATTACTCCTTGAAAGAGTAAATGTGTCTAATGGTGAAAAATTGATTTTATCTTAAAATGGCACAAATTGGGAAAACCTTGAGAAGTACCAAGTTGGGATTTTGGTATTCTCTTGGAAATTTAAGGCAATCCGGGCCTTGATTTATGTAATCACTCTTGAGGAAAAATGGAATATGCCAACATTTGAGGACATGTTTATTTTCAATTGGCATACATTAAATCAAGGAAATTAGAAATGCCAAGTTAGGCTTTGGCATTCTCTTGAAGCACTTTAGGGCAATCTAGGTTTAAGTTGTAAGTTTAGCTAAGACTTTAAGGATACTTAGATAGTTAATCTAGGTATATTTTATTTATGCTAAACATTGCCATGATTGTTGCCCATCATATGCCATGACATCATGTCTATTTTTGAATTCATTGTTTTATTATGAAAACTCCAAAAATACCATGTCATGACATTCATACATCATGTAGTAATAGGATATTTTCTTTTGAAAATTATTTTCTTTTGATGTATGCCATAACATAATCATGCATTAAGTTTAATTCCTTGTAATTAAGGACGAATGGCATTTAACGACACTTATTGACAAGTGACATCCTAGGTGGATGACTAATATTTCTAAAATACCTAGATAGATATGCATGATCCCTAGATTAGGGCAAAAACCAAAATCTACATCTCACAAAGACTATAAGGTGACTTGTATGTGATTAGTGCACATTAGATACAAGTGAGATGTTAGGATGATGAACAAAACTCAACATGTTGATTTAGTGCATTCTTTTGAGTTTTTAGGTTCATCAAAACACATAGTTATGTGTTTTCCCATCATTGGGAAAGCTAATGTACAAGTCATGTGCATTATGCCCAAGGAACATGATGGGATATTGGTTTTGAAAATGTTTTTAAAATATTTTTGGAAAACCTTGGTGAAGGCTATCTTTTGATAGTAATCACCATTGAATAGTTAGACACAAACTTGAAGAAAAACACTAAAGTTTTTGCAAGTTTTCAAGTTTGTGTCAATCTTTGAAAATATGATGTATTTTCATAGAAAGATATTTTTCCATGATTAAGTATGCCCTAAATAATGTCTACACGAAATTTCATAATTTTTGGATTTTTGTAGAATTTTCTAGGGGTTTCTGAAGTTGACTGAAATGGAATTTCAGCAACTATCAGAGCTCCGATCGATCCATGGATCGATTGGAGTGCCCGAATCGATCCGTGGATCGATTCAGAAGGCATCTCCAGCAGAAGCTCGCTGGATCGATCAGCCGATCGATCCAGGTAGTCTGAATCGATCAGTGGATCGATTCAGAAAGGTTCAATCGATTGGAACCCAACTCCAATCGATCCAAGTTGCTGATTTTGGCTGGGAAGGCTTGATTTCAGCATCTTTGAGCCTCTTTGAGTCTAGGTAACCATTTCAAACCCCTAAAATACATTTGTATACATACAAAGGGTATTTTCATGTGAAAACAAGGATGGATTGGTTAAGGAAGGCTTCATTGAAGTTTAGGTTGAGGTTTCTTTCAAATTTTGAGTATTTGAACCTCAAAACTTCTAAATTTGGGTTTCCTAAAGGTTTAGGGATTCCAAGTCATTGTTGGTGCAATGACAGAAGTCACCACTATGTCTTTAGGGGGAGGGACTCTTTAAAGACATGAAAAATTACTTTTCATGAACCTTGGAAGGTGGTTAACCTTCTGTAAAGAAAATGCTCATGTATGAGCTTTTGAACTTGAAATGGGGAGTGGATATCCTCATTATTTCAAGTGGGAACTCAAGTGGTTAGATAATACTCAAGGTTGGGTATTTGTCTACATTGAGGGAGAAGTTAAGGATAAATGAAGGGTATGGGACCTTCATTATCGTGTTGATCACAACGAGTGATGTTGTGAACAATGATGAGTAACTCTTCAGGGGGAGAGTTGTCAACAAATAGATTTGTTGATGTGTACCCAAAATTGGGGCATGGGTTGGTGTGTGCCCAAAGATGGGTTGATGTGTGCCAATAGGGGGAGAATGAAAGGACCTATGAATGGGTGTAAGTTAGGCTTTCATTACCTAGAGGGAGTGTGCCCTCGTAGGGGGAGAATGAAGAGCTTAATTTATATGTTCATTACCTAGTGGCATGAAGATTGAGGCTATAGGATTAGCCTAACTTACATGTGGTATTGTAAGTGTTATTGTGGTATTGTCAAACATCAAAAAGGGGGAGATTGTTGGTGCAACATCCCTCAGGTCAAGGTTGACCTGGGTGACCAAGCTGAGTCTTGGTTTGAGTTTAGATGTTTGACAATAAGAAATTGATTGAAGAAGAGTCAAGTAGGTCAAGGTTGACCTGATGCTTAGGTGAAGTCCTGGTGAGTGAAACCAGGTGAAAACCCTAGTGAGTGAAGCTAGGTGAAAGTCCTGGTGAGTGAAACCAGGTGAAAACCCTAGTGAGTGAAGCTAGGTGAAAGTCCTGGTGAGTGAAGCCAGGCAGAAGGAAAACCCTAGTGAGTGAAGCTAGGTGAAAGTCCTGGTGAGTGAAGCCAGGTGAAAGCCCTAGTGAGTGAAGCTAGGCAGAAGGAAAACCCTAGTGAGTGAAGCTAGGTGAAAGTCCTGGTGAGTGAAGCCAGGTGAAAGCCCTAGTGAGTGAAGCTAGGCAGAAGGAAAACCCTAGTGAGTGAAGCTAGGTGAAAGTCCTGGTGAGTGAAGCCAGGTGAAAGCCCTAGTGAGTGAATCGAGGATGATCGTCCTGGTGTGGGAAGTCCAAGTAGGTCAAAGGATTGACTGGATACTTGGCACGAGGAAATCTGATGGAAGTCCAAGTAGGTCAAGGGAGTGACCAGATACTTGGCATGAATAGAAAAGTCTAAGTGGGTCAAAGGGATTGACCAGACACTTGGTGGGAAGTCCTAGCAGGTCAAAGGAGTGACCAGATGCTAGGCATGATGTACCAACAGGTCAAGGTTGACCGGATGTTGGTTTGAGAGGCTTGGAACTTGGTTTTGGGCAAAAACCAAGTTTTGGATCGATCAGTGGATCGATCCGTGAATCGATCGATGGATCGATCCGGCCTTTCCAGAGGAAAAGGTCGGATCGATCCGTGGATCGATCCGAGATTCTCAATCGATCGCTGGATCGATTGGGACGCCGTCGCGTAGCAGCCTGGATCGATCCGTGGATCGATCCGATCCATAGAGGCGCTCCGGATCGATCCGTGGATCGATCCAAAGCCTCCCCGATCGATTGGGAATATTCGAATCGATCGGGATCCGACCGTTGGCGTCGATAAAGGCCGCAGGCGTTCATTTCCTTCGGCATCCCTTCTCCGATTCACTCCAGATTTCTTGCCAGCTCCTCCACAGCACTCACAAAGCTCAGATCGCCAGTTCTTGAAGGATCTTGGAAGTTTTCCAAGTCAAGAGGTGGATCAAAGCCAAGAAGAGAAGCTAGGGTTAGGGTTTATACTCATTGTAAGCTTGTAAGCTTGTATTTCTTGTATCCTTTCCCTCTCTTCTTGTATTGAGTCTTGTAGGGCTTCTCCGCCCTTGGTAGTTACCATAAAGGAGAGTTTTATTTAGTGGAGGGTGTGTGTGTTGGTGTGGATCCTTGGATTAGTCACCTCTTGTGAGGTGGATACCAAGTAAACCAACCGTGTTAGCGTTGTGTGATTGTTCTTTGTATTTCCGCTGCACATCTTTGAAGGAACAAGCAACGCCGAGCACCGAGCGAACGCGACGAGCTATTCACCCCCCCTCTAGCTACTTTTGGTCCTAACAGACTTGACCATTACCACCTCATTTGTGAGTTGGCATTAAGTGGACTAATGATGATGTGCCACATCATCAAGGCTAGCACATGTGTGTGACACCTCATGAGGGAGATCAAGAGTTGTGACTCTTGATATCCTATGGAGGTTTAAAAGGCTTTGAAGTGGCCGACCACTTTATGTTTTGGTTGGGAGTTTCATTTTGGTTTGGTAACTCCATCTTCTTCTTCCTCTCTACCCTTCTTCTCTCCCTCTCCTCCACCATTGCTGATCCTCTAAGGTTGCTAGCACATCTTTAGAGGTTCTCTCCATCAACTTGTTCGTGTGAATACGTATAGAGGGTTGTACACTTGACAACCTTGAGATTCGACGAACCTTGGACGAGTGGGATACGTGAAGGGCTTCGCTACAAAGGTATAAGTCTCTTCTTGTAGATCTAGTGTAGATCTAGGCTAGAAAACATGTACACGAAGTTTTTACGAAATTTTATAACTTTGCACGGATCCGGTGGCATGGGATTCGGGGTTTTCGCAACGCAAAAAGCGGTTTTTGCGGCCCGAAAAATCCAACACAATCGTCCTAGGTCAATGTTAACCAATTTTATTAAGCTCGAGGTGGCTCGAGCTTAAATTTCAATGTTTAACAATATGTGAGAGAGAAGTCGAGTAAGCTAGGGGAATATCAGATACTTGTCCAAGGAAGTCCTAACTAGAGATTAGGCAATGGAAAGTCTTAACTGAGGTTAGGCAAAGGAAAGTCCAAGTAGGTCAAGGAGGATCGTACATTAGCAAAAGAAAGTCCTAACTACGGTTAGACAAGGAAAAATCCTAATTGAGGTTAGGCAGGGTGGAAGTTTACCGAGTGACTAGTCCTAACTAGAAGTTAGGTAAGAAGAAAACCCAAGTAAGGACAGGAGGATTGTACTTGGTGATCAGAAGTCCAACGGAAAGTTGGCAAAGAAAAAGCCCAAGTGAGTCAAAGGTTGACCAAACACTTTGTGATTGGAAGTCCAATAAGAGTTGGCAAGAGAAAGTCCAATTGGGTCACGGAAGATTGGACACTTGATGAAGAAGTCATGGCATGTCAAGGTTGATCTGATGCTAGGTAATAGAAAGTCCCAACAGATCATGGTTCATTGAATGTTGGGCAAGGAAACCCTAGACTCGGATCAAGTGAGTAAGGGGTGAGCAATTGATTAAGCTAATTAATTGGGGAATTGATTAGGGTAATCTATTGGTCCTAAATCAATTAATTAGGGTAATCGATTAGGTGCTTTTCACGAAGCATAGTAAAGCATGGAATCGATTGGCTAATCGATTCAGTCTTATATGAATCGAATGGGGAATTGATTCAAGATGTTTTTGTGAGAGAGAAGAACAGCCGGAATCGATTGGGGAAATCAATTCAGTATTCTCCAATTGATTGGGCTAATCAACTGGGGCTTTTTTCATGAGAGAATAGAGATCTTGGGAATCGATTGGGCTACTTTCTCTTGTGAACATAAAGCTTTTGAATTGATTGGGACAATTGATTAGAAGCTACCGAATTGATTGATATGACTTACCAATCAATTAGATATTCTAAAATAGTCATTTTGTAGGTTTGAACGGATAGATCCTATGTGACAATCGATTAGAGGTAAGCTTAATCAATTGGGAGGCATTGAGAACCCTAGAAAAGAGTTTTTGTGGACATTTCGAACAACTATGGTTTACACCAGTTCTTGAGTTTTGGGCGACAAGTGCACTTTCTAAGAATCAAGAGGCTAACCAAAGTGAGAAAAGAGCAAGCAAGGCAAGGTTTATGTTATAAAGTTGTTTCCGATTTCTTTGTAACTTAGTTTGCATTTCTTGGTTGTATTTCTCATGCTTTAGCTTATACTAGACTTCTCCACCTCCTAGAAGTATTGGAGTGTATACTAAAAGTTTAGTTTTGTAAACATTTATTTTTGAAATAAAAGAATCACATTGGTCAATATTTGTATTTATTTATTAAATGTAATTGTTTAATTAATTTATATAGTAGATAACATGGTGTGTGGTGTCACACTCAGAAGATCATGTTGTCGGTTCTTTATAAATTATAAACAGTTGCTCATGACTAAGATGGAAAGGAACAAACCATCGGAATAGTCGTAGTGTAATTAAGTATTAGTTTATCTTGATTAATAAATTACATTGGTACACTTTAAGTGTATTGAGTAGGACCATTTAGATAAGTTCTTTTTGTACTGACTTAATAAAATAACTAGACCTTAGTTATTATGGAAGTGTGTGCTTTTAATCCTAATATAATAACAAACACATATATTTAATATTTATTTCTTTGACTTATCAAAGGGTGAGGTTTAGCTCGATAAATCAATATGCCTGATAAGTTGGGAAATGATATTACTTATAGTGTGTGTTATTGATTATAAAAGGAATCTGTGTCCTAGTTATCTAGGTTGAGAATGCCCCCGAGAGGAGCTCATAAGGATTATCATGTTAAACCCTGCAGGTGGACTTAGTCCGACATGATAATGAAGTTGAGTGGTACTACTCTTGGACTGAGATATTAATTAAGTGAATTGTCAGTAACTTACTTAATTAGTGAACATTTGTTATCTTAAACATAGGGAGACTAATACACTCATGATAAGAAGGAGCCCATAATGTAATTTGGGATTGGTGCGGTAGTGCGATAATAATTCTCTAGTGGAATGAGTTATTATCGATGAACTTGAGTTGTGTGTTCGGGGTGAACACGGGATACTCAAGCTCATCGGAAGGCCAAAACCAATTTCTCCTCTAGGTCCCTGTAGTAGCCTCATTAAAGCCTCAAGTCCATCCAAATAATAGCTCATTTTGGTGTCCAAGAAGGAGGTCGGTCCATTGCTTGGTGACCAAGCAATGGCCGGCCACATCCTCTTCTATAGGGGTCGGCCCTATTGCTTGGTGACCAAGCTAGTAGGGGCCGACCACAATAATTCAAACAAGGAGAGTTGTTTTGAATTTTTAAAATCTTCTCTTTGTAGAAAACTATAAGTTTTAAAAGATGATTTTAATTTTTTAAAACTTTCCTTATTTGGATTAGGTCACATGTTTTAATAGAGAGTTTTAAAAGTTTTAAAACTTTCTTTTTTTAACCATCCTCATGATTTTAGAAAAAAAAGGAAGAGAAGTTTTAAAAATTAAAATTTTCTATTCATGTTAAAAAAAGAAATATTTGAAGAGAAGTTTTAAATTTTAAAACATGGTTTTAATTTTTTAAAGCTTTCCTTTTTAACATCCACTTTAGGGAAGAGAGCTTGTAAAATTTTATAAGAGATTTTCTTCTTCTAAAAATTTTATAAAATTTTCTTTTCTTCCTATAAGTGGTCGGCCACCTTGCTTGGTGCCCAAGCAAGGGGGCGGCCAAGATTAGATCCATCCAACCATTGATTTGGTGATTGGTTCAATCAAGAGGAAAGAAAAGGAAAAATAAAAGGGAAAAGGAAAAACTAGAGGAAGATTTTAATTTTTGTAAAAATTCTTCCTTTATTTGCCTTGGGCAAGTATTATAAAAGAAGGGGTGAGGAGGCTTCATGAGATACAACTCTTATTCTCTTGCTTGGAGGATCTCTTTGTGGTCGGCCCTCTCTCTTCTCCCTTTCCCTTTGCTCTCTTCTCCTTGGTGGTGGTGGTGGCCGGATTTTAGAGGAAGAGGAAGAAAGCTTTTGGGTGGTGTTCATCTTGGAGGATCGTTGCCCACACGACGTCCAAGACGAGGCGAGGAATACGGCAGAAGATCTTGAGGTCATTAGCATTCAAAGAGAAGGTATAATTAGCAATTGTTTTTCGCATCATGTCAGTTATTTCTTTTTGTAAGAATTCCAAACACAAGAGGCATTAGATCTAGTATTTCGAATTAGTTTTTCGAGTTTGTGTTTTCTTTGTTTTCGAATTTGTGATTTGATTGTTCTTTTTGGTTAACCTAGAGTTATTTAAGGAAATTAAATATTAGGTTTCCTTAAAAGGCTTTGTCTAGGCGGTGATGGTTGCTCCCATATCCAAGAAGGCCATGTGTCTTGCCATGCAGTCCTGGAAGCCAACTTTGGAAATTAAAATTTAATGGAATTAATAACATAAGTGGATTTGAATCAATAGTGTTAAGTTCCGCTTGCGATTCAAATCTAAACCATTAAGAACAAATAAGTTAAATTTGGAATTAATGATGTTAAGTTTCGTCTGCGATTCCTAATTTAACTTCTAAAGAACACAATAGGTTATTTAAGGAAAGGTTCGACACTTGTACAAAAATTTTTGTACAGTGGAACCGGTACGATTTTCCTAGGACTAACCAACAATTGGTATCAGAGTTAGGGTTTGCCTCTGTGTGTTTTGGTTTTCAAATTAATTATGCACATGTCATACATAATTTAGGCAGGATAATAGTAGGATGTGCTAACTTTGTGGTTGCAGGCTCCAACTATTATGACATTTGGATATTGTGTGTGATTGAACCCTTAGACATGTCAAGGGCATTATTTTGTGTGCATGATTGTATGTATCAAATACAGCAGGAGCTGTATTATTTTAGAATTTTATTTTTGTTCGATCTAGAATACTTGTACATTCCTTTATGGAATATAGGATTGATATATGTAAAATTCTATTTTTTGTCGCGGATCGGATGTGTCACGCCCCGGGAAAGTCCCTGTCCGAAGAAATTTCGACAGCACCTCCCCTGTACGAGTGACAATCTGAAGCTTTTCTACAGGCATAATATACATCAGCCACAGACGGCTGGAATATACACACAACCACGCAGTTATATATATATATTCAGCCCACGCGGCTGGAACAAAACCAACACAACGGAAATGACAGAAAACCCAATACAAACCAAAGCATAAAAACTGCTAGCCGGCTAGGCTTACACAACCAACAACCAATACAAAATATCACATAACAACACCAACACTCAAAAAACAGAACCGGAGTACAGAGCTAAACAAACTGATACATAAACAAACAAAACATACGTGAAACCGATAAGTCTTCTGATGTGACGTGGGGACCAGCAGACAGGATACTCCAAGCGACATCATGACAACCTGGTACCTGAAAAATATAGTGTCCACGGGGGTGAGTTCTGTTAGGATCGACGGACGCGGCTAGAGAGGGGGGGGAGTGAATAGCCGACCCCAAATTCGCGTTTCTTTCTACAAATCTAGTTAGCGCAGCGGAAATACAATAATAGAAACGAGAACGAGAAGATCAAACCTTAGACGCAGCGATGTAACGAGGTTCGGAGATGAAACTCCTACTCCTTGGCGTGTCCGTAAGGTGGACGAAGCCTATCAATCCGTCGGTGGATGAAACCCCGGATAACCGGCTAATATGAACTCCTTCTGGGTGGAGAAACCTCACCACAAAGTCTTTGCAACAGCAAAACAGAGGAGTACAACAATAGAGGAAACAAACAAGAACATTAGAAATTATAAACACACTTGCTTGCCTTCTCGTCGGAGTCCGTTGATGAAGCAGCAGCTTCACGGCTCCAGCAGCTAGAAAACCAGCACGAAGCTCACGCGAAGCTTCAGCAAACCGAGAGCTCAGCAAAGCTCAAGAGGAAGAAGAAGAATCAGAGCAGAAGCGAGCTCGCAAAGCTCAAATAACCCGCGAAGAAGAAGACCAGCTCTGTTCCAAGGAGAAAGACGAAGAAGAATCGGACCAGAAGAAGAAGTGTTCTGTAGCAGCCCTCAGCCTCTTATATCTGCATCGACCTGCGAAGAAGAGCCAGAAGACCGTCGAAGACCGAGACCGTTGTGAGCCATCGGATCGTTCTGGACCGATCAGCATGCATGTCCCTTCCTTTTTCTCCCGAACTTCTTGCCTTCTGATCGTTGTTTCCTGATCGGTCTGCAGACTGATCAGATAACACTCAGTAGGCTACTGTTTGGTTACTGATCGGTCACCATACCGATCCAGATATCCAATGTATCACTGGATCGATCCACTGATCGATCCAGAGCTTGGTTTTTGCCCAAACTAAGTCCCAAGCCTTCCAAACTAACATCCGGTCAACCTTGACCTGTTGGTACATCATGCTTAGCATCCGGTCACTCCCTTGACCTGCTAAGACTCTCCACCAAGTGTCCGGTCAATCCCTTTGACCCACTTGGACTTTTCTCTTTGTGCCAAGTATCCGGTCACTCTCTTGACCTTCTTGACCTTCTCAACACCAGATGTCCGATCATTCTTGATCCATCTGGATTTTTCCTTGCCCGGTTTCACTCACCAGGACTTCCCAACTGCCTGGCTTCACTTACCAGGACTTTCACCAACTGCCTGGCTTCACTCACCAGGACTTTCACTTTCACCTAGCTTCACTCACTAAGGTTTTCACCTGGCTTCACTCACTAGGGTTTTCACCTGGCTTCACTCACCAGGATTTCCAATCTGCCTGGCTTCACTCACCAGGACTTTTCCGTCTGTCTGGCTTCACTCACCAGGACTTCCCACATCTGGTCCAGAGAACGAGCTACCGAGCCCTCTCTGACCACAGTTCGGAGAACGAGCTACCGAGCCCTCTCCGACTTCCATCCGGTCCAGAGAACGAGCTCCCGAGCCCTCTCTGACCACAGTCCGGAGAACGAGCTACCGATCCCTCTCCGACTTCCCATGTGCCAAGCTTCCATACTTGGACTTCTCCGTGCCAAGTCTCCATACTTGGACTTTTCCCGTGCCAAGCTCCCTGCTTGGACTTTTCACCATGCCAAACTCCCTGCTTGGACTTTTCCCATGCCAAGCTCCTTGCTTGGACTTTTCCCGTGCCAAGCTCCCTGCTTGGACTTTTCCGAGTCAGGTCAACTCATCTCGGGCCAACCAGGTCAACCTTGACCACGGGTTGCACCCACAATCTCCCAAGCTTGTATCCTTGTAAAACATCAAGATACAACTTTTCTGTTCACGTCAAACATTGTCAAACATAACTCGTCAAACATCAAAACACAACTCGAGTCAAGTCAACTCGAGTCTGGTCAACCAGGTCAACCTTGACCTAAGGTTGCACCAATAATCTCCCCCTTTTTGATGTTTGACAAAACTCATAATCAAGTTAGGTTAACCCGATAACCTAACTTAGGTTTTCTAATGTTCTTCCAATGTCCAATGTTCTCCCCTTGAACACTCTCCCCTTAGGTTAACATGATAACCTAAGTAGAGTTCTCTAATTCTAATGAAGGTCCTATACCTTTCATTGAAACCCTTAATTTCCCTTGATACTAAGGTCAACAATTAACTTAGTAATAATCCCATATCACTCAAGTCTTTAGGAGTAAAACTCCCCTAAAAGTCAACTCCCCTTGACTAATTAGTAAAATTCCCCTAAAGGTCAACTCCCCTTGACCATTGCACCAACAATGTCTTGGAGAGTTTCAAACCTTCAAAATACCAACTCCCGAAATTTCAGACAACACAGTCGAAACTTGCACGCCCTGATCGGTCACCGGACCGATCAGGCTTCCCTGGATCGGTCCAGTGACCGATCCACACAGACCTGGACCGATCAGGGAACCTCCTGATCGGTCCACGACCTCTGATTTCTGATTTCTGAATTTTTCTTCTCCCGAAATTCAGAAACCTCTAGAAAATCACAGAAAATTTCAAAAATTGTAAAACTTTGAGGATACATTCCTCATAACATATACTATCATGGAAAAATAGTTTTCTATGAAAATAGCTTCCATTTTTCAATCTTGATACAAAGTTCAAAAGTCTTTGAAATAGCTCAAAGTTAACTCATCTTTGTATCACTTTGCTCAATGATGAGAGCTATCACTAGAAAAGCTTCATCAAGGTTTTTCAAATCAACTTTAAAATGATTTTAAACCCTTTAATTTGGGACCACAATCTTAGGGCTAAATGTACATGACTTGTACACAAGCTTTCCCTATGATCCCCAATTTCAAATTAGGCTCATCTAGGTACAAGAACTATGCACCTTGATCCTAACTCATAATCCTAATATCTCACACACATCTAAGGTGTATCAAACACATCCAAGTCAATTTTGATGTGAGATATGGGTTTAGGTCATCTTAAGCTAAGTTCTCATGCATTTTCTAAACAACAATTTGATTTCCGTGTCAAATTATGTTTTTGTCCTTAAATCAAATTAATTGATTATAAATGCAAAAGATGATGACATGACATATAATGATATCATAAGTAAAAACATGTGCCAATGTCATGATGTCATGGCATAAAGTATGAAACTTAAATAAGGCATGCCATTTAACTAACCTAAGCATTATCATGACATTTTAAGTGATCATAAAATAAATATGATGTCATGACATGGCATATGACAAACAATACATGGCAAATAATATATAAAGGTATAGAAAATACCTAATTCTAGCCTTAGTTGCCATTTTTGATAATTTTGATCATTTTGCCATAGGTTCTATATTCCTAAGTGTAATAGACCTAGCATCTTATACTAAAGATTTTTAGATCACTATGTGCCAATTAGATTGACTCTAGAAAACTCCTCAAATTTGATTGGCACATTCTAATCACCTTAGGAATAATTCTTAATTTCATTTTCAAAGCTTGATTATACCTTGAAAAATCCTAAAGTGCCACCTTTTGCCATGATTAGGTTAACTACCTATTCAAGTAAGGTTGGCACACCCTAACTCATCTAGCGTGATGAAATCACGCTCCTAGGAACCCAATACCTATTGGAGCTCATTGGGTTCACTAAATATTCACTAGGGATGTCTTCCCTAGCAACCCTCCTAATGACCCTCCTAGGCTTTAAAGCCTTGGTCATTTGGGACTCATCAAGATCCACTCTAGGGGTGACTCCCCTTGTGACCTTGGTGATGGTCTTCCTAGCCCTAGATTTTGTTCCATAATCGAATGGAACATTATGATAAGTGGGCTTGACCACTTGGGACTTAGGTTTGTGACCCAAACCTTTCTTGTCATTGGACATTGGTTTTTGACCCTTAAACCCTAGAGATGACTTCTCCAAGTTCTTAAGAGCATTTTCCAAGGTATCAAGTCTTGACCTCAAGACTTGATTCTCCTTCTCTAATACCTCAATTTTTAATTTTTAATTTTTCTTTGAGGTATTCCTAGGCATGTGTCTAGTTGTTTTGGGATTTCTACCTAGGTTCTCCCTAACCTTAGATGAGTTAATCCTAGGATTGACATTTCTAGTGTTGTCCTTACCTAGGCTAACATGTTTAGCACCTAAGCACATATATTGGTTCCTAAAGTTAACATGCTTATCATTATTAACAATTGCAACAAAACTACTAGCATGTGTCTTATTGCAAGAGTGAGACTTAAATGTTACCTTAGGGTTTGCCTTCGCTCCCCCTATTGACGTGCTCGGTCTTTTGTCCTTGTGAGGTTGCCTCCCCCTCGGACATTGACTCCTATAGTGTCCCCTTCGCTTGCATTGGAAGCACACCACGTGCTCCTTGCCCTTGCGTGTTGGGACTCCGGCTTCCTTAACCTTTGGCGCCGGTGGAGTCTTTCTAATCCTCTTTGGACATTTACTCTTGTAATGTCCAAATTCCCTACACTCAAAGCACATTATGTGTAATTTGCTAGAAACTAAATGGCTTGAGTTACCTAGAGTTGAGGATGGATGAACGCTCTCTCCTTCATCCCTTCCGGAGGTAGAAACTTCTTCTTCTTGCTCCAAACTTGAAGAAGAACTCTCCTCCTCTTCTTCTTTAGATGTTGAGTGGCCCTCAACTTCTAAATCCATTCCTCCATGAAGTGAGCTACTTGGCTCACTTGACTCCTCTTCATGACTTGAAGTAGAGTTCACCTCATGGAACTTTGCCAAGTTGTTCCACAACTCCTTGGCATCGTTATATCCACCTATCCTACACAAAGCATCATTAGGTAAAGAAAATTCAAAAATTTTCAATACCTCATCGTTGACTAGGGATTGGTGGACTTGTTCCTTGGTCCACTCCTTCTTCTCTAGGGTTTCTCCTTTCTTGTCCATCGGAGGCTTGAAACCTAATTGAACACAACTCCAATTTTCAAGGTTAGTCATAAGAAAGTACTTCATTCTTACCTTCCAAAACGTGAAGTCGTCGCGATCGTAGAAAGGTGGAATTGTGACGTCTTCTCCAAATAACTCCATTCTCTAGCTCGTGCTTCCCCGGGTGTTAATCCGTTGAAGAGCAACCTTGCTCTGATACCACTTGTTAGGATCGACGGACGCGGCTAGAGAGGGGGGTGTGAATAGCCGACCCCAAATTCGCGTTTCTTTCTACAAATCTAGTTAGCGCAGCGGAAATACAATAATAGAAACGAGAACGAGAAGATCAAACCTTAGACGCAGCGATGTAACGAGGTTCGGAGATGAAACTCCTACTCCTCGGCGTGTCCGTAAGGTGGACGAAGCCTATCAATCCGTCGGTGGATGAAACCCCGGATAACCGGCTAATATGAACTCCTTCTGGGTGGAGAAACCTCACCACAAAGTCTTTGCAACAGCAAAACAGAGGAGTACAACAATAGAGGAAACAAACAAGAACAATAGAAATTGTAAACACACTTGCTTGCCTTCTCGTCGGAGTCCGTTGATGAAGCAGCAGCTTCACGGCTCCAGCAGCTAGAAAACCAGCACGAAGCTCACGCGAAGCTTCAGCAAACCGAGAGCTCAGCAAAGCTCAAATCGCAGTAGGGAGGAAGAGCAAGAACTGTATCTGTAGAGGCCCTCGACCTCGATATATAACCTGCGAAGAAGAAGACACATAAACTAGCCGTTGTGTCGCAACGGCTAGGGCCTGGACCGATCAGGCACACTCCTGATCGGTCCAGGAGTGTTCTGATCGGTCTTGGGGACCGATCAGGCTAAGCCTGGACCGATCAGGCTATGTCCTGATCGGTCCAGGAAGACCCTGATCGGTCCTGGGGACCGATCAGAGCTTCCTCTGATCGGTCCAGGGACCGATCAGCATGCATGTCCCTTCCTTTTTCTCCCGAACTTCTTGCCTTCTGATCGTTGTTTCCTGATCGGTCTGCAGACCGATCAGATAACACTCAGTAGGCTACTGTTTGGTTACTGATCGGTCACCAGACCGATCCAGATATCCAATGTATCACTGGATCGATCCACTGATCGATCCAGAGCTTGGTTTTTGCCCAAACCAAGTCCCAAGCCTTCCAAACCAACATCCGGTCAACCTTGACCTGTTGGTACATCATGCTTAGCATCCGGTCACTCCCTTGACCTGCTAAGACTCTCCATCAAGTGTCCGGTCAATCCCTTTGACCCACTTGGATTTTTCTCTTCGTGCCAAGTATCCGGTCACTCTCTTGACCTTCTTGACCTTCTCAACACCAGATGTCCGATCATTCTCGATCCATCTAGATTTTTCCTTGCCCGGCTTCACTCACCAGGACTTCCCAACTGTCTGGCTTCACTTACCAGGACTTTCACCAACTGTCTGGCTTCACTCACCAGGACTTTCACTTTCACCTAGCTTCACTCACTAGGGTTTTCACCTGGCTTCACTCACCAGGATTTCCAATCTGCCTGGCTTCACTCACCAGGACTTTTCCGTCTGCCTGGCTTCACTCACCAGGACTTTCCACATCCGGTCCAGAGAACGAGCTACCGAGCCCTCTCTGACCACAGTTCGGAGAACGAGCTACCGAGCCCTCTCCGACTTCCATCCGGTCCAGAGAACGAGCTCCCGAGCCCTCTCTGACCACAGTCCGGAGAACGAGCTACCGATCCCTCTCCGACTTCCCATGTGCCAAGCTTCCATACTTGGACTTCTCCGTGCCAAGTCTCCATACTTGGACTTTTCCCGTGCCAAGCTCCCTGCTTGGACTTTTCACCATGCTAAACTCCCTGCTTGGACTTTTCCCATGACAAGCTCCCTGCTTGGACTTTTCCCGTGCCAAGCTCCCTGCTTGGACTTTTCCGAGTCAGGTCAACTCACCTCGGGCCAACCAGGTCAACCTTGACCACGGGTTGCACCCACAATCTCCCAAGCTTGTATCCTTGTAAAACATCAAGATACAACTTTTCTGTTCACGTCAAACATTGTCAAACATAACTCGTCAAACATCAAAACACAACTCGAGTCAAGTCAACTCGAGTCTGGTCAACCAGGTCAACTTTGACCTAAGGTTGCACCAACAAGTTCAACAACTAAGCAGATACCTAGATGACATGTATAGTAAACTATATCAAATAGTAATAACTATGGAGTACAGTCTCCTGAACAAAAGAAGGTAATGCATAATAGAAAAGGCTGAAGAGTACTGTACTCACCAGGGCCACCTATCAGAATAATCAGGTCGTCAGACCGGAAGTGTCATAAATCTTGTATGCATGTCAAACATATGCATCCATCCAAATGCAGCATAAAAGTTCAGCAAACACAAGCAGTAAATGCAAAAATATGTATGATGCCAATGATGCGTCCTGGTCACCCCTGACGCCAGTCAGTCATCTCACACACAATGGTGAGACCGAGTGGGTAGGGCTGTGACAACCGTGCACTCTACCATCACTACACCTGATGAGTGACTGAGTGGACGGGATACTGTCGGAGTACTCCTGTCATCTGACCCCAGATCATAAATGGGGGAGCTCAATGCTCTCATCTCCCGGTATACGATAACGGGGAGGTATCTCTACCGGCTACCACGCTGAGTCACCTGACCAACGGAGCCAAACAGAGTCCACCGTCTGCCGGCTACTACGCTGCTACACTAAATGCCAGCGGAGTCAAACAGAGCAGAACTGTCTGTCGGCTACCACGCTGAGTCCTCAGACCAACGGAGCCAAACAGCAGAACCTCCACACACCCGTCTGATATACCACTAACCCATGAGTGGTGGTGTGTGCAGTACATGTAACTGGCGATGTGCTAAACCATAGTGGAGCCGACAATCGCGCAGCATGCAATCATGATGCATGACACTAAGCATAGCAATAAACTAATCAGCATAACCATATCCATATATATATTGTTAGGACCAAAAGTAGCTAGAGGGGGGGGGGGGGTGAATAGCTCGTCGCGTTCGCTCGGTGCTTGGCGTTGCTTGTTCCTTCAAAGATGTGCAGCGGAAATACAAAGAAACAAATCACACAACGCTAACAAGGTTGGTTTACTTGGTATCCACCTCACAAGAGGTGACTAGTCCAAGGATCCACACCTACGCACGCACCCTCCACTAATAAAACTCTCCTTTATGGTAACTACCAAGGGCGGAGAAGCCCTACAAGACTCAGTACACGAAGAGAGGGAAAGGATACAAGAAATACAAGCTTACAAGCTTACAATGAGTACAAACCCTAACCCTAGCTTCTCTTCTTGACTTTGATCCGCCTCTTGACTTGGAAACCTTCCAAGATCCTTCAAGAACTGGCGATCTGAGCTTTGCAAGTGCTGTGGAGAAGCTGGCGAGAGATCTGGAGTGAATCGGTGAAGAGATGCTGCAGCCAACGCACGCCTGCAGCTCAAATACGACGCAACGGTCGGATCCCGATCGATTCGAATATTCCCAATTGATCGGGGAGGCTTTGGATCGATCCACGGATCGATCCAGAGCGCCTCTGTGCTCTGGAAAAACACCTGGATCGATCCAGAGCGCCTCTGTGCTCTGGAAAAATGCCTGGATCGATCCACGGATCGATCCAGCGCTTATCGCGCAAAGCAGCCGCGTCCCAATCGATCCACTGATCGATTTGGACATCTAGATCGATCCACGAATCGATCCAGAGGCTCTCTGTTCGCTAGGAAAGGCCTGGATCGATCCACTGATCGATCCAGCTCCTGGATCGATCCACTGATCGATCCAGCACTTGGTTTTTACCCAAAACCAAGTCCCAAGCCTCTCAAACCAACATCCGGTCAACCTTGACCTGTTGATACATCATGCCTAGCATCTGGTCACTCCTTTGACCTGCTAGGACTTCCCACAAAGTGTCTGGTCAATCCCTTTGACCCACTTGGACTTTACTCGTCGTGCCAAGTATCCGGTCACTCTCTTGTCCTACTTGGACTTCCACCAGATGTCTGATCATCCTTGATCCATCTGGATTTTCCCTTGCCTGGCTTCACTCACTAGGACTTTCACCTGGCTTCACTCACCAGGATTTCCTTCTGCCTAGCTTCACTCACTAGGACTTTCACCTGGCTTCACTCACCAGGATTTCCAATCTGCCTAGCTTCACTCACTAGGACTTTCACCTGGCTTCACTCACCAGGACTTTCACCTGGCTTCACTCACCAGGACTTTCACCTGCCTAGCTTCACTCACTAGGGCTTTCCCCTGCCTAGCTTCACTCACTAGGGCTTTCCAACCGCCCAGCTTCACCACTAGGACTTTCACCGCTCACTCACCGGATTTCCAACCGCCTAGCTTCACCACTAGGGCTTTCCTTCCGCCCGGCTTCACTCACCAGACTTTCACCGCCTAACATACCGCTTAGGACTTCCTATCCTTCCAGCCACTCTTGACCTACTTGACTCTCCTTCAATCACACTGATCAATCCCTGATCAGAATCTCCCCACATGAACAACTGCACCTGCATTGTCCATGTGTCTACATGTATTGTCAAACATCGAAACTATGACCAAGACCCAAGCTTGGTCAACTCAGTTAACCTTGACCTAAAGGATATTGCACCAACAATCTCCCCATTTTTGATGTTTGACAATACCTTTAAGTTAGGACCATTCTGAGTTAAGCTAGTCCCATAGCCTTAACTCCATTCATGCCAAAAGTATGAATGTTGGTTCCCTTCATTCTCCCCCTATGAGCTCCCCCATAGGTAATGAAAGCCTAGCTTAAACCACACATTCTCCCCCTATTGGCACACATCAACCCATCTTTGAGCACACATCAACCCATGCCTCAATTTTAGGCACACTTCAACAAATGCCCCATTGTTGAAAACTCTCCCCCTGAAGAGTTACTCATCGTTGTTCACAACTTTACTCGTTGTGGTCAACACGATAATGAAGGTCCCATACCCTTCATTAACCTTAACCCTACATTCTCCCCCAATGTAGGAAAATGCCCATCCTTGAGCATTATCCACTTGAAGCCACTTGAACAATGAGGATATCCACTCCCCATTAAAGTTCAAACGCTCAACCTTGAGCATGTTCTTAACGGAAGGTTGACTACCTTCCAAGGTTCATGAAAAATAATTTTCATGTCTTTAAAGAGTCCCTCCCCCTAAAGACATGGTGGTAACTTCTGTCATTGCACCAACAATGACTTGGAATTCCTAAACCTTTAGGAAACCTAAATTTAGAAGTTTTGAGGTTCAAATATTCAAAATTTGAAACAAACCTCAACCTAAACTTCAACGAAGTCTTCCTTAACCATTCCATCCTTGTTTTCAACACGAAAGCACCCTTGTATTGTATACAAATGTATTTTAGGGGTTTGGAATGGTTGCATAGACTAACCATGGTTCAAAGATGCTGAAATCAGGCCTTCCCAGCCAAAATCAGCAACTTGGATCGATTGGAGTTGGGTTCCAATCGATTGAACCTTTCTGAATCGATCCACTGATCGATTCAGACTACCTGGATCGATCGGCTGATCGATCCACGGATCGTTCAGGAACTCCAATCGATCCACGGATCGATTCGGGCACTCCAATCGATCCATGGATCGATCGGAGCTCTGATAGTTGCTGAAATTCCATTTCAGTCAACTTCAGAAACCCCTAGAAAATTCTACAAAAATCCAAAAATCATGAGATTTCGTGTAGACATTATTTAGGGCATATACTATCAAAGAAAAATAGTTTTCTATGAAAATACTTCATATTTTCAAAGATTGACACAAACTTGAAAACTTACAAAAACCTTAGAGTTTTCTTCAAGTTTGTGTCTAACTATTCAATGGTGATTACTATCAAAAGATAGCCTTCACCAAGGTTTTTCAAAAATATTTTAAAAACCTTTTAAAAACTAATATCCCATCATGTTCCTTGGGCTTAATGCACATGACTTGTACATTAGCTTTTCCAATGATGGGAAAACACATAACTATGTGTTTTGATGAACCTAAAACTCAAAAGAATGCACTAAATCAACATCTTGAGTTTTGTTCATCTTCCTAACATCTCACTTGTATCTAATGTACACTAAAACACGGACAAGTCACCTTATAGTCCTTGTGAGATGTGGGATTTTGATTTTTCCCTAATCTAGGGATCATGCATATCTATCTAGGCATTCTAGAGATATTAGACATCCACCTAGGATGTCACTTGTCAATAATTGTTGTTAAATGTCATTCGTCCTTAATTACAAGGAATTAAACTTAATGCATGATTATGTTATGGCATACATCAAAAGAAAATAATTTTCAAAAGAAAATATCCTATTACTACATGATGTATGAATGTCATGACATGGTATTTTTGGAGTTTTCATAATAAAACAATGAATTCAAAAATAGACATGATGTCATGGCATATGATGGGCAAACAATCATGGCAATGTTTAGCATAAATAAAATATACCTAGATTACCTATCTAAATATCCTTAATCACTTAGCTAAACTCAAAATATACCACTTGTTTTAACTTAAAACGATACCACTTGTTTTAATTTAAAACATTAAACCTAGATTGCCCTAACTGCTTCAAAGAAATGCCAAAACCTAAATTGACATTTCTTATTTCTCTTGATTTGTTTATGCCACTTAATAATTAAACATATCCTCAAATGTTGGCATATTTCATTTTCCCACAAGAGTAGCACTAAGAAAATACCAAAGTCCCAACTTGGTATTTCTTATATTTTTCTAATTTGTGTCTTTTTAAGATAAAATCAAATTTTCCACCAATAGACACATGTTACTCTTTCAAGAAGTAATCAATAGGTCCATTTCATTTTCAAAGGTTAACTAAAACCTTGAAAAATGCTCCTTGAGTGTCAATTTCCTCAAAATTGGGTTAACTACCCTTCTAATCGGAGTTGACACTCTCTAACCCATCTATGGGGTAGAGAAGATGCTCCTAGGAACCCAACACCTATTGGTGCTCCTTGGATGCTCTAGGGACTTACTAGGGATAACTTCCCTAGATACCTTCCTAGTGACCTTGTTGGGCTTCTTAGAAGCCTTGGTCACACTTTCTAGGTCAACTCTAGGGATAACCTCCCTTCTGACCTTGTTTGTGACTTTCTTAGACTTCTTAGAAGTCTTAGTCACATTTATTGCAAAAATACTCTTAGGGATGACTTCCCTAGTATTTTTGGCTTGACCACTAGACCTAGGGTTTGTTCCATAACTATATGGAACTCTATGGTAAGAGGGCACATCCTTCTTAGCCTTTGGTTTGTATCCCAAACCTCTATGGCCATTGGATGGCTTTTGTACCCCTAAACCTAGGTTATGCTCATTTTGCCCTAATAGGATATTTTCCATCCTTTTTAGGGTCTTTTCAATTTTATCAAGTCTTGACCTCAAGACTTGATTTTCCATCACTAAGTCCTTAGTTTTTGGTTTTCCATTAAGTTCATGAGCATTTTTGTGCCTAGGCTTGTAGATACAATCCTTAGAGTTCTTGCCTAGACTTTTACTTACATTCCTAGCCTTAGGTGTAGTAGTTTTAGCATGAAAAGCTATATGTTTTTCTTTAACGCTATCATGCTTTCTATTTTCATGGTAAATAGCATTAAAATGATATAAGTTAGAACTATCATGTTTTTTACCATAATGTAAAGGAGTAGGCTCAATAAATGTTACCTTCTTCTTTACCTTGGAGGCTCCCCCTTGATGAATGCCTCCTTGAGCCTTGACCATCTTCTTCCCCTTGGGGCATTGACTTCGGTAATGCCCTTTTTGGTTGCAAGAAAAGCACACAATGTGCTCCTTGCTCCTTTTTATTCCGAGGATGGTCTCCTTGGGCTTCTCCTTGCCCTTTTGTGCCACTTGACCCTTCTTCTTGGCCAAGTTGGGACACTTGCTCTTGTAGTGCCCATGTTCCCTACATTCAAAGCATATAATATGATTTTTATTATTAATTGAAATATTTATACCTTTGCTTGTAGGGGTGGCAGTTTTTCCTTTGGATCCGGAGGTAGAAGCTTCCTCTTGATCGAACCTTGATTCCCCTCCATTTGATTTTTCTTGACTTGTGGAGGTAGAGGCTTCTTCCTCCCCTTCTTCTCTTGACCCGGATGTAGAAGCTTCTCCTTCTTCTTGATCCGGTGTCACCAAGAATTGCTCCCCCTCAATCCTAGAGGTGGAGGCTTCTTCATCTTGAATATGAAACAAGGAGTATGCTCCCTCCTTGTTCCCTTCGTTGCATTCCCTTGAGGATGAAGCTTCTTGGATTTCTTCTTCTTCGAAGGTTGAGCATCTCTCAACCTTGGAGTCCTCCTCTTGATCTTGCTCCAAAGAGTCACCCTCTCCGGATTCTTCATGATCTTGTACAGTGGAGGGGATCTCTTCATGAAGCTTGGCCAATTTGCTCCATAGTTCCTTTGCATCTTCAAATTCTCCAATTTTGCAAAGGATGGTGCTTGGCAATAAATTGACCAAGAGCTTGGTCACTTTGTCATTGGCCTCGCACCTCTGGACTTGCTCTTGGTTCCACTTGCTCCTCTTGAGAACTTTACCCTTTGAATTTCTTGGAGTCTTGAAACCTTCCATTAGAGCAAACCATTGCTCTATCTCCATCATAAGAAAATTTTCGATTCTTGATTTCCAAGAATCGAAACTCGTAGAAGTGTATGGTGGAGCCACCCTTGTGTCAAATCCAAGTCCATCTTGGAATTGCATCATGAAGTTGAGCTTGATAAAGTCTTGAACTTGAAGAATTTGCTCCAACTTCTTCACCCTCTAGCTTTTCTTGTTACGCTTGACCCTTCCGGTGATGATTCCGGTGAAGAGCGGCCTCACTCTGATACCACTTGTTAGGACCAAAAGTAGCTAGAGGGGGGGCGTTCGCTCGGTGCTTGGCGTTGCTTGTTCCTTCAAAGATGTGCAGCGGAAATACAAAGAAACAAATCACACAACGCTAACAAGGTTGGTTTACTTGGTATCCACCTCACAAGAGGTGACTAGTCCAAGGATCCACACCTACGCACGCACCCTCCACTAATAAAACTCTCCTTTATGGTAACTACCAAGGGCGGAGAAGCCCTACAAGACTCAGTACAAGAAGAGAGGGAAAGGATACAAGAAATACAAGCTTACAAGCTTACAATGAGTACAAACCCTAACCCTAGCTTCTCTTCTTGACTTTGATCCGCCTCTTGACTTGGAAACCTTCCAAGATCCTTCAAGAACTGGCGATCTGAGCTTTGTGAGTGCTGTGGAGGAGCTGGCGAGAAATCTGGAGTGAATCGGAGAAGAGATGCCGAAGGAAATGAACGCCTGCGGTCGGATCCCGATCGATTCGAATATTCCCAATCGATCGGGAGGCTTTGGATCGATCCACGGATCGATCCGGAGCGCCTCCGGGAACTCACCGGATCGATCCACGGATCGATCCAGCTCTTGGCACACTCGCCCCAATCGATCCACCGATCGATTTGGACATCTGATCGATCCACGAATCGATCCAGAGGCTCTGCTAGAAGGCCTCGGATCGATCCAGCGATCGATTTCCGGATCGATCCATTGATCGATCCAACACTTGGTTTTTGCCCAAAACCAAGTCCCAAGCCTCTCAAACCAACATCCGGTCAACCTTGACCTGTTGATACATCATGCCTAGCATCTGGTCACTCCTTTGACCTGCTAGGACTTCCCACAAAGTGTCTGGTCAATCCCTTTGACCCACTTGGACTTTACTCGTCGTGCCAAGTATCCGGTCACTCTCTTGTCCTACTTGGACTTCCACCAGATGTCTGATCATCCTTGATCCATCTGGATTTTCCCTTGCCTGGCTTCACTCACTAGGACTTTCACCTGGCTCACTTTCCCTTTCGCCTAGCTTCACTCACTAGGACTTTCACCTGGCTTCACTCACCAGGATTTCCAATCTGCCTAACTTCACTCACTAGGACTTTCACCTGGCTTCACTCACCAGGACTTTCACCTGCCTAGCTTCACTCACTAGGGCTTTCCCCTGCCTAGCTTCACTCACTAGGGCTTTCCAATCTGCCTAGCTTCACTCACTAGGACTTTCACCTGGCTTCACTCACCAGGATTTCCAATCTGCCTAGCTTCACTCACTAGGGCTTTCCTTCTGCCTGGCTTCACTCACCAGGACTTTCACTTCTGCTGGCTAACATACCAGTTAGGACTTCCTAGTCAGGTATCCGGTCACTCTTGACCTACTTGACTCTCCTTCAATCACACTAATCAATCCCTGATCAGAATCTCCCCACATGAACAACTGCACCTGCATTGTCCATGTGTCTACATGTATTGTCAAACATTGAAACTATGACCAAGACCCAAGCTTGGTCAACTCAGTCAACCTTGACCTAAAGGATATTGCACCAACATATATAACATGAGTATCGTAATATCGATGGTCAAATACAAAGAACTAAAGTACACAGGTCAGATAGGATATCAACAACCTAGGTTCTGAACATAACAAGCATGATATGTCACTACCTCACTGAGCATATATATAATCATATGGATACTAGCATAAAATGCATAACAGGTGAGCAAACATGCATGTAACGAGAATCCGGTAGTGACGTACCGAAATAAGGACGAACATAATTATTACTAAAGGCTATATAACCTACTAGACATATCAACAAGACATATCAAAAAGATAAGTCAAGGTACCCGCCTTTATCTGTAGTCCGTGCCAAACAATCCTCACATCAGAAACTATCGTCTCGTAATCAGGGTCTTGCATACACATATTCAATTTAGATATTCTAACAAGTATCATTCAGGTAAACTGAATATCAGGACCGAATAAATATACATATTCCCTTTCCGATTAAGGAAACTCAAATTGAATCAATCCAAAATGGTCATCTAAACTCCAACTATTATAACCCAAGAACAATCTCAACTAATACCATCCATTTTTATCAACTCCCCAATTTGAGTTGACTTACTAATGAAATCCAAATATGTTAATTAATCCATTTATTGATAATGATCATACTATCAATATCAACAACTAATTAATCAAAATGATACGGGGAAAATTTTCCAAATTCTATAGAAACACATTCCAATACCTAACACATCTTTTCTTCAACATTTAAACAACCTACTACAGAAATAACCTCCCTACTATGTTAATCTAAAATTAAATAAAACTCACCTCAATGTATGAACAACAAATCAAACGCACACACCCCTAGCAAGAATACCTCATCAACCACTGATCCACAAATTCGAAACCCATAAGATTTGATATCAAATCCATCAGAAATCTTGTAATCCAATTTTAAGCTTGCATTCAACAACCTTACCTCCAATCCAAATGCCCCCAACAACTTATTCGCTATTGAAGAAGATTATTGTCGGAGCTGATGGTCTCTACAAACCCTAGCAACAATCTTCCCAGCCACAGGGATTCGCCACAGCTAGGGATCTACAATCCAGAACGTCACTGATCTAGTGACAACCACGGTGACAATCAGGCAGAAAAAGAAAACAAGAATCAACAGCACCAGCACCTTATACCTTCCTATGACCGAGAGGGTGGTAGTGTCGAGCAGAGTCTGGCGAAATCGGTGGTGAAGACCAAGCTATGGCACAGTGGTCAACCTCGGTGCACAGATCAGGGGAGAGGAAGGCTCGGGTGCAAGCTAGGGTAGAGAAATCGCGGCGACGCTGCTCCCTTCGGCCTCAAGTGGTGGCGTCGTCCAGTGCGGCTCGGAAAGGAAGAAGAGAGGGAGAGGCCGGTGATAATGGGTATTTTTGTGATTATTTTGGCTCTTATACTTAGCATTTTTTTATCTTCTGACATGCTTAATTTGGTGTTTATATTATATTTTGTGAGTAGGAATTCATTTTGGACTTAATTATAAATTTCTTACAAATTATGGAATTTAATTGCATATTTTGATGTGATTTTGTAGGAAATCAAAAGAGTCATGGATTAGGGTCGAGCCGGATCGAATTTGGCTTGATTTGGAGGCCAAATGAGGAAGATCAAGCTGAATCAGTGTGGACCGTTGATCCAGATCAAAAGAGATCTGCCCTTTCAGTCAGATCAAGTGATCCAGCCCTTAATCCTGATTTAAAGCGATCTGGATCGTTCATAGAGATCTTTCTCATCCAAAGAAATCAAGCTCCAATTCAAAACTCAACCCAATTCTTAAACCCATTCCTAAAGCCTACATTTCTAAACCTTATCCAAAGCCCAATTATAAAAGCCCAATTTCAATTCTTATGGGTTATTGGATCCGGATCTAAGCTCTAATGGACCCAAACCCGAAATCCACACCCATTAAGAAACTCCGTTTTCTCACCCGCACGGCACAGTGCCGACACCCCTCTCTTCTCGCGATTTCTCTTCTGCTCGCGGGCTAGGGCACGCTCCTCCCACACCTTCTTCTTCTCCGTTCTTCCTCTTCTCTCCGGCCGGCGGCCTCTATTCCTTTGCTTGCACTGCCGCCGGCCGGCCAGCCCTCTCCACCCTTCTCCTTGCGATTTCCAGCGGCGACGGCAGTGAGCATAGTGGCGGCAGCAGCTAGCTTCGACAGCGATTCCAGTCATCCACCTCACCGGAGGGGTTCTCCGGTGTGTCCTCCACCTTACGGCATCCTTCAGACCTCTCTTCTCCTTCTGGGGTTGGGACGGACAGGGGACGAAGCGGTGACGGCAGTCCACCACCATTTCCAGCACCTCCATTTCATTTCCAGCCAAGATCTAGCAGAGGGGTTCTCTGTTGGAAGATTGGCTTCACCGTTGTCGAAGTGTGCAGCATTCCGGCAGTGAGTTACTGTCACCGGCTTTCGGGGTTCGGAGTCGGGTCTTCGTGTGACGACGAAGATAGTAGTTGGTAATCGGAAGCGGATGTTGGATTGTGGTTGGAATTTTCTTAGTTTATTACTGTTGATTAGATTAGTTTATTTGTGTTGCTTTGTGGTTGAATGTTTGTATTGAACTAGATTTTTCATGTTTAAATTGCACGTATTATGTTCAATTTGATTAATGCTCACAACGTGTTCGATCAAATGCTTCAACCAATAGTTAGGTTTAATTTGATGCAATTTATTTTGTTTAATTCTTGCTTTGTCTTGTTCGTTTAATTTAGTTAAGTCCTAGTTTTGATTTAATGCAATTAGGATAGATTAATTTAGGCTTTCATTATATTCTTAGTTTCTTTAATGCTTTACTTCATGTTATGTCCATTGATAGATAATCTTGTATCGTAGTATGACAATGCGATATAGGAAAATCTTCAATGGTTAGTTAAGATAGATATAGTTTTCTTTATTTGTATTGTCTTTCATTATTTAGGTTAGATTTTATTTGATGCTTCGCTATTTCGATTCTTAGTTTAATCGTGTTGATGATTAACCATAGCGTAGTGTGACAATGCGTTGTGGATTAATTATTCGCACTTAGTTAAATTTCATTCCGCATTAGATTAATTTCTTACTTGTCTTGCTTTTAATTTGTTAAATTTAGAATCAAAAACTCAAACCTCATTTCAATATTGAAAATAAAAAAAAAATAGAAATAACATACGATCCTAAATTTACCATCCTATCGTTGCTTTCGTTGGCGGACGACCCGAGTCATTCCTATGCTACATTAGTGTAGGAGGGGTTTGGTATACATCATTTGATGCCCAATTCGCGACAATATTGGGCCTTAATCAAATTGGCGCCGTTGCCAGGGAAATAGTAGCGGTGTTTGGTAATCTTAAGATTGTTTTTTCTATTTTCTTTCTTTTCTTGTTTCTATTTTTTGTGGTTGCAAAAATTCAAAAACATTGTTAAGGGCTTGATTATTTCATCTCTTGTATGCATGTGTGCTATCTTGTCTATTTCCTGTGTCTTTTGATGGTATTTGCATGAGTGTTTCAGGAAAGACCAGAAAATCTGTGTGTGATCAGCAGCTTTAGAGATTCAGTGTGATCAGACCTTTAGACTTGATGAGCAACATGGAGAAGAACACTAAAAAGACTCTCAGAGAGTTTTGGGCACCAGATTTATCAGTTGATTCTTTCTGCATTCATTATCTTGATTTAGAGGCAGACTTCGAGTTATGAAATATAATACATCTTTTACCGAAGTTTCATGGACTTTCTGGTGAAGATCCCAACAGACATCTGCATGATTTGGAGATGGTTTGTTCTTCATGGAATCCACTTGGCATATCAGAAGAAGATGTTATACTTAGAGCATTTCCATTTTCAGTAGCAGATTCAGCAAAAGATTGGTTGTATTGTCTCCCACCCAATTCAATTTTCAGTTGGACCGAGATGAAGAAATTATTTCTGGCGAGGTTCTTTCCTGCTTCTAGGATCGCAGCTATTTGGAGGAGTATTTGTGGAATCCAACAATTCACAGGAGAACCGTTTCAACAATATTGGGATAAATTTAAAAGACTTGTTGCTAGTTGCCCTCAGCACCAGATAAGCGATCAGCTACTGATTGTATACTTCTATGAGGGATTGCTTCCCATGGACAGAAGTATGGTTGATGCATCTAGTGGAGGGGCTCTAGTTAACAAGACATCTACTCAGGCCAGAGAACTTATCGAGATTATGGCTACAAATTATCAGCAGTATGGGACTAGACCGATGATTTCCGAAGATGTTCATTCCTTTGCCAGTGTATTTCCAACTAGAACCCAGTATCAGCAGCCTGATCCTCAGAATTATCAGACTCATCAGCAGGACAGGTATAATTTAATTGAAGGATTCAGGTATGAGAACACACAACAAGGGAATTCTGAGTGGTTCAAGCATTACCAGTCATATTTTCAGCACCATCAGCCTGAGCAGGATTTTTGGGAGCAGTCACAACAACTTGTACAACATCAAGAAACACAGTTCCAGCCAAGAACACATTCATCGACACAGTTACAGTTGCATTCAGATCAATCTACTGCATCAATTCCTGAGGAGATGGATTGTAGAGTTTGTGATATTCCTGACTTTTATTCTGCTTCTTTGCATGATTCTTCTAGCTTTTTACATTGTGATGTTGTAGTTGATCTTGATAATTTTGTTGTTGATGATGTTGTTTCAGATAGTCTTGATGTTGCAGGTGATATTGATGATGACGGAAGTGTAGGGGAGACCCAAGAATCGCTTCCAATGATTATTCTACCACCGGTTGAGCCTTTTATTGTTACTAGTGACGATGGAAGTGTAGGGGAAACTCAAGAATCACTTCCATTGGTTTTACCTGATCCAGAGCCAGTTCTTTCACCTGACCAAGATGATGCCACATTCACTATACTAGAGCCTCCAAGTATCTTTCAGGATGGTAAGGTTGATATTTCTTCTAAATATTTAGGAAATACCATGGAGGTAGTTCATTTTGATTGTAGTGGATGTGACATATCTTTTGATTCATGCTATGTTTATATTGATATTGTTTCTGATACATCTCACACAGCATGCGTGCAGAAAATGCATCCTTTTCTTTTTAGTGTGCAGGATTTCTACAGATATTTCATTAGCAGTCTACCACTCAAGGATGCATGCTACCACTTGAAGAAAGCCCTAACATTTTATGCAATAATGAAGCTTCTGGAGTGGACACTCCAACTGAACCGTCTTCGGCCACCGGAGAATATTTTTAAGGGGTCAAAGGTGGAGGGAGCGGTCTTCACTTCACCTACAACCATTCCACTTCCAGATTGGCTTCTGGAACTGAATCGACTCCGACCGCCAGAAATTCAGGGGAGTCTGTTCCATCTTATTTCTTCTTTCACTTTTAGCTTGTATATATGTCTTTCCTTTCTTTGCTTTGTTTGCTTTATTTGCTTTTGCTTAGTAGTTCATTTTTAGTTGCTTTGTCGGTTTTCATAATAAATTTCCTATGCATTCTTTTTATCATTTTAGAAATTGTGAAAGTTAGTTAAATTTGATTGTCGAATTTGATGATTTATTGTCATGATTGGATTCTTGGATTGCATGTGATTATAATTTGATAATGGATTTCATGTTGGTAGATTGAGATGATAATTTTTTTATATACCTAGTGAGGATATTTTTGAGCCTATTATTCCTATTGATGTGTGATGCACTTGTGGTTAATGCTACTCTAGAACTTGCTTAATTCTTTCAAGACCATATTATCATAGGTTTGCATGATTTTTATGAAAGCTATCTCACTTTCTTTCATTCATTCCTTTTGTTATCACATGTTTCTTGAATAAAATCCATATAATTTTTCATATCATTCTTTTCTCTCTTCCATTTATTTCCATTTATTTCACTCTTACCTTCTTATGGATGCGGATATTTCTGGATGTACATGATGAGTATTTTGCCCGGGACGGTCAAAAGTTTAAGTGTGGAGGAGAGAAATAGCTTAGTAAAATTTAAGAGAGGCATAGGTGAACCATGCTTGATCACCATAGGTAAACCATGCTTTATCTTTTTATTTGAGCTATTGATGATATTGTATAATGTTGCACAACATGTTGAAAAAAAAATGAAAAAAAAAAGAAAAAAAAAGCAAATCAGAAAAAAAAAGAAGAAAAAAAACAAATAAAAAAAAACAGAAATGAAAAAAAAAAGGTGAAAAGAAAAATAAAATTGAAAAAAAAAAAACTTTAACATGTTGTGCCCTTTTGTATTTGTGTGTGGTAGAACTTTTTGGAGAGACAATCTTTATTGTAGTAATATTTAGATTTTATTGTATATCATGAGTAGTGATTTTTATTGGAAAGCTATAGTAGAGGTTGTATACATGTTTATTGGAGTTGTGAAAAATATTGACATGTGCCATTTTTATTCATTTGTAGTAGAATTTTTGTGAGTGACAATTTTTACTTTAACAATATTGAGATATTATTGCATATCATGTATGGATTTTTAGTATGAAATGCTAGAGTAAGAGTTGTTCACATTTTTATTATATTGGTGAAAGGTGGTAGAATTTTTTGTGAGGAACAATCTTTATGATAGCAAAATTTAGATTTTATTGTAGATCATGAGTGAATGTTTATTGAAACGCTATCGTAGAGATTGTTCACATTTTTATTGAGTTTTAGAGCTAGCTTGAGAGTTGGGATGGAATATCTTTTTGGGCATTGTTCTATTTTACTCATCTATGTAACATTCCAATATATCCATGTCTTCCACCATAATCTTGCTTTATCTTCTTCATTTCTTTTCTCTTATACTATCATTTGCTTTGATTATGTTTCCCTTACATTTCAAATAATGCCTTCATTATTTTATTATGCACTCTTATGTATATAGTGGTGGAGAGTAGAAGTAAAGCAAGCTTATGGTAGTGCATAAGCCATGAGTAGCTTGAGTGAGCTCTACCATTGCATATATATGAGAGGAGAGCCACCATTACTTACCTTGTGAGGTTATTTTAGTATCATTCTCAATTTATCTATTATGGATAGAAGTTATCATGATTGTTAATTAATGTATGAATTGAATCCATGAATGCTTTGGTCATTTGAATTGGACAATCCTAAATAATTTCCTTTCACTATTTTCTATATATGATTGAGAATTGCTAGAGGAATGCATTTTTAGTTATTTTTATTGTTTTGTTGACTTGCTCGAGACGAGCAAGAATAAGTGTGGGGGAGTTGATAATGGGTATTTTTGTGATTATTTTGGCTCTTATACTTAGCATTTTTTTATCTTCTCACATGCTTAATTTGGTGTTTATATTATATTTTGTGAGTAGGAATTCATTTTGGACTTAATTATAAATTTCTTACAAATTATGGAATTTAATTGCATATTTTGATGTGATTTTGTAGGAAATCAAAAGAGCCATGGATTAGGGTCGAGCCGGATCGAATTTGGCTTGATTTGGAGGCCAAATGAGGAAGATCAAGCTGAATCAGTGTGGACCGTTGATCCAGATCAAGAGAGATCTGCCCTTTCAGTCAGATCAAGTGATCCAGCCCTTAATCCTGATTTAAAGCGATCTGGATCGTTCATAGAGATCTTTCTCATCCAAAGAAATCAAGCTCCAATTCAAAACTCAACCCAATTCTTAAACCCATTCCTAAAGCCTACATTTCTAAACCTTATCCAAAGCCCAATTATAAAAGCCCAATTTCAATTCTTATGGGTTATTGGATCCGGATCTAAGCTCTAATGGACCCAAACTCGAAATCCAAACCCATTAAGAAACTCCGTTTTCTCACCCGCACGGCACAGTGCCGACACCCCTCTCTTCTCGCGATTTCTCTTCTGCTCGCGGGCTAGGGCACGCTCCTCCCACACCTTCTTCTTCTCCGTTCTTCCTCTTCTCTCCGGCCGGCGGCCTCTATTCCTTTGCTTGCACTGCCGCCGGCCGGCCAGCCCTCTCCACCCTTCTCCTTGCGATTTCCCCGGCAACGGCGCCAAAATTTGGTGTCGGCCTTTTTGCATGTCACAAGGCTCACCAAATTAATAAAGATTGGAACTCAACTAAACTAAATGAAACACGTGTCGTAGTAAGGAGTCCCAAGTCGTATTTTTCCAAAGAGCACTAGTAAGTGTGTATGAATTCTAGAATTGGTTCCAATCAAAATCTAATTCCAACTAGGTCAAGAATAGCATCAAAGAGAATTCATTCTCATCTAAACATGATCCATTTCCTTCTCATCAAATATGCCACAATTAAATTCAGATTTAACACATCATTTAGTCAAATGAATCAATCACCATATATCCAATTAACAATCACAGAACTTAAGATACAATAACTGAAATAAGAAATCAACATTTAAAGCTTGAAACCAAACAATTCTTGCATGAATCGAGCTAACATTCAACTCCGAATCACACTCATAGATCAATAATTCATTCACTCCTCAAATTTGCATCATTGAAACTAATCCATTAATTAGCAAAACTTCAATTCACAACCTCAATCAAGAAGGTTAACAGAGGTATCAATGTTAAGACTAAGTGGTTCTTTCATCATTTTAACTCAATCACTATCACAACAAATCCAAACATAGAACAAAGATTTTCTGAATTGAAGACTAAAAACTAAACACAGAAATACCAAATTCAAATCAAAAGTCAGATTGCAAACTCAGTTAGAAGTTAAACAGGACTAGGATTGCAGCAAGAAAAATAGAAATGGAATTGCAGTAAACTGAAACAAGGAAGAAATGGTAAAGAAACTATCAGATCTGATGATCTGAGCAATTCAAACACAATTCAAATACTAAAACAAAGAAATCTAAACCCTAAGCATTCCTCAAACCGGATCCAAGCCCAAACTTCTCCAATCTGCTGTAACACAAACAGAAATGCTCTCGGGACCCCTATAAGCATTCAACAACAATCCCTACGCTGCCTTCTATTACCAAGGGATGCTCACAGCTCTTGGAAACCTCCATTTGAGCTCACATTCATCTGGTAATCCCATCACCCGAAGAACAAAGCTCAGGTTCTGGTAAATTGCAATCTAGATCGAACGGCCAATTCGACCCAAGGTTGCTACGGAATGTAGATCGGAAAACGTCCAGAAGCATCTGAGAAACCTCTCTTCAAGCTCTGGTGGAAGCGAATAACGCCGATCGGGAGACCTCCTCAACCGGGTATGCGGCGATGAAGCAGAACCCAAAACGCCATCTGGAAACCTCCCTCAAGCTCTCTGATCAACGGAAGTCGGACGCCGGAAGCTCGGATATCGTCGTCGGTGAAGAAGCCAGCTCTCAGATCTGGAATTAAGGAACGGGAGCGTCGGCGTCGCGCTAAGGCTCGGACGCCAGCGGATCGGGGGCGAGGGCGTGCACACGAGGGAGAAGAAGGGATGCTCAGCCGCCGGCTCTCAGTTCCATGGCGTCGTCGGCGTCGACAGAGGAGAGGGTGGCAGCGGGGTTTGCGGCGCCGGTTGGGAAAGCAATTAGGGCAGAGGGAAGAATCGGGCGTGAGGTTTCGGCGGGGAAGAAGGAACGGATCGAAGGAAATAAAGAAAACAAATAGATAAAAGAAAAGAAAAAGGAAAATGTAACTTTTCCTCATTTAAATGGGGTAGCCTAAAGAGGCTTTCCCGGACCCATAATTGATCCCCGTAACCTACACCATACGGTCTCCGAAAAATTCCAGAAAAATCTCCAAAAATTCTGAAAAATTCCCTTATCATTATTCGTAAATTTTTGGTATTTTACATTCTCCCCCACTAATAAAATTTGGTCCCCAAATTTTGTTATCTATCATCAGCAAGTAATAGCAAAAGCTAACACAGTATAAATGCTGAACGGAACCATAACTTACATACCTCTAGTGTAAAGGTGGGGGTATCGAGCTCGGATAGTATCCTCGAGCTCTCAGGTAGCCTCCTCATCGAAATGATGATGTCATCCAACTTTAACCAGTCGGATTGTCTTGTACCGTAACTGACGCTCTTTCCGGTCCAAAATTCATACCGGAACCTCCTCATAGGTAACGTCAGGCTAAAAATGAACTGAGATATCTGTCAGCTCATGTGTCGGGTCAGGTATGTATGTTCTCAACATAGATACGTGGAATACATCATGAACACCTGCCAAGGACGGTGGTAGTGCCAGCCGATAAGCTACTGCTCCAATCTTCTCCAAGATTTGGAAAGGGCCAATGTATCGCAAAGCTAGCTCACCTCTGAGGCCAAATCTCTTCACTCTTTTCGTGGGTGAAATTCGCAGAAATATATGGTCGCCAATAGAGAACGCCAAAGGTCTAAGTCTCCGATCTACGTAACTCTTCTGGTGGTCCTACGCCTCTGACATCCTCCGTCTGATAATACGGACCAACTCTACCTCTCGCTGAGCTCTATGAGGTCCCAACAGCTGGGCCTCCCCAACCTCATCACAGAGGGTGGGTGTCCGACAAAACCTACCTTACAACGCTTCAAACGATGTCATCCTGATAGCCGAAAGAAAGCTGTTGTTGTAAGCGAACTCTACCAATGACAAATAGTCATCCCAACTACCTCCAAAATCCAATACATATCACCTCAGCATGTCCTCTAAAATCTGAATAATCCGCTCTGACTGTCCATCTGTCTGTGGATCGAAATTGTACTAAATCAGAGCTGAGTGCCCAAGGCCTGCCGCAGACTCTGCCAGAAACGAGACGTGAACCGAGAGTCTCTATCCGAAATAATACTCAATGGGCCACCACGCTTCCGCTGCACAACTCTGATGATTTCTCGACAAACCCACCATAAGTCCATGGTAATGTGTTCCCATTTCCACTCGGGAATTGGAATCCGCTGAAGTAATCCAGCAGGTCTCTGGTGCTCAGCCTTCACCTGCTGACAGACAAGACATCTAGCTACGAATTCCGCGATGTCTTTCTTCATGCCGTTCTACCAATAAGAACGCCTCAAATCTCGGTACATACAGATACCGCCTAGGTGGATAGCAAATCTGAAACGGTGAGCCTCCAGAAGTAGCTCCTCCCAGACCGGGTGAGCTGGAAGTACGCATAATCAGCCTAGGAAATATATAATATCCGCATCATCTCAGGTAAACTCGGTCTGCCGCCCAAAAGTTATCTAGCTGCCAATGGACTATAAATGCTGATCTCTGACACGGGCCTCCTGAATCCTCATCCTGTTCGACGATTGAGCAACCATGATAATCAAAATACCTTGCTCTGTCCATTCCTGTTTCTCAAGGCCCAACTCGGAGAAACCCTGAATCAAGAGCGTGACTATAACTCGGTGGCAAGCTAAAGTCCCTCTGGACTTCCTGCTGAGTGCATCGGCAACCACATTAGCTCTCCTCGGGTAATAGCTAATGGTACAATCATAATCATTCAGAAATTCCATCCATCTTCTCTATCGGAGGTTAAGTTCCTTCTAAGTAAACAAATATTTGAGACTCTTATGATCAATGAGAATCTCAAATGTACCGCCATATAAATAATGCCGTCAAATCTTCATGGCAAAAATAATGGCGACTAGCTCCAAATCATATTCTAGGTAGTTCTTCTCAAGCTCCTCCAACTGCCGAGAAGCATAGGAGACTACCCTCCGTGTTGCAGTAAAACAGCGCACAAATCCTATAGAGATGCGTCGGTATAGAGCACGAATCCGTCCTTTCTAAAAGATAAAACCAAAAATCGGAGCCGACACTAGTCTCCGCTTCAGCTCCTGAAAGCTGATCTTGTAATCCTCAAACCACGTGAACTTCACGCCTTTCCTGGTCAGGCGTGTAAGTAACATAGCAATCCGTGAGAAACCCTCAACGTATCTCCGGAAATATAGAGCCAAACAAAGAAAGTTGCGAGCCTCTTCTATAGACTCCGTCTTCTCCCCACAGTAACAACCTCAATCTCCTGTGGAACCACGGTATACTCCTTCCGGTCACCATGTGTCCCAAAAATCTCACAGAAGACAATCCCAAAACGCACTACTGAACTTCGCATATAGATGTTCCCATCGAAACATATCTAGAACTATGCAAAATAGTGTGCGTGACTCACCGCGGATCCGAAACAGATCACAACATCGTCAACAAAGACAATGGAAACCGATCCAAACATTTTGGGAATACCAAAATTATCAAGTCTCTGAAAACATCTAAGGCTCCGCAAGCCCCAATGGTAAAACCGAGACACATAATGTCCGTATTACAGACATTCCTAACCATAAGATCTCTGATAATAAATCGGAAATCTAATCACCAACAACATAAATCACCTAAGAATAGATTCTCTAGTGTGAGAGCAACGCTCCATCACACAAAATACCACATATATGGAAACAACGCTCTACCACAAGAAATCCTCTATATGTGGGAGCAACGCTCAACCACAAATAATCTGAAATAGGTATCTGTAATAAATATGGGAGCAATGCTCCGCTACAAACAATCCACAATATGTGGGAGCAACGCTCCACCACAAACAATTCATAACATGTGTGGGAGCAACGCTCCACCACAACCAATACATAAGTGCCCAAGGCACCTAATTATCCAGCTAGAGACTGCACGATATCTCTCTACCACAGATCACTGTAGGTAGCCTAGGGTATAACACCCAGTAAGCAAATCAAATCCATAATCAACTCTAACATCATCCTAGTGGGTCGGTCACCCACTAATAGGAGAATTAGTTGACGGGGTAATACAACCAATAACATAATGTAGACACTCAACATTCTACATTCAACATAGGTAGAATCATCATAATGCTACCAACCATACACCCGGCACACGTGCACACACAACATATGTATAATCGACATAATCCTCCATTTAGTACACACCAAACATACTCAAAACAAAGGTATAAACCATCGTGATACCTCCAACAATGCATACCGAACCCGTGTACACATATCAAAATAGGTATAATCGACAATACACCTCAAACAACATTCACTTGACATATATACACCTATGCCAAGAGTATAATCAACATATACTTCCAGTAAAGCATACTAAACTCAGGTGCACTCACAAATCAAATCTAATCAACAAGATACTTCCAATAAGACACTCACACCCATGTGCACATACCACGACACAGATTTAAAACGACAAGATACCTCTAGTAAAACAATCAGATACGGGTAAAAATCTACTAGAAACCCACAACAATCAGCCTGGAAAAGTATACCCACAATAATCATCATCTGGACAAATATACACCCACTACATGCAATTTAAACCATCCATCATAACACTCCTACAACACATAATAATCATATGTACACCACATAGGTATGCAGAATCAGCATATTTAATCCAATCAACTTGATATTCCATATGCTACCTTCTATGTTATCCAATTAGGTGCATACAGTCTAAAATAAAAGTCCACATGGAATAGGATACATCGATCCTCTATAGACTGACCAAACCGATAATGGTAACGGCTAATTCAGTCTTTTCCACATCAGTACGAGTCATGTACCCAAATGTACTCTAGATATCTAACTAAGCACAAATAATCAAAAGATTCGAACCTCTAAAAATAGAGTATGACTGTCCTCTACTGATCAAACCAACAAAACTAAATCAGTCATCTACTAACTAATCAAGAATACCTTAATCCTCCACAAGCAACTAAGGTATATCAATACACGACTACCCAAATCAACAAGTGTAAATCAGACTTCTACTGACCAATCTAACAAGAGTAAACCAATATTTACTGATGAAATTAACTGAGGTAATATGGTATTCTACTGGCTAAGTCAGCATTAATATATAGATATTATCCACTATCCAACTAATAATAGTAGAGGCTGGTATGCACCTCAATCTGCTAATCAACTAGTAGTAACAGCAGCTAAAAAAAAACTACTGGTGTATGATATGATAAATCACCAGAATCTGTAACCCTTAATCTCTATCAAGGTCGATCATCATCAGGGTTTTACCTAATACATAAAATATATGCTATCTCAACTAGACAGGTACTAGTAAAGAGTGCTAATACATGTCATAAACTGTAATAGTCAACAGCGCATATACTAACAAAAAGGTAGGATAACAGTATACCAACATACCTCCTATAGCTTGGAGATGTCCTGCTGCTGCCAGGTCCCAAAATCCGAAAAGTCACATCGAGAAGACCAAAACACGAAATCCGAAACACAGAAAAAAATAAGACTCGTAAGCCGAACTCTGATACTAAATAGATTGGTATCAGATAAATCTCGAAAATCCAGAATACGTAGCAAGTATCGTATACCTGCTCTAATACCACTAAATTGTCACGCCCCGGGAAAGTCCCTGTCCGAAGAAATTTCGGCAGCACCTCCCCTGTACGAGTGACAATCTGAAGCATTTCTACAGGCATAATATACATCAGCCACAGGAGGCTGGAATATACACACAACCACGCAGTTATATATATATCTTCAGCCCACACGGCTGGAACAAAACCAACACAACGGAAATGACAGAAAACCCAATACAAACTAAAGCACAAAAACTGCTAGCCGGCTAGGCTTACACAACCAACAACCAATACAAAATATCACATGTAACGCCCACCCTTCTGTAACACCCCTAGAAAGCCTAGATAAGAAAGTGAGGATAATGAGAGTATGAATGAAAAGAAGGTGTAAATATTCTAAGTTAAATATTAAGATGGATTTAGATGATTAAAACTTTATGAAAGAAAAATAAAGTTGAGAATATAAATCATCTATGCATGATTTAAAAGGTATGAAATTAATATGGACAAAAGGAAGAAGTATGAGATAATATATATATGTATGAAATATTTATGCATAATATAGTAATATACGAATTATTATGTACAAAAGAAAATAAAATGTTAAAAGAGAGATTGAACCTTGGATCTCTTGTAAGGAACATGTATAGGATACCAAAGAGGATAGGAGAATTATTGATAAGGAGAGAAAGGACTAAGTAGTTAAGGATAAGAAAGGATTCTTTTTACTTAAAAGAAAAGGAAGTAAAAAGAAGTAAAAATATGCATAACCAAGTTTTGATCCTTAGTTCTCTTGTGGATGCATGCATGTGTTAACCAAGTGGGATAGAAGAGGATATTGTAAGAGGAGAGATAGAAAATTTTATTAAAGGAGAGAAAAGAGAGAAATTAAGGGAAAGAAAAGAGAGAACTAAAAGGCATCTCTCTAGAATATTCTTGTCATTTAAGGGGAGAAATGAATAGGGAGGATGAATCAAGTCAAGTTTCCTCCCCTCATCTTAGTATAAATAGGCATGGAGGGGGGACTTCAACTTCATCCTCAACCCACTCATCCTCCTCTCCTCCCTTTGTGCCGAGACCCACTCTCCCCTCTCTTTTCTTCTTGTTGCCGAGCAACACAAGAGGAAGAACACCTTCTTCCTCCTCACTCTCCCCCTCTTTTCTTTCTTGTTGTTGCCGAGCAACACAAGAGGAAGAGAAGCCTCTTCTTCCTCCTCCTCTCCACCAAAAGACCTAGCCACTCCTCTCCTCCATTGGTGCCGAGCAAAGCAAGCAAGGAAGAAAGGTTCACAAGCAAGTTCTCAACTCTAGGAAACTTAAGCGAAGAAGGTAAGCTTCCCCTCACCTGTGGTACAAGGCTTTATATATATTTTTCAGATTTTATGAGGATTTTAAAACCTAGAAACAAGTTTGAGGAAATTCGGTTAAGAAGAGCTTCCGAGATCTAGTGAGGTGTAACTAAGTCTACACTACATGATAGATTTTCTATACCATGATATGTGATAGCATAGGAAATGCTATACATAATGAGAAAAGAATGAAATTTATGTTATGTATATGTCATGATATGTGATAGCATAGGAAATGCTATACATAATGAGAAAAGAATGAAATTTATGTTATGTATATGTCATGATATGTGATAGCATAGGAAATGCTATACATAATGAGAAAAGAATGAAATTTATGTTATGCCATGATATGTGTTAGCATAAGAAATGCTATACAATGAGAAAAGAATGAAATTATGTTATGTAAATGCCATGATATGTGATAGCATAGGAAATGCTATACATAATGAAAAGAAATAAAAAAAATAAAATGCATGAAAGATTGTTAGGGATATGATATGATAGTTATGCATGATAAATTATTTTTGTATGGTTTGTACCAAGGGTGGGCTCCGTAAACGCCCCGGGGTCGATGGAATAAGACTCGGGCCTCGTCAGAAATGGGCTTCTGAATGCCCTAGGTCGATGGAGTAAGACTCGGACCTAGTATGTATGTATGGTAGGGTTCAAGACTTGCTACCTTGGACCTACTTAAGAAGCGCGCGCATTATGTATGTGGTACAAACCGGGATCCCCTCTAATGATGATATGAATTTCAAGTACTTATAAGTATAAGTTTTCAAATTCATGATGCATTGCCTACATATGTGCTTGAATTATCTGATGATTAGATATTATGTCACGTGATATTATGATATGACTATGAATATGATACCCTTGTATGGCGTATGCTTATGATACCTCGCATGTGATAAAATGATATGAATTCGGTTTTAGTGAGTAGGAAAGGAACTTACTGAGCCATGAGTGCTCATAGCTTACTTTTCTTGTACCGCAGATAAAGAAGCTGGATGAGCTAGAGGAGCAATAGGAGGAGCAGATAGTGATGTGTGTGGTGGTGGCTCGGCAAAGAACGATTCGGACAAATTAATATGATTAGTTATAGAATCAACATATGCACATTTATGTGATATTATGCTTAATAAATTAAATTCTTTAAAGTTTTTATTCTTCCGCTGTTATAACTAAAGCATGTACGTAAGTAGTATAAGAACGTAGCGCCACCTTTGGTTGGGTAAGAAGGGTGGGCGTTACATCACATAACAACACCAACACTCCAAAAACAGAACCGGAGTACAGAGCTAAACAAACTGATACATAAACAAACAAAACATACGTGAAACTGATAAGTCTTCTGATGTGACGTGGGGACCAACAGACAGGATACTCCAAGCTACATCATGACAACCTGGTACCTAAAAAATATAGTGTCCACGGGGGTGAGTTCAACAACTCAGCAGATACCTAGATGACATGTATAGTAAACTATATCAAATAGTATTCACAAGGCTTGTTTGGATGATCATCCACATCTCGACTTGTGTCTTGAGATGGTACTCCATTCAACCCTTCCAGTAGTCAAAATCTTCGTTGGAGAATAGTGGAGGGCGTGCAGTGCTATACTCTTCTTGGTGGGCCATTTAAGAAATAATCTTGTACATACAAAAACAATGAAACTTGTTCCAAAACTTAGTCTTAGATTAGTAGTGCGGGAAATAAAGAAATTACTCAGGTAGTATTGCACAAGTTTCGAGAAAAATATTAAAATAATAATAATAAAAATATTATGATAAAATTTTATTAAATGCAATATTTCACAAATAAATGTAAATTTTTCAAAAAAGGAATTTTAAAACTAAATTAAAATTAAAATTAAATTAAAATTAAAATTAAATTAAAATTAAAATTAAATTAAAATTAAAATTAAATCAAAATTAAATTAAAAATTAAATTTAAACTAAATTAAATTAAAAATTAATCAAAATTAAATTAAAAATTAAATTTAAACTAAATTAAATTAAAAATTAATCAAAATTAAATTTAAACTAAATTAAATCTAAAATTAAAATTAAATTAAAACTAAATTAAAATTAAATCAAAATTAAATTAAAAATTAAATTTAAACTAAATTAAAACTAAAATTAAATTAAATTAAATTAAATTAAAATTTAAAATTAAATCAAAATTAAATTAAAAGTTAAATTAAAACTAAATTAAATTAAATTAAAATTTTAAATTAAAACTAAATTAAACTAAAACTAAATTAAATTAAAACTAAAAATAAATTAAAATTGAACTAAAGCTAAATTAAAATTAAACTAAACTAAATTAAAATTAAAAATTAAATTAAATTAAATTAAAAATTAACTTAAATTACATTAAAATAAAATTTAAAATTAAAACTAAATTAAATTAAACTAAACTAAATTAAAATTAACTTAAAGTAAAACTAATCTTAACTCCTACTTGTTATAGGAAACCAAGTGGATATTGGACAGTAGTTGCTCCAAACACATGATTGAGGATCACACAAAATTCACTCAATTAACCTATAAAAGCTTAGAAACAGTTGCATTTGGAAACAACGACAAACTCAAGGTAATTGTGATAGGTAATATTGAACTCAAAATTGATTTCATTGTTAAGAAAGTATTACTTGTTGAAAAACTCAAATACAACATTCTTAGTATAAGTCAATTGTGTGATTCTGTATATAAGGTTAGGTTTCTTTCCTCGGAATGTTTAATTAAGCACCTAGATAACCCTACTATAAGCCTAAAAGGGTTTAGAAAGGACAATATCTATGCAATTAATTTAACCTCTTCCTTGCTTAAGTGTTACTTAACACAAAAAGAGGAAATTGGTTATAGCATAGAAGGATGTTATTATACACAAATTTTAGAAATCAAAGTAAATTAAATGGATTAGTTAAAGACCTATCAAAATTACCTACCTTAGACTCAATAATCTGTAATGCTTGCCAACAAGGAAAACAAATAAAATCTACTCACAAATCAATTAATCAACTTCCAACAAATTAATACTAGAACTATTGCATTTAGAACTATTTGATTCCCATGGGGTCAAATCAATAAATGGAAGCCTATATTACCTAGTAATAATAGATGACTACTCTAGATTCACCTGGAAAAAAATCTTAAAAAATAAAGATGAAACATTTGAAATCTTTACTAATTTTTGCAAACAAGTTGAAAATGAAAAAGACTTAAAAATTAAAAGAATTAGAAGTGACAACGGAGGTGAATTTAAAAACTATAACTTTGACTAATTTTATCTTGAAAATGGTTACCATCACGAATATTCATGTCCTAAAACACCTCAACAAAATGGAATAGTGGAAAGAAAGAACAACACCCTACTTGAAGCCTCTAGAACAATGCTAAATGAGTATAACCTACCAAAATACTTTTGGGCAGATGCTGTTAATACAACCTGCTATGTGTAAAACTGAATCACAATAAATAAAACTCATAATAAAACTTTATTTAAAATATATTATAACAAAAACCCTAATATTAAATACTTTAAAGTATTTAGATGCCCAACCTACATACTAAATACAAGAGAACACTTAGAAAAATTTACATAAAAAATAGAAAATGGGATCTTTGTAGGATACTCATTAAACAGTAGAGGTTATAGAATATATAATAAAATTACACTAAGAATTGAAGAAACCTCAAATGTGAAATTTGAAGAGTCCAACCAAAACTTAGAACAAACTCAGATTCAACCAATTGATTTTATTCAAAGTAACACTAGTCAAGGGAGAGCCGGTGAAAACCTAAGTCAAAAAGAAGAAGATCAACCTCAAAGGAATAACCTACTAGAACCATAAGAGTCAACTTAAATCATCCAATTGATCAAATAATTAGTGGTCCAGACTTAAAAGTTTAGACTAGGTCATCCTTTAGAAACTTAAGTCAGATATCCCTAATCTCAAAAATTGAACCTAAAATAATAGCTGAATCTTTACTTGACCCAGACTGGATCATAGCTATGCAAGAAGAGTTAGCCCAATTTGAGAGAAACTAAGTCTGGGATTTAGTACCACCACCTATAAATAAAAAGATAATAGAAATAAAATGGGTATTCAGAAATAAATTAAGTGAAAATGGAGAGATTGTTAGAAACAAGGCTAGACTAGTTGCTAAAAGGTTTAGTCAAGTAGAGGGACTTGGTTATGATGAAACTAATGCCCCAGTAGCCAGACTAAAGTCCATTAGAATGCTATTTAGCTATGCATCCCATAAAAGATTTAAATTTTATCAAATGAATGTAAACTCCACCTTTTTAAATGGGCTAATGAAAGAGGAAGTTTATGTAGGTCAACCATCTGGGTTTGAAAGTTTAGATCATCCTGACCATGTATTTAAACTTAAGAAAGTCTTATATGGTCTTAAACAAGCACCTAAGGCATGGTATAAAAGGTTAACCTTTTATCTAATTTCTAAAAGGTTCAACCAAGGACAAATTGATCCAACTTTATTTGTCAAATCAATCAACCAAGATATTTTTATAGCTCAAGTATATGTAGATGATATAATCTTTAGGTCAACCAATTCAGAATTTTTAAAAGAATTTATAATCCTAATGGAACAAGAATTTGAAATGATCTTAGTAGGTAAACTAGCTTACTTTTTAGAATTACAAATTAAATAAACAAATGAAGGCAATTATATTTATCAACAAAAATATATTAAGGAATTACTTAAAAAATTTGGAATAGAAAATACTAAAGAAATAAAGACACCTATGACATCTAACACAACCTTAGATGATGACCTAAATGGAAAACTAGTTGACCTAAATACTATAGGAGTGTCATAGGTAACCTTCTATACTTAACTGTAAGTCGACCTGATATTTTATTTGCAGTCAGTATGTCTGCTAGATACCAAACCTATGATAAAGAATCACATTTGACTAACGTCAAAAGAATTTTTAGATATCGCAAAGGTGTTGGGACCATTGGCTGGCTAGAAGGGGGGTTGAATAGCCCTGTACAATTTAAAAAAGAAATGAACCTTTCTCAGATTTAAAAGTGTTAGTTAGAGCCCTAGAGTCAATCATTTGATGATTGTTGTATGGACTCATTGTATCATATTTCTTATGTATATAAAGACATTTGTTTATGGTTATTATACTTACTTGTTGATCCGGAGATAGTGGGGGCAAGGGAGGGATTAAGGAGAGGGATAAGGGCGTTTTGGTCTTTTGGGCTCATTAAGGGTTTGGAGTGCTTTTAAGCACTGTTCACAGATTATGTAAGGGGGGGGGGGGGGGGGGGAAGCTTGCACGCGAAAAGGAGGCTGCCGCCGCCAGAGGAAATGGAGCCACCTCCTTCCTCTCAGGCTCCTCGCCGGCGCCGACGCCGGCCACAGGCCATTTCATCCCCTCCTCTCCATCTCCCGCTTGTGACATCTCCACTGGAGCAACCCACCGCCGCTCTTCTTCCTCCGCTTCGCGATGCCGTCACCACCCTCCTCCGCCTCCTCACTGCGACGCCTCTGTTCTCCTCGGGATGTTGCCGTCGGAGCCGCCTCAGTTCGCCGGAGCCGCCGCAGGCCGCCCCCCTCACTACTTTCTCTCTGTTCCTCGCCATACCACGCGCCAACTTCCAGCGCCGGCCATCATCTCACCCAGCAGCCGCCGACGCTTCCCATCACTGCTGTCGCCCCCGGCAGTTGTCACCGTCGCCACTGTCTTCGGCGTTCGACACCACTGCCTTCGGTATCCAGCTTCGCCACTTCCGGTGTATACCGTCGTCACAGCTTCCAGACAGGAACAAAATGGCGCCGTCTGTGGGAACGCGCCTGATCTGGAACGTGAAGATGGACGACGCCGGAGAGTTCTGCTATCCTCATGACCTAGGTCAGTTTTTCCGTTATCTGTTCTCGGTTAGTCATATGATCTGTATTAGTTCTTCGAGTCAAGGCCCCCGTGCCGTTCGGCCGGGAGGTTTATATCCGAGCCACGGGCTCGAAGCCGAAGGCCCCCGAGCCGATCGGCCGGGAGGTTTATATCCGAGCCACGGGCTCGAAGCCGAAGGCCCCCGAGCCGATCGGCCGGGAGGTTTATATCCGAGCCACGGGCTCGAAGCCGAAGGCCCCCGAGCCGATCGGCCGGGAGGTTTATATCGAGCCACGGCTCGGTCAAGGCCCCGAGCCGATCGGCCGAGGTTTATATCGAGCCACGGGCTCGGTTAAAGACCCCGAGCCGATCGGGAGGTTTATATCGAGCCACGGGCTCGGCCCCCGCCGCTCGGCCGGAGGTTTATATCCAAGCCACGGGCTCGAGGGAGGTCTATATCGTCGAGGTTTATATCCGAGCCACGGGCTCGGCCCCCCGCCGCCGGAGGTTTATATCGAGCCACGGGCTCGGTCAAGGCCCCGAGCCGATCGCCGGAGGTTTATATCCAGCCACGGCTCGGCCGGCCCCGAGCCGATCGGCCGAGGTTTATATCGAGCCACGGCTCGGCCGGCGCCCGAGCCGATCGGGCCGAGGTTTATATCGAGCCACGGGCTCGGCCGGCCCCGGCCGACCCGGAGGTTTATATCCGAGCCACGGGCTCGACGGAGGTTTATATAGTCGAGGTTTATATCCGAGCCACGGGCTCGGGCGAAGGGTAAGGCCCCCGAGCCGATCGGCCCGGAGGTTTATATCCGAGCCACGGGCTCGGGCGAAGGCCGCCGATCGGCCGGAGGTTTATATCCGAGCCACGGCTCGGTCAAGGCCCCGAGCCGATCGGGGAGGTTTATATCGAGCCACGGGCTCGGCCCCCGAGCCGATCGGAGGTTTATATCCGAGCCACGGGCCCGAAGAAGGCCCCGAGCCGATCGGCCGGAGGTTTATATCCAGCCACGGCTCGGTCAAGGCCCCAGCCGATCGGCCGAGGTTTATATCGAGCCACGGCTCGGCAAGGCCCCGAGCCGTTCGCCGGAGGTTTATATCCGAGCCACGGCTCGGTCAAGGCCCCGAGCCGCTCGCCGAGGTTTATATCGAGCCACGGGCTCAAACAAGAAGACCCCGAGCTGTTCTGGCAGGATGGGAAACCAAAACCCTGCGCTGTTCAGGATGATAGAGGGAGGTTATTGCCTTGTATTATGAAGAGTGTCTTATGTTCTCCTAACTCCACGGGTGTTCGGGAGTGGGGAGCTAATGCAGATCTCCGTTGGTCGCTAGGGAGCGAAGGCCTGAGCTGCTCGGCCAGGTACATTTTAGCTGAGTACTACCTCAGGGAGCGAAGGCCTGAGCTGCTCGGCCAGGTACATTTTAGCTGAGTACTACCTCAGGGAGCGAAGGCCTGAGCCGCTCGGACAGGTACATTTTAGCTGAGTACTACCTTAGGGAGCGAAGGCCTGAGCCACTCGGTCAGGTACATTTTAGCCGAGACTACCTCGGGGAGGATTATATCCGAGCCACAGGCTCGAGGACCGAAGGCCCCCGAGCTGTTCGGCCGAAAGGTTATTATCCGAGCCAAGCGCTCGAAGCCGAAGGCCCCCGAGCCGTTCGGGCGGGAGGACCAGTATATCGGACCAGTATATCTTACATCTATCTCCCCCGTTTGGGGTCGAGTAGCCGTCGCGAGCATCTATCTCCCCCGTTCGGGGTTGAGCAGTCCTCGCCCGCCCGACATCCATCAGATCGATCGACATCATTTCGGTCGTACGCGCGACATCGTCCGCCAGGCATTTAGCCGACCGATCGACATCATTCCGGTCGTACGCGCGGTATCGCCCGCCCGACATCCATCCGATCGATCGACATCATTTCGGTCGTACGCGCGGCATCGCCCGCCCGGCATCTATCCGACAGATCGACATCATTCCGGTCGTACGCGCGGCATCGCCCGCCCGGCATCTATCTGACAGATCGACATCATTTCGGTCGTACGCGCGGCATTGTCCGCCAGGCATTTAGCCGACCGATCGACATCATTCCGGTCGTACGCGCGGCATCGCCCGCCCGACATCTATCCGACAGATCGACATCATTCCGGTCGTACGCGCGGCATCGCCCGCCCGGCATCTATCCGATCGATCGACATCATTCAGATCGCCCGTTCAGCATATTCGTTGGCTTGTGCCCAGCATCGTCTTCGCTCGTTGAGATGTTTTTGTCCATTCAGATCGCTCGTCGTCGCTTGTCCATTCAGCCTGCTCGTTGTCCATCGTGTCGCTCGGTCTGCTACATTATCGACTCGGTTCGCTCGCCATTGCTGCCATCTCACGCGGTGCCACTACTATACCGACCATTTGTGTGACATTGTACATGGGGTTCAGCGATCTGATTTTGATATCGAGAGCGGTTCAATTCTTTGCCATAGACTGTCCAGTCAGTCGGACTCACGCCTCCTTCGACTAGACTTGAAGGGGAGGCTTGTGATCCGGAGATAGTGGGGGCAAGGGAGGGATTAAGGAGAGGGATAAGGGCGTTTTGGTCTTTTGGGCTCATTAAGGGTTTGGAGTGCTTTTAAGCACTGTTCACAGATTATGTAAGGGGGAGAGAAGCTTGCACGCGAAAAGGAGGCTGCCGCCGCCAGAGGAAATGGAGCCACCTCCTTCCTCTCAGGCTCCTCGCCGGCGCCGACGTCGGCCACAGGCCGTTTCATCCCCTCCTCTCCATCTCCCGCTTGTGACATCTCCACTGGAGCAACCCACCGCCGCTCTTCTTCCTCCGCTTCGCGACGCCGTCACCACCCTCCTCCGCCTCCTCACTGCGACGCCTCTGTTCTCCTCGGGATGTTGCCGTCGGAGCCGCCTCAGTTCGCCGGAGCCGCTGCAGGCCGCCCCCTCACTACTTTCTCTCTGTTCCTCGCCATACCACGCGCCAACTTCCAGCGCCGGCCAGCATCTCACCCAGCAGCCGCCGACGCTTCCCATCACTGCTGTCGCCCCCGGCAGTTGTCACCGTCGCCACTGTCTTCGGCGTTCGACGCCACTGTCTTCGGCGTTCGACACCACTGCCTTCGGTATCCAGCTTCGCCACTTCCGGTGTATACCGTCGTCACAGCTTCCAGACAGAAACACTTGTATTAGTGCCAAATAACTAAGTATAATAGCATCCTTGAGTAGAAGGTTCTTACCTATATCAATCGATTGGTTGAATCGATAGTGAGATGATATAGGGAACACTACTCTTAATCATTCCTAGTCAAGTATTAACATTCAGGGACAATGTTAATACGACGAGACTAGCATGTAGGTCAACACGATGACTTGATCTCACAAGTCATGGATATAGAGATATCAAGTTGACACATGGGTATGCATTGGAGAATGTATACTGAATGACCCGCCATGAGAAAGTATCATGGATCGTTATATGAGTGTCATATACTTTCTCATGTGGCTATTAGTATGACTATTAGTCCTTAGATCTGAAGTCAGCATGGTTCCCTACATAATGAGTTGCATACTTTGGTTTCGTCAAACGTCACCCGTAACTGGGTGGACTATAAAGGCGATTACTGGGTATGTAACAAATTATGCGGAGGGATGTGAGTGATGTAGATGAGATCTATTCCTCCTATATGACGGGAGTGACATCATTATTCTTGATAGAGTGAGACCACTAAGTGCATGACCATGCCCAAATGAGTCAATATGAGATGTTGAGCTCATTTGATTGAGTGAGTCAACTTGGGATTCAAGATTTAGATTGATTAGAGGATGACACAGTCTATGCCTCATATTGATCAATCTAGATGTCAAGGATAGAAGGACACTTGTCATATATTGTAAGGGGTCACAATTAGTAGTCACAAGGTGATGTTGGATCTCAACATTCTTGTAACTTGGGTAGTAATGATGTGTTGCTAGATACCACTCATTACTTATGCTTCTAAATGGGTTTAGGAGCATTGCCAACGTTATAAGAACCTATAGGGTCACACACAAAGGGCAATTAGATGGAGATTAGGTTCATTTGATGAACTAAGAGGATTAGGTTTATGTGATGAATCAAATTGGATTAAGAGTAATCCAAAGTAAACTAATTGAGTTGGACTCAATTTGGTTCATGTGTTAAATGAGTCTAATTTGGATTTAGACTCATTGAGCCAATTTAATTCAATGAATAGAGATTCATTAAATTAAAATTGACTTGAACCAATGGTTAGATTTGATCAACCATGGGAGAGAAGTGGTCAAGTTTGACTTGACTTGACTTGAGAGGAAGATGAAAAGTCAAGTTTGACTTTACCATTGCCACCTCATTTGTGAGTTGGCATTAAGTGGACTAATGATGATGTGCCACATCATCAAGGCTAGCACATGTGTGTGCCACCTCATGAGGGAGATCAAGAGTTGTGACTCTTGAAATCCCATGGAGGTTTATAAGCCTCAAAAGGTGGCCAACCACTTAATTAACAAGTGTGAGTTTCATTTGGTTTTGGTAACCTCCTTCTTCTTCCTCTCTACCTTTCTTCTCTCCCTCTCCTCCACCATTGATGATCTTCTAAGGTTGCTAGCACATCTTTAGAGGTTCTCTCCATCGATTTGTTCGTGTGGATACACATAGAGGGTTGTACACTTGACAACCTTGAGATCCGGCGAACCTTGGACGAGCGAAATTTGCGAAGGGCTTCGCATCAAGGGTAATCTCTTTTTCTTTGTAGATCTAGTGTAGATCTAGGTTAGAGAAACATGTACACATAGAAAATTTTTGTTTTATAACTTCGCACGGATCCGGTGGCATGGGATTCGGGGTTTCCGCAATGCAAAATGCGGTTTTTACGGCCCAAAAAATCCAACAAAAAGAACACTTGAATAAAATAAAAGAAATAAACTAAAAGATAAGGCTCACATATTTTACTTGGTTACAACCGGGGAGGTTGTTAATCCAAGAAAATGAATCACACTAAGTATCTTCTTCAGGTGGAGAAGTCTCTTATAGTAGTGAAAGCACAAAAAGATGAAGCTAAACTAACAAAGTGAAGCACACAAGTGTTGGAACTCAAATTGCTTGTCATTGTTAAGCTTCTAGACTAAGACTATATTTATAGCCTTGGTCGGGGCGCCTGGCACCTGGAGTGGGATAGATTTCTATCCCCGACGCAACGGTCAACACCCACATTGATGATGATAAAAGTTGGGTTCCGGGAGCCCGGAAGTGTTCGGGCGCCCGGACCCTCAAAGTCAACCCCATTGACTTTTTTAGTCCGGACCCTCTGCTCCGGTGCTGCTCACCTTGGTCTAGATCTTATGCTCTGGCTCTGTTCGCTTGGGTGATTTCGACCAACTGAAATAAGGCTCACCCGAACCCAATTTTGGCCATCTCCTCGAGCAGGCTTCCGCTCCAGCTTCTCGTCCCTCGAACGTCACACACGTTCTTCTTGTCCACCGGTGTACTCTTCTACAGCCCTTCCGTCCCTTAGATGCACTGAGCCCATCAACTCCCTTCCCGTGTCATCCTTCTCGCTAGCTGCGTCTTTTGCTCGACTTCTTGTGCTCCTAAGTTCCTACACACTTAGACACAGGGATCAAAACCAACAAGACCTAACTTAACTTGTTTGATTACATCAAAACAACCTTGGGGTTTCAACAATCTCCTCTTTTTTGATGTGAGCACCCCAAGTTAAGATAGGGTAAACAAATAAAGTTAAAGCAAAAATAAATTTTGTAATAAAGCACAAAAGGTAGGAAATTTAATTTTAAGCTGCCTCCCCCTAGACTTAATCTTTTCCTTCTCCCCCTTTCATCACATAAAATGGGGTATCAAGAAAAATCTAAGGGTAATTCTGATAAATAATTTTGAAAAAATTTATCAATTTTTGAAAACTTTGAAAATAATTTTAAAAATTATTTTGAAAAAAAATCAAGTAAGAAAAAAATTCTAAGTAAACTCTGATTTTGGAAATATTGAGAACAATTTTGATAGCGCTAATAATGCAGTAATTTTAGAAACATTTTCTAAGTAAAAAAAATGAAAAATTTCCTCAGTTTAACAATTTTTCGAGTATTAATTTTTGTAGAAATTTTGGTAAAGTAAATCTAAAAAAACTTTAAATAAAAAAATTTCTAAGAAAAAATTTCCTAAGTTAAAAATTTGTGCAACATGTGAAATACATTTTGGTAAAGTACAAGAAAAAAACTTTAATTTTAAAAAAAATGTATAGAACAATTTAGAATTTTCCAAAAAAATTGAATAAATATTCAAAGAATTATCTAATTTTAATTTTAATGCTTTATCAGTCAGTCAATTAAATATTTTATTTCAATATTTGACTTCTAGGCTATGGCGAGACACTGCACCTTCTTAATTATTGGATCATCAACCACTTCTAGACAAAGCCTCATAAGGAAATTAAACGTTTAATTTTCTTGCTGAAAGCGCTGAGTCTAAATTAAAGTTCAAGTTAGACAAGACTTTGGAACCCAATATAGGTTCCAGCCAACTGCATTAATTAGGAATTTCTTCGGGACATATTTCTTTGAAATATTTCTAATTTGTCCTTTGTGATATCTAAAATACCAATTTAGGTTATTGAATTTTCTAAAACTTGTATTATGTGAGCATGCATGATTTTTCAAGTTACTTATTTATTTTTGTAAAATATCATTTTCTAATTGTATTTTGTTAAACTCTTCTAATGGGCAAGATTTTGCTAAAATTAATTTTTAATTTCTTTTCCAAGTTTGCAACAATCTTTGGTTAATACTTTCATAAATTTAAACAACTTGTCAAGTGAGAGAAATCGTACCTGACTTACCTTGTCGACTTCGTTATCCGTAGCTCCCCTGAACTGTTGTTTTCTTCCGATGTAGCTCCGCCTTCATCGATGCTCTCGATGCTCATTTCGGACAAGCTTGCTTCATGTTTATCTTCTTGATGACTTGCCATTAATGTAAGTCCGGAGAAAGTCTCGACTTCCGATTCGGATGACGTATCGTCCCACATCGCCTTTAGAGTCTTGTACTTGTTGGTTTGGACAGGTTTCTTTCCTTTGTTCTTGTCCTTGTTCCTAAGCTTGGGGCAGTTATCTTTGACATGTCCTTCTTCGTTGCAGTGGTAGCATCTGATCATCCTTTTCTTTCTACCCTGCGGATGGTTAGTTTTTCTTGATTTAAATAACTTTTTAAAACGCCTTACTATCATTGTCGTTTCTTCATCCTCGAGAGAAGATTCTGAATCTTGCTCGTCCATCCTTACCTTAAGGGCAATGTTGTGCGTTGGTTCCTTCTTCGTATCTACACATCTCGACTCATGGATTTCAAAAGTTGAAAATAACTCTTCTAAGGTAACAGTTTCTAGATCCTTAGAGATATAGCAGGCATATACTAATGATGCCCATTTCATATTTCTAGGGAATGCATTAAGTGCGTACCTTAGCGAATCTCGGTTGCTTACTGTAACACCCCAAATTTATTTATTTCTTGATTTAAATAACTTTTTAAAACGCCTTACCATCATTGTCGTTTCTTCATCCTTGAGAGAAGATTCTGAATCTTGCTCGTCCATCCTTGCCTTAAGGGCAATGTTGTGAGTTGGTTCCTTCTTCGTATCTATACATCTCGACTCATGGATTTCAAAAGTTGAAAATAACTCTTCTAAGGTAACAGTTTCTAGATCCTTAGAGATATAGTAGGCATCTACTAATGATGTCCATTTCATATTTCTAGGGAATGCATTAAGTGCGTACCTTAGCGAATCTCGGTTGCTTATTGTAACATGCCAAATTTCCTTATTTTAAGTTCAAAAAGTGCTTATAAATATTTAGGAATGCTTTAGAAATATTCTAGAGACTTTTATAAATTTTTAGAGTATTTTTATAGAATTTTCGGAGGTCGTTTGATATTTTTACCAAAAGAAATAAAGTTGCGGCAAAAAGCTATCAGGCCGAGGGAGGTTCGACCCCAAAACCCCTTAGTAAGTAAAGTCTTAAGAATGTCAGGATGACCAGGTGCCCCAACAGGGGTATGTTGAAAGAAAGGAGAGCAGAATAATTTTATGTAGACAAAAGTTAATAAATACCCTTAGGGTATGTTTGGTTCAAGTCATCATGTATAACCTTGGTTATGTGATTACCTGGTAATCACATAACCAAGGTTATGGGGAATAAAACATAACCAATGTTGTTTGGTTCAACTTAGGTAATGCAATAAAAACTTGTTTGTTTGAAGGTTTTAATGAATACCCTAGTTTAATATTTTACCGTATTACCCTCAGTTACAAAACAAACTATACATAATAATAATAATAATAATAATAATATTATTATTATTATTATTATTATTATTATTATTATTTATTTTTTAATATTTTTTTACTTTTCTTTTTTCTGTATATTTTTTTTACTTTTTTATGTGTTTTCTTATTTTTTAACGTTTTTATATTTTTTATATTATTTATATTTATATTTTTTTATTTTTTTACATTTTTAAATTTTAATATTTATATTTTTTATTTTTTTACATTTTTAAATTATAATTTTAATTTATTTATTTTATTTTTAAATTTTTTAAAAATTTTAAATTTTTTAAAATTTTTAATTTTTTTAAATTTTTTATTTTTAAAATTTATATTTTTAAATTTTTTTATTTTTTAAAATTATTTATTTTAAAAAAAAATAAATTTTGAAATTTTAATTTTTTTAAAACATTTTTTTATTTTTTTACTTTTTTTAATATTTTTTTTACATTTTTTCTCTTTTATTTCATGTTTTTTCTTATCGGAGGGTATTTTTGGTAAAAAAAATTCGTTAACCCCGGAATCAAGAAAAACCTTAATTTTCTGAGGTTTTCCGATTCCGGGCTGCATGACCCTTTTGCTGATGTGTCGGGCATGAAACATTACTTGGGAATCATCGAATATCTAAACCAAACAAGGTTTTTGCTGATAACCTTGGATGGATAACCAAGGTTATCAAGAATAACTCCGAACCAAACGCACCCTTAGGTATAAATAGAATAACTTAAGTGAAATAAGGGGATTCTCGACCTAATTTCACCTCTTTCTTTTGTGCGCCGAATTCCTCCTTGGTTTGGGTGGAAAAAAAAAGAAGCCTAAGGCTTCTTGTGGTGGCCGGCTAGGACAATTTCGAGGGAGCTTTTGGATATTTTCCGACTAGTCTCGACGAGAGGAACGCGTGGACGTAAGCAAAGCGCGAGGATCTCAAGTTTCACCGGAATCCTAGAGAGGTTTCGTGTTAGTAAGTTCAAGATAATATGGTAAGTACTGCTCACCTGCAGTAAGAGGTGTTTTCCGTCGATTTCTCGTCGTAGAAATATTGTATGTGCATATTTCTTTTGTGTTCTATGCATGATTGTGTGTTACCAAGTTAGTTCCACTTAAAGATGCATATGGAAAAATACCCTATCAGTATTTTGAGTTTAAGAAAAGTATAAGAAAGATAAAGAAAAGAAAGAAAAAGGCCAAGGCCTTAAGTAGATCCCAAAGTCAAGACTTTAGGGATTTTGGCACACAAGGTACTTGTTAAAATGACAAGGCATTTAAAGAAGAAGTAATTAAGATATTTTACTTTGAAAGGCCAATACCCGACTTCCAACGTTGTCGTAAATAAATCCAGGTATCCAATTCCGAGGTCTTGGCCCTGGTAGACCAAGGTCTGCTCTTTTAGGATTGGTGGCTTGCTACTCCAACCTATTAGGCAACGCGCATAAGATGGTACTTACGCCTTAGGGATCCCAAGTGAAGATATTTATTTTCAAGTATATGCTTTAGCAAAGTTTTCAAGTTTAAAGAATTTTCAAGTTTCAAGTTAAGTTAAGAAAAAGCGAGTTTAAGGAAACTAAATGCTTGTATATGCTTGTTGCCTTGAGTTAAACATGTTTTAGTTCCTCTATTGGTACAAAAGTAATTACGCATGTTTATCTGTACTATTAGTGTAGGTAATAGTAAAGATCCTAGCATAAAAAGTATTTAAAAGCATGTTTGCACATTTCGAGATTTTTTTTTCTTTGTGAGCTAGATAGTACTTACTAAGCCTTGTTGCTTACTAGTTGCATTTCCTCTTATTGCAGATAAAGGAAAAGGAAAATAATAGTGAAGGAAGGCGACAAGGGGATGCGTGATGGTGTGTGTGTGATGCCTGTACTATGGAAAGCCTTGGGAATTCGTTGGGAGCGTATTAAGATTTCTTTTAAAATTGCTAGTAAAAACTTTAGAGATTTTACTTTTTAATTATTGTTAAGAGGATGTCATAAATTGTTAGTTTTGCATGGGTCGAGTGTCATCTAGTATTCCTGTTATTAATGGTTGAATAGGCTAGTTTTGGTGGATGGTTGCTAGATATTATGATTCCATATTTTTCTGAGATTGATGTTTTTGGCTCATGAGGTATACTATTTGATACATTGAATGTAGATTAGTTTTAAAGAGTGCAAGAAATTCATTATGGCACTTTGCATGCAATTATAGTTAGAGATGTTTTAACTACTTTAGAATTATGAGTTGAGTGTTGAAATGAATCACTTACATCCTTTATGTGTTGCATGTTTAGTAAGAATGTATTAAGAAGCTAGTGGTACTTGTGCTACTTAACTGCATGTTATGATATCACTCACCGTAAGAACCAAATTAGTGGAAAAGTTCTGCATCTAAGTTTGGAAATTTTTTTGTACTATTATCATTAGCATAAGCAACACTGGTTAAGTAAAGTTCATAGATAAGTATCGTTCACCCTAGAGAGCACTAGGAGGGTGGCCGTTACAGGTTGGTATCAGAGCCGTTCTCATTCTCCAGCATCACATACATCAGCATCAGCCTTGCCGTCTTCAAGTAAGAATGTATTTATACTTTCTTTTATGCTTTTCCTTTAGTGCTTGCAGTATAGAGAAATGTTTAGAAGTACTTGCTTATGTGTTTAAAGTTAAGAATCATGCTTAAGTAAGATATATCTAGAAAGCATAGTGATGATTTCAAGTTTTCTCTCTGTATGATTAGATGGTAAGAAGAGGACGTCCCCGTACCACTCGTACTGAGAACCGAGCTCAGGAGAATGAGGAGCCTAGAACAACTGAGACCAATCTTTTTGAAGTTGTTGCTCAACTCCAGAGACAAGTAGCAGAGCAGAAACAAGTGATTGTCAATCTGATGGCTAATCAACAGCTAGTCCCTACCACTCCCTCAACTGTAAACATGGAGACTCCAGTGGTGACTGAGGTTCCACCAGCTGCCCCGGAAGTCGCCACAGGGGTTAAAAGACAAGAAGCATACCTTATCCAATGGTTGAAGCAGAAATCGAAAAGTTTCTCGGGCACGACTGAGCCCTGGGATGCCCAGGCTTGGTTCAAAACGCTAGAGAGCACAATGGATCTTCTTTGACTGGCCAGAAGTCGAAAAGGTCAAGTGTGCCTCTTTCTGCATGTCTGGAGATGCTCGCATGTGTTGGGAGAGAATTAAGAGCAAGAGAGCAACCAACCAGATGAGCTGGGCTAACTTTGAGACATAGTTCTACGAAGAATTCTTCCATCTTCGAGTCACAAATAAACACTATGAAGAATTTATCGAGTTCAGACAAGGTGACCTGCCAGTGGAAGAAGCAGTCAAAAGATTCAATAGGCTAGCTCATCTCTGCCCAGAGCTAGTAAGTACAGAGAGGGAGCGAATCAGACTGATGCTCCGAATGCTGAGACCAGAAATAACACTTAATGTGAGTAGTGGAACTCACCGGCCGCAGACTGGTGAAGAGCTGGTCAGTAGTGCGTTAATTGCTGAGCACTATCTGAACAACATCAAGGCACAACAAACGTAGCTTAAGCCAGTTAAGATAGAGGATAAGACGGTAGGGGGTCAGCAACCCCAGTCAAGTAATCAGAACTGGAAGGGCAAGGGTAACAAAAGGAAATAATGGAATTCAGGAGGTAACCAAAAGGGAGGTCCAGCGAACAAGCAGGCCAAGTTCCCTCCCTATCCTAAATGTGGGAGAGTACATCCAGGAGCCTGCTTTCTGGGTATGACTGGATGTTATTCGTGTGGTCAAGAAGGACATCTGGCTAAATCATGTCCTAACAAGTTTAAGGCACCTCAGCAACAACCAACGCAATACGGAGGCAGGCCTGCGCAGTTACACCACATGGCGACAGCACTAGAGGGACCCTATCTCAGTCAGGAAAGGTTGGAGGCCCCACCAGTTTCAGCCAGTGCCAGAGTGTTCTCCCTCACTAAAGAGGAAGCTTCTAGTGCCTCCACGGTCGTAATAGGTCAAGTAGTTATTTTTCAGCATTTAGTTACTGCACTATTTGATACTGGGGCGACCCATTCTTTTATATCAGTACCCTTTGCCAAAGAATTTTAGGTGCCTACAGAGAACATGAACTCTAAGTTCTTGATGACCCTACCATCTGGAGAAGTCATGGAGTCTAACCAGTGGCTTCGGCTGTGTCAGTCAGAATTTCAGACCGAGAGCTATATGTTGATCTGGTAGTCCTTGCGATGTAAGATTTCGATATCATTTTGGGTATGGATTTCCTCAGCAAGTATAGTGCCTCGGTGGACTGTCATAGAAGGAAAGTGATTTTCAGTCCAGAAGGTGAACCATCCTTTGAGTTCAGGGGAGTCCCAAAGAGGAAGACCCAGAAATTTCTCTCTTCTCTAACAGCTCACCAGATGTTAGCTAAAGGGTGTGCTGGTTTTTTTGCATACATTGTGAATGTAGAAGAAAAGAAAGGACTCAAGCAGGAGGATGTTCGGGTGGTCTGTGAGTATCCAGAGGTAATTCTTGAAGAGCTACCTGGACTACCTCCCAACAGAGAAGTGGAGTTTGAAATTGAGTTGGTTCCTGGTACCGGTCCAATTTCAAAAGCTCCGTATCGGATGTCTCCAGCAGAGCTGAAAGAGTTACAAGAACAACTTCAGGAGCTGCTTGACAAATGTTTCATCCGCCCCAGTCATTCACCATGGGGAGCTCCAGTGTTGTTCGTTAAGAAGAAAGACGGATCTATGCGGATGTGCATAGATTATAGAGCGATGAATAAAGTAACAGTTAAGAACAAGTACCCTCTTCCCAGAATAGATGATCTCTTTGATCAGTTAAGAGGGGCCACAGTTTTCTCGAAGATTGATTTACGCTCGGCGTCGGCAGAGGAGAGGGTGGCAGCGGGGTTTGCGGCGCCTGTTGGGAAAGCAATTAGGGCAGAGGGAAGAATCGGGCGTGAGGTTTCGGCGGGGAAGAAGGAACGGATCGAAGGAAATAAAGAAAACAAATAGATAAAAGAAAAGAAAAAGGAAAATGTAACTTTTCCTCATTTAAATGGGGTAGCCTAAAGAGGCTTTCCCGGGACCCATAATTGATCCCCGTAACCTACACCATACGGTCTCCGAAAAATTCCAGAAAAATCTCCAAAAATTCCCTTATCATTATTCGCAAATTTTTGGTATTTTACAGGATGCTTGCAAGGCATGGTACTTTTGGAGGACCAGAGGCGCAGCAGAATAAGAAGCAAGATAGATGTGACTACTCGACCCAATGGCGGTGGCTAAAAATGGCAACAGCTAGGGTTGGAGCATACTGAAGACAGTGATGGAAAAGGTCATAATAGTTGAAAAATTAATTTCCAAATTTATTGCTTTTATTTACTGTGATGTTTATGTGCATGTGATATATGCTAGCATAGGTTAAAATCCTCATTTTAAATAACTAAGTGGGAGAGGGATTTTAATAAATCCCATGGTCTCCATTACTGATTTGTAAGTGATACAACAAACTTGCGTGGTGGCTCTGAGTGCCTCCCTCCATAACGGATGGGTTTATTGCGGATCACTAGATCAAACTTCCTTTATAGATGGTTATAGGAAATTATTTAGGAGCGTGTGATCTTCTCCAACTGAAGGGGCACAATCCTATTTAATGGACTTAATATCAAGTAATGGTATACACTTAGACGCATTCAATAGTATCCTCCCCAACAGAGTCACTGCTATTATTTTGTTTGACCAAAGTGAAACCAACTATTAATTTTTTTTGTCATAAAGTTAGGATGACAAGATAATAAAATTAATGGGTCACACCCTCCTCTTACAAATGTTGAATTTATATACATCCACACTAACGTGGCATGCAATATTCACGGTGATTTGAGGTATTGGTTAATTTAAAATAGTATTGTTTGAAGAATCAATATTATTCTAAATTTAGAGTCTTGACCAAAGTTTATTTTTGTGATTCTTAAGATGACTTTCAACCCACTGGCCATTATACTGAAAGAGAACAAACTTACTGGTCCCAACTATATCGATTGGAAAAGAAACCTGGATATTGTTCTTACTGCTGAAAGCTATAAGTTTGTACTAACTGAGGCTTGCCTTGATGCACCTGACGGTGACTCTACCCCAGAGGAGATTGAGTATCATAAGAAATGGGTAAAAGCTGATTAGATGGCACGGTGTTACATTTTGGCATCAATGTCAAATGTATTGCAACATCAGCATCAAGATTTACCAACAGCTTATGATATAATGAACAATCTCAAAGAACTCTTTGGGCACCAGAGTCGGACTGCTAGGCATGTAATGACCCAATTTTCCCTATTCTGAGTTTCAAATGTCCATAAAGATATTTGAAAATGCTTTTAAAATATTCTAGAGATTTTTAGAAATTTTTAGAGTATTTTTGCGTAATTTTTGGAGGTCGTTTAGCATTTTTACAAAACCAAAGAAGTTTAGGCAAAAAGCGTTGGAAGTGAGGTTTGAACCCGGGACCTCGGGTCAAACTGACCCAAGCCAAAACCGGCCTGACCAACTAAGCCAGCGAGTTTTTGTTAGTTATATATGGAGCAATATGTATATAAGTAGTAGTTAGGAATAAGAATAAATAAGAAGGAAAATAGTGGCAGCCGAGACTCGAATCCGCGAGCCTTGACTTAGTCAAAGCGCAGCAAACCAACCGGTCTACAAAAGCTTTGTTAATTATATAGGAGGTGGAATATATTTAAGCTATAGTTAGAGCGTTTTGAATAAAAGGGGAATAAAAGTGCGCGGTTGGGATTCGAACCCATGAGCTGGGCTTTAAGCAAAACCGGCCCAAACCAGCTGAGCTACACGGACTTTGTCAACCTAATATGGAGAGAATTGGATATAAAGTATAGTTATAATGGAAAAACCCGAATTATAAGAGAAGGTTTAAGTTTTCTTTTCCCCAAAACCTAACTTTCCTCCTCTCCCGACGCGACGGCGCTGTGCTCGGGCGGAAACGCAGCCACTTTGGAGCTTCTTTCCGGCGGCCGGCGAAGGCTTCTTCCGGCGAACCTTGCGGACCCGAGTTCCTCCCGTCGAAGAGAGCCCGCGAGCACAAGAGGAGACCGAGATTTCGAGCTCCACCCGGAACCCTAATCGCCCATTCCTCCTTCTCGGTTGTAAGTGCAAGAACAAGGGGTAAGTACTACTCATCTGTGGTAGGAGTTGCTCGGATCTTTCGGTTTTCGTTTCCTTGTTTTCCTGAGTTTCTTGAATCCGAAACATGCTATAAGGATTTTGGCTTTTGGGTATTCTGCCGTGAGCTTCACAGGGAAATCAAGGTTTCGTTTAGGTTAGTTGAGCATGTAGTATGATTCTAGTGCCAAGTAGAATTGTATGCATTCTATCCTTAATTATTGCTAGGGATTTTGGCTCGGTTGATTCCTTGCTGCCCTGTTTAGGATCATACCGAACAGATCATTATAGTTATCCCATGTTGCTGCCATGAGTTCACTTAAGGATGCATTGTCTTGGCTTGCTGTTGAATGCTTTGAGTTGTATGTTGTACATGAATTTCCTTGCTTTAAGGTCATGTTGTACATAGTTAAAGTTGATTAGAGATTTGTTTTTACAGCATGTTTAAGAAGTTGAGTAGCATTCTATGTCTGTTTGTTTTTACAGCATGATTAGGATCACTAAAGGTAGCATCCTTTGTCTATTTTACAGCATGCTTAAGAAACCCTAAAGTAGTATTCTTTGTCTATGTTTTATAACATGATTAGAATCCCTAAAGTAGCATTTTTGCCCTATTTTACAGCATGTTTAGAAAGTCCAGATTTGCTTTCCTTTGCTCTATTTTATAACAGGCTTAGGGAGTTCAGATTTGTTTTCCTTTGTGTTATTTTTATACAGCATGCTTGGTTAGTTGTAATCCTATACTTGTTAGATATATATCTAAAGGATTCTAATAAGCTCTAATAAAGGATTATGAGAAGTATGAGTAAAGAAAAAGACCAAGGTCTAATTAAAAAGAGATAACAAGTAAATTAAAGTAAGAGGCTAGTACCCGACATCCAAGAGCTTGTCGTTAAACAAATCCAGGTGACCATTTCCGAGGTCTTGGCCCTGGTAGACCGAGGTCTGCTCTTTTAAGATTGGTGGCTCGCAACCCCAACCTATTAGGGAACGCGCATGAGTTGGTACTAGGCCTGGGCCCAAGAAAAGAAAACCTAAGAAAGAAAAGAAAAGTTAAGTAAGAAGGAAGAAAGAAAAGAAAAGTTAAGTAAGAAGGAAGAAAGAAAGAAGAAGAAAGTAAAAGATAGAAATTAAAAGATTAATTTCTAACACAAGGATACAAGAAATGAAATAAGTTCCAAGCTTAGAATAAATAAGAATGGTTAGTTTTCTTTGATTCTAAGTTTACATTGTTAGTTTCTTGTTATCCTGCTTGATACTGAGTATGATTTGTATTCTGTTCATTTTCTGTATACCATGAGCACATGCAGATAGCTTTATTATTTCAATTTCAGCACTTATGCATTTCATTTATGCATTTCGAGTTTTGTGAGATAGATTAGTACTTACTAAGCGTTTTCGCTTATAGATCTTGTCTTCTTTCCTCCTACTGCAGATAAAGGAAAAGCTAAGATATGAAGGGAGGCGACAGGGTGGTGGTGATGATGGATGTGTGTGGTGACTGAACTATGGAGAGGTCCAGAGGGGACTAGCAAGACTTATTTATTTAGAGTTTATGTCTAGTTTATTTTCCTTATTTCTGTTATGAAATTATGAGTTTATGATTGAGTTTGATGTGCATTGTAGCTTATTATGCTTCATTCTGGGAGCTTGAGTTTAGTTCATGTTGCTAGATTAGTTTTTGATTATGATATGATTTATTACTGCGTGGTTGTGAATAAATTGTGATCCAGCCGCATGTGGCTGTGTATATATCTTGTGTATTATAGATTTGGTCACCGGTACAGGGGAGACTCTGCCGAAATTTTCGGTAGGAATTTCTCTGAACCGTGATAAATCTAAGTGTCGCTAATAATAGCATAAGTGACACTAGTAAGTAGAGTAGGAGTTAGGTAACGGTCGCCCTTAGAGAGTAGTAGTAAGAAGGGTGGTTGTTACAAGGCAAGAGGCAATGAGAAAATTTATGACAGCCACCATGTCTGAGGGAACACCCGTACGGGATCATATCCTCAAAATGATGGCCCATCTGAACGAAATACAAGTTCTTGGAGGAGAAATTGATGGGGAAACCCAGGTCGATATAATTCTCCAAACGCTACCCAGAAGTTTTGAGTAGTTCCGCCTGAACTATAACATGAACAAAAGAGAGTATACGTTGGCGGAACTTCTGACAGAACTACAGGCAGCAGAAGGTATATTTCGTCAAAGTTCTTAGATTCACTATGCTGAAAATGGTTCTACTTCTAAGTCGAAAGGTAAGAAGAAGAAGAAATAGGTCTTTTCAGCAAAGAGAGTGAATAAATCTCAGGGACAAAAAGCTGGAATGAAGATAAAAAGCTGGAAGGGCAAGTGCTTCATCTGCAAGCAGTCAGGACATTGGAAGGCGGACTATCCTCGTAGGAATCAAAACAATAAAGGTACATCTCATGCTCTAGTAGTTGAAACATGTTTAGCGGTGTTATCTACCAGCACCTGCTGTGTAGATACGGGAGCCACTGATCATGTCTGCAATTCTTTGTAGAGGTTCCAGGAAACCCGACGACTATTTGATGGAGAGATAACCGTCTACATGGGCAATGCTACTAAGGTGGCGACTGTTGCAGTGGGAGACGTCTACTTATCTTTTGATAGGAATAGAAGTTTGATTTTAAGAAATTGTCTTTATGTACCCAGTTTTAGAAAGAATTTAATTTCAGTTTCTAAACTGTATTTGGATGGATATTCTGTTTCCTTTAGTAACAATGTCGTTATAAAGAGAAATAAGGTGATTATCTGTTCTGGTGCATTGGTTGACAATTTATATACTTTAAATCCAATTTCTCCCACAAAGTAAAATATGGAAATTAATAACACATCTTCTAACTCAAATAAGAGAAAAGAACCTTCGAAAATGAACCAAATGTATCTTTGGCATCTAAGGCTTGGTCATATTAACTTAAGTAGGATTCAAAGGCTAGTAGCCGATGGACTCTTGGGTTCATTAGAGTTGGAAAACTTTCCAACATGTGAATCCTGCTTGAAAGGTAAAATGATCAAGAGACATTTTAATGCCAAGGGGTATAGAGCCAAAGATACGTTAGAACTGGTTCATTCTGATTTGTGTGGTCCTATGTCTATCCAGGCAAGAGGTGGTTATGAATACTTCATCTCCTTTATAGACAATTATTCAAGATATGGATACATTTACCTGATGCGCCACAAGTCTGAATACTTTGACAAGTTCAAAGAATATAAGGTTGATGTGGAGAAACGTCTTGGTAAAAGTATCAAGACACTACGGTCTGACCGTGGTGGCGAATACCTCTTTGGAGAGTTTAGGAATTACTTATCAGAAGTCGGGATTCAATCCCAATTGTCTGCACCTAGTACACCCCAACAGAATGGTGTTGCAGAACGAAGGAATATGACTCTTATGGAAATGCTTAGATTGATGATGAGTTATTCAGAATTACCAAATTCATTTTGGGGATATGCTCTAGAAATAGCAGTGTACATTTTAAATATGGTACCTTCTAAAACAGTTCCTTCTACTCGCATAGAATTATGGAATGGGTGTAAGCCTAGTCTGAATCATATCCGGATATAGGGTAGTCTAACACATGTGCTGAAGGGAGATACTGACAAGTTAGAATCACATACAGAAGTTTGTCTGTTTGTGGGATATCCTAAAGGAACGAAAGGTGGTTTGTTTTATAATCCTAAAAATTAGAAGATCATTGTTAGCATCAATGCTCAATTTTTAGAAGAAGATTATGTAATGAACCATAAGCCCATGAGCGAAATTGTTCTAGAAGTAATAAGAGAGGACACGTCTACTTTAATACCAACAGTACAAGATGAAGTACCACAAGTAACTGCAACACGTGTTACACATGATACACAACTAGAGATAGTGCCTCGTCGTAGTGGGAGGGTTGTAAGGCAACCTGAGAGATTCATGTTTTTGGGAGAGTCTTCGGACTTGATCCCGGGTAAACATGAACCTGATCCCCGGACATATAACGAAGCACTCCGAGATATAGATGCAGTATCTTGGCAAAAGGCAATGAATTCTCAAATAGAATCTATGTATTCTAATAAGGTATGGGAGCTTGTAGAACCACCTGATGGTGTAAAAGCCGTTGGATGTAAGTGGATCTATAAAAGGAAAAGAGGGACAGACGGGAAGGTCGAAACCTTTAAAGCAAGGCTTGTTGCGAAAGGGTATACTCAGAAAGAGAGAATCGATTATGAGGAAATTTTTTCGCCGGTAGCTATGCTAAAATCTATCCAGATACTCTTATCCATTGCCGCTCATATGGATTATGAGATATGGCAAATGGATGTCAAGACAACATTTCTTAACGGAAGTCTTGAAGAAAACATCCATATGAAGCAACCAGAGGGATTCATTGAAAAAGTCAAAGAGCATCTAGTGTGCAAGCTCAATCAGTCCATTTATGGACTGAAGCAAGCTTCAAGATCTTGGAACATCCGGTTTAATGAAGTAATCCAATCATATGGATTTATTCAGTGTCCGAATGAGTCTTGTGTATACAAGAAGTGTAACGGAAACGTGGTGGTATTTCTTGTACTATACGTAGATGATATTTTGTTAATTAGCAACAATGTCAAGATATTATTGGACGTAAGGGTATGGTTGTCCAAACAATTTGATATGGAGGATTTAGGAGAATGTGCACACATTCTGGGGATCAAAGTTATAAGGGATCGTAAGAAAAGAATGTTGTGTCTATCTCAAGCTTCATATATAGATACGATCCTTGCTCGTTTTAGCATACAGAACTCCAAGAAAGGTTTCTTACCTTTTAGGCATGGAGTAGCCTTATCTAAAGAGATGTCTCCGAAGACATCAAAGGAGATGGAGGATATGAAGGCAGTTCCTTATGCTTCGGCTGTAGGAAGCCTTATGTATGCAATGCTGTGTACGAGACCTGATATCTGTTTTGCCGTAGGCATGGTTAGCAGATATCAGAGTAACCCTGGACAAGGACATTGGACTGCTGTAAAGCATATATTAAAGTACCTGAGAAGGACTAGAGATTATATGCTAGTATACCAAGTAGATGATTTGCTCCCTGTGGGTTACACGGATTCGGACTTCCAATCAGATAAGGACAATAGTAAGTCTACGTCAGGCTATGTGTTTACTCTAGGAGGTGGAGCCATTGCATGGAGGAGTGTTAAGCAGAAATGTGTCTCAGACTCAACCATGAAAGCTGAGTATGTGGCAGCCTCTAAGGCAGCCAAAGAAGTTGTATGGCTCAAGAACTTTCTAATGGACTTAGATGTGATTCCTGGTTTGCCCAAAATCATCATAATTTATTGTGATAATAGCGGTGCAGTTGCAAACTCGAAGGAACCACGAGCCCATAAGACAAGTAAACATATAGAGCGCAAGTACCACCTGATACGAGACATCGTCAAGCGAGGAGAAGTTGTCGTCGCCAAGATTACATCAGCAGATAACCTGGCAGATCCTTTCACTAAGGCCCTTCCGATGAAAGCTTTTGATCGACATGTGGAGGGGATGAGAATCAGATGTATGACAACAAATATGGCAGCTTAGTCTTTTGGTATAAGTGGGAGATTGTTGGAGTGTATACTAAAAGCCTAGTTTTTGTAAACATTTATTTTTGAAATAAAAGAATCACATTGGTCAATATCTGCATTTATTTGTTAAATGTAATTGTTCAATTAATTTATATAGTAGATAACATGGTGTGTGGTGTCACACTCAGAAGATCATGTTGTCGGTTCTTTATAAATTATAAACAGTTGCTCACGACTAAGATGGAAAGGAACAAACCATCGGAATAGTCGTAGTGTAATTAAGTATTAGTTTATCTTGATTAATAAATTACATTGGTACACTCTAAGTGTATTGAGTAGGACCATTTAGATAAGTTCTTTTTGTACTGACTTAATAAAATAACTAGACCTTAGTTATTATGGAAGTGTGTGCTTTTAATCCTAATATAATAACAAGCACATATATTTAATATTTATTTCTTTGACTTATCAAAGGGTGAGGTTTAGCTCGATAAATCAATATGCCTGATAAGTTGGGAAATGATATTACTTATAGTGTGTGTTGTTGATTATAGAAGAAATCTGTGTCCTAGTTATCTAGGTTGAGAATGCCCCCGAGAGGAGCTCATAAGGATTATCATGTTAAATCCTGCAGGTGGACTTAGCCCGACATGACAATGAAGTTGAGTGGTACTACTCTTGGACTGAGATATTAATTAAGTGAATTGTCAGTAACTTACTTAATTAGTGGACATTTGTTATCTTAAACGCAGGGAGACTAATACACTCATGATAAGAAGGAGTCCATAATGTAATTTGGGATTGGTGCGGTAGTGCGATAATAACTCTCTAGTGGAATGAGTTATTATCAATGAACTTGAGTTGTGTGTTCGGGGCGAACACGGGATACTCAAGCTCATCGAAAGGTCAAAACTAATTTCTCCTCTAGGTCCCTATCGTAGCCTCTCAAGTCCATCCAAATAATAGCTCATCTTGGTGTCCAAGAAGGAGGTCAGTCCATTGCTTGGTGACCAAGCAATGGCCGGCCACATCCTCTTCTATAGGGGTCGACCCTATTGCTTGGTGACCAAGCTAGTAGGGGTCGGCCACAATAATTCAAACAAGGAGGGTTGTTTTGAATTTTTTAAATTTTCTCTTTGTAGAAAACTATAAGTTTTAAAAGAGAGATTTTAATTTTTAAAACTTTCCTTATTTGAATTAGGTCACATGTTTTAATAGAGAGTTTTAAAACTTTCCTTTTTTAACCATCCTCATGGTTTTAGAAAAAAGGAAGAGAAGTTTTAAAAATTAAAATTTTCTATTCATGTTAAAAAAGGAAATATTTGAAGAGAAGTTTTAAATTTTAAAACATGGTTTTAATTTTTTAAAGCTTTCCTTTTTAACATCCACTTTAGGAAAGAGAGCTTGTAAAATTTTATAAGAGGTTTTCTTCTTCTAAAAATTTTATTAAAATTTTCTTTTCTTCCTATAAGTGGCCGGCCACCTTGCTTGGTACCCAAGCAAGGGGCCGACCAAGATTAGATCCATCCAACTATTGATTTGGTGATTGGTTCAATCAAGTGGAAAGAAAAGGAAAAATAAAAGGGAAAAGGAAAAACTAGAGGAAGATTTTAATTTTTGTAAAAATTCTTCCCTTATTTGCCTTGGGCAAGTATTATAAAAGAAGGGGTGAGGAGGCTTCATGAGATACAACTCTTATTCTCTTGCTTGGAGGATCTCTTGGTGGCTGGCCCTCTCTCTTCTCCCTTTCCCTTTGCTCTCTTCTCCTTGGTGGTGGTGGTGGCTGGATTTTAGAGGAAGAGGAAGAAAGCTTTTGGGTGGTGTTCATCTTAGAGGATCATCACCCACACAACGTCCAAGGCGAAGCGAGGAATACGGCAGAAGATCTTGAGGTCATTAGCATACAAAGAGAAGGTATAATTAGCAATTATTTTCTGCATCATGCTAGTTATTTCTTTTTGTAAGAATTCCAAACACAAGAGGCATTAGATCTAGTATTTCGAATTAGTTTTTCGAGTTTGTGTTTTCTTTGTTTCGAATTTGGGATTTGATTGTTCTTTTTGGTTAACCTAGAGTTATTTAAGGAAATTAAATATTAGCTTTCCTTAAAAGGCTTTGTCTAAGCGGTGGTGGTTGCTCCCATATCCAAGAAGGTCATATGCCTCGCCATGCAGTCCTGGAAGCCAATTTTGAAAATTAATATTTAATGGAATTAATAACATATGTGGATTTGAATCAATAGTGTTAAGTTCCGCTTGTGATTCAAATCTAAACCATTAACAACAGATAAGTTAAATTTGGAATCAATGATGTTAAGTTCCATCTGCGATTCCTAATTTAGCTTCTAAAGAACACAATAGGTTATTTAAGGAAAGGTTCGACACTTGTACAAAATTTTTTGTACAGTGGAACAGGTACGATTTTCCTAGAACTAACCAACAAGAAGGAGGTTTCATAGTATATTTGTGAGTGAGAAATGAGCTCTTAGATTATTCACCTCAAGAAGGTGGATACCAAGTAAAATCAATCGTGTTAGTATTGTGAAGATCTTCGCTTTAAGTATCTGCTGCAAATTATCATCGAAGAAGCAAATGAAGCAATTCACACACCCCCTCTAGTTCTCTATGTATCCTAACAAGTTTCACGTGATGTATCAACATGTTGGAATTCAATATATAAATTATTACAAGATTTATTTTAATATAAAAAATTATTATATTTTTTTTTTACAAAAATACTGATAATACTAATGTATATTTATTTTCACACTAATGGAATAGATATAATAGTATTTGTAAAATTTTAAAAATATTTGATGATACAACTAAACAACTCTCTCGCATTTATTATCTTACTTCTCATTTGATTATGATGAATTTTCGTAACATAGTTTAACTTTAAATGATTATGTTACAAATGAATTGGTATCTCTTTGTGTGTTAGCAATGAAAGAAAAATGGGAAAAGATATTTTTATCACATTCTTGATATTTATTTAGTTACATTTGCTTTAGACATTGGACTTAAATTACATGTTTCACATGAAATGCTAGTTTTTGTATTATGATGTTTTAATTCCATTTAAAGATTATTCTTCTTTGATCTTGTTAATATTGTATAAAATACTAGAAATAATTTACATGATATTTATAAAGAATGTAGTTTAAAATATGGATTAAAAACTAATGTGTCTAAAACACAAAATATTAATGGACCTTCTTTTGTTTGTTTTATTTGTAAGCGTAAGAAAAATTAAGTTTTCCTACTAGGCTTATTTCGAATTCACTTTCCATTAATTTGGTAAATTATTTTAAAAATTTAGTATTGGTAGAGCCAAAAATTATGTCATCTACATAAATTTGAGTTATAAAAATATCTTTTTCTAAGGTTTTAACAAATAAAGTTTGATCTATTTGACCTTGGTTAAACCCCTTGGATATTAGGTAGGTTGATAGTTGTTCATACCAAGCCCTAGGTGCTTGCTTTAGTCCATATAAGGTTTTCTTTAACTTAAAGACATGGGTTGGGTGGTCTAAATCCTCAAATCCTGGAGGTTGATTTACATAAACTTCTTCTTTGATGCACCCATTTAGGAATGTGGATTTTATATCCATTTGGTATAACTTGAATCCTTTATGTGTTGCATATGCTAGCAGCATCCTGATGGATTCAAGTTTAGCCACAGGTGCATAGGTTTCATCATAATCTAACTCTTCTACTTGGCTGAACCCCTTTGCTACTAGTCTAGCCTTGTTTCTTACTATTTTGCCCTTATCATCTAATTTATTTCTAAATATCCATTTAGTGTCAATTATGGATTTACTTGTGGGTTTAGGTACAAGTTCCCAGACTTAGTTTTTTTTCAAATTGAGCTAGTTTCTCTTGCATAACAATTATCCAATCTGGGTCAGGTAGAGTTTCTTCTATAGTCTTGGGTTCAATTTTGGAAATTAGAGCTATTTGACTTAGGTTTCTATATAATAATCGAGTTTAAACTCGTAAGGTTGGATCACCCAAAATTTGGTCAGATGGGTGATTGGAACTTATTCTAGAAGGTTTTATGTTAGGGTCAACAATTGGTTCTTGTGATTCTCTTGGTTCATGTCTAATTTCATCATCTTCTGTATTTCTTATAACTTGATTATTTTCTTTGATTAAGTCAGGTATGCTATTTTCTTCATCAAAAATTACATTCATTGTTTCTTCAACTTTTAGAGTATTTTTGTTATAAACTCTATAGGCCCTACTAGTTGTAGAGTACCCTAAAAAGATTTCTGTTGTTGGTTTTGATGTAAATTTACCTAAATAATCTTTAGTGTTTAGTATGTGGACTTTATACCCAAATACTTTTAGATAATTTAAGTTAAGAATTTTATTGTAGTATATTTCATATAGAGTTTTATTTTAAAATTTATTGATTAATATTTTATTTTAAATATAACATACCATATTTATTGCTTCGGACTAGAATTGGTTACTTAGGTTATACTCATTTAACATGGTTCTAGCGGTCTTTTGTAAAGTTTTATTTTTTTGTTCTACTAGACCGTTTTGTTGAGGGATTTTAGGACATGAAAATTCATGGTTGCATATGTTAATTTGACAAAATTCGTTAAACCTATGATTTTCAAATTATCCTTTATGGTCACTTCTAATTCTTTTGATTTTGGTATCTTTTTCATTTTCTGTTAACTTGCAAAAAGTCTTAAAGATCTCAAGAGTTTCATCTTTGGGTTTTAAAAATTTTACCCAAGTAAATCTTGAGTAATCATCAATTATGAATAAGTAGTATTAGTTTCTACTTAGTGACTTGGTTCCATGTGAATTAAATAGGTCTAAGTATAGGAACTCAAGTATTGAGTTAGTTCGATTCAAGTTTATTGACTTATGGGTTGACTTAGTTTGTTTATCTTGTTGATAAGCATTACAGATTGTATTTTCTAAATTTTTTAATTTGGATAGACCTCTAACTAAGCCATTTTGACTTATTTTTGAAATGAGTCTGATATGAGTGTGACCCAATCTTTTGTGACATAATTTAGTCTTCTCTTGTTGTGTCAAAAGACACTTGAGTGAGGAGGTTGGTAGGTTTATTATGTAGATATTATTTTTTCTAATTCCCTTAAGTGTAATTTCAAAATTTTTGATATTTTTAATTAAACACTCAGAGTTTGAAAACATTACTAAGAATCCAGAGTCACATAGTTGACTTAAGCTAAGTAAGTTAAAATTAAATTTATCAACCAATAGAACTTTTCAAATAATAAAATCAGAACATAGTTCGATATTACCTATTCCGATTACATTAAGTGTTCCGTCGTTCCCGAACGTAATTGACCCTAGGTTTTTAAATTTTAGCTTGGTGAACTTCAATCAGTCTCCAGTCATATGTCTAGAGCATCCACTATCCAACATCTATTGGTCCAAATCGTTATGCTCCTACATATAAAGTATTGATTGTTGGTGCAATATCCCTCAGGTCAAGGTTGACCTGGTTGACTAAGCTTGAGTCTTGGTTTGGGTTTCGATGTTTGACAATACAAGACTTCGATGATATGGACAAGTGCAGGTGCAGTTGTTCATTTGGGGAGATTGTTTGGTGCAATTCCCCTCTGATTAAGGTCTGATCAGGTTGGTTGAAGAAGAGTCAAGTAGGTCAAGGTTGACCAGATACTTGACTGGGAAGTCCTAACTGGGATGTTAGGCAAAAGGAAAATCCTGGTGAGTGAAGCCAGGTGAAAGACCTAGTGAGTGAAGCTAGGCAGTGAGGAAATCCTAGTGAGTGAAGCTAGGTGAAAGACCTAGTGAGTGAAGCTAGGTGAAAGTCCTGGTGAGTGAAGCCAAGCAGAGGAAAATCCTAGTGAGTGAAGCTAGGTGAAAGTCCTAGTGAGTGAAGCTAGGTGAAAGACCTGGTGAGTGAAGCCAGACAAAAGAGAAGTCCTAGTGAGTGAAGCTAGGCAGAAGGGAAGTCCTGGTGAGTGAAGCCAGGCACGGGAGAAATCCAGATGGATCAAGGCTGATCAGACATCTGGTGTTGGAAAGTCCAAGTAGGTTAAAGGGATTGATCGGATACTTGGCAAAAGGAGAAAAGTCCAAGTGGGTCAAAGGGATTGACCAGACACTTGGTGAGGGAGTCCTAGCAGGTCAAGGGTGATCGGATGCTAGGCATGATGAACCAACAGGTCATGGATAGACCGGATGTTGGTTTGGGGGCTTGGGACTTGGTTTTGGGCAAAAACCAACCTCTGGATTGATCAGCCGATCGATTGGCTGATGCCCAATCGATCGGTCGATCGATTAGGAAGGTCCCCGCAACAAGCCTCGAGTGGGCAAGTCGCAGAGCACACAAAACGCCTCTGGATCGATCGGCCGATCGATCCAGAGCTCCCAATCGATCAGTGGATCGATTGGGAGATAGCGATGTTACGTGATAAGCCCTGGATCGATCAGCCGATCGATCCAGGCAATTCCTGAGAGCACAAAGGCACTCTGGATCGATCGGCCGATCGATCCAAAGCCTCCCCGATCGATTGGGAGCAATCCAATCGATCGGGATCCGACCGTTGGCGCAAATAAAGGTCGTTGGCGTGCGTCTTCTTCGGCAGAACTTCACGAATACAGCTTCGATCTTCACAGGCGACTCCACAGCTTCTTCACAAAGTTCAGATCACTAGTTTTTGAAGGTTCTTGGAGGTTTTCCAAGTCAAGAGGCGGATCTACAATTGAAGAAGAAAGCTAGGGTTAGGGTTTTCTATACTCATTGTAAGCTTTTGCTTGTATTTGTGGATCCTTTCCCTTTCTTCTTGTAGTGTGAACTTGTAGGGCTTCTCCGCCTTCGGTAGTTACCGAAAAGGAGTGTTCATTAGTGGAGGTATGTGTGAGTGTGTGGATCCTTGGACTAGTCACCTCTTTTGGAGGTGGATACCAAGTAAATCTACTTGTTAGCGTTGTGTGTGTTGTTTCTTATATATTTCCGCTGCACATCCTTGAAGAAACAAGCAACGCCGACCACGAGCACGCGACGAGCTATTCACCCCCCCTCTAGCTACATTTCGGTCCCAACATTGATTTGGATCCAATTTAAAAGGATTGTAAGATAGATTGATTGAGTTCAACCCCTTAGTCTCCATCTCATGCAATGTAAATTGTCAATCATGTTATACCTATGAGTGATAGTGAGATGGTTGATTGAGTTTCACTTAAGTTTGATTTAATTTTAATTTTAGTTAATTTTAAGTTAGGTTAATTGATTGATTTTGATTTAGTTAATTGATTGAGTTTGATTTAGGTTAATTGATTAATTTTAGTTTCAGTTAATTGATTAAGTTTGAATTAAGTTAATTTTTTAATTTTAGTTTAAGTTAATTGATTAAGATTGAATTAGGTTAATTGATTAATTTATTAAGTTTGAATTAGGTTAATTAATTAATTGATTAAGTTTGAATTAGGTTAATTGATTAATTTTAGTTTAAGTTAATTGATTAAGTTTAAATTAGGTTTATTGATTAGTGTATAACTAATTTTTACCTAAGTCCATCTCACTCCTTTCTAGATTGTCAATCAGGGAACTTTATAGGTTTTTGTGAAATGGTTAATTTTATCTTCAATTTAGATTAATATATAAGGATTGATTTATATTTGAGTTAGACTAAGGTTTAATAGTTAGTCAATTAAATATTTATTTCAATAATTGGCTTCCAGATTATGGCGAGGCACTAGGTCTTCTTGGGTATTAGATCATCAACCATTTCTAGACAAAACCTATTAAAAAAATTGAATATTTAATTTCCTTTATGAAAATCCTGGGTCCAACTAGTCAAGTGTGAATCAAACCTAGGTCCTTATCTACCCTAGTCTAAGCATATATAAAAGTAGTAAAGTAAACATCAAACAAGTCTATTTAATGATAAAAATGGTCTTTCTATTGTCTCCTCCTAGATCATAACTTCGTTAAGGTCTATCAAGGTATTGGATTTGATCCTTATGGATCTAATATTGACTAAGTCTAACTTGATTAATCAGGTTAGACTTGGGGACCTATGCTTGGAATATTCTTCTATTTGTTCGATTAACAAGAGATAAATATGATTTAAATTTGTGTTTAGCCTTATACCCAAGTCTGGATCGATTGTATACGACTCTTTATTTTCCAAGAATCATATTAAGATTCTTAGAACCCAATGTTAACTGTTCCAATGTATCATTCAGTTCCTTGACTTGACTTTTCAGGCTGGAATTTTCTTCCTCAAGTTGTTGGACTTGAGTTGATGTTTCAATCTGAATGGATTCAATCAAGGAACTTGGGTTAGTCACTTTCTTAAGGGATGTTACCTCTTTTTGGAGTGACTTGACCCAAACATTGAATTTAGCTAACTTGTGCATGAGATAATTTACTAAGTTATGTAGTTTATCTATTTAAGAAGAACTTACATCGTGGTTAGGCCCTTCAAAAATGGATATGGATTCATGGCTTCTCTCGGACTCAGTTTCCGACTCACTCTCGGTTTCAAATTCGTCGACTTGTTCTTGGGCCATAAGTGCGAGGAAGCTCATCTATTTGACATCTTCGTCAGAATCTTCTGAAGAGGATTCATCCCACGTCGCTTGTAGTGTCTTCTTCTTCCATTGTTTCTTCGTTTCCTTCTGGTTTAGACAGTTGGCTTTGATGTGTCCCTTTTTGTTGTAGTCGTAGCAAGTTACTTCGGTCTTGGCTTTTGAACTTGGTTGCATTGTTTTTGATTGGATCACCTTCTTGATCTCCTTTTTGGTGAATCCTTTCTTATCGTACAAGGTTGATGAGCTCGGTAGTGATCTCATCGTCGTCGTCTTTTGAGTCCGGTTCATCTTCGGACTCGGGTTCAGTTTGGTGCTTTACTCTTGGTTCCTGCATTTCAATTGTACCTGCGACCAAAGCAATACCTTTCTCAACTGGTAGTGCATTAGTCTATTCATGAAGTTTGAATTTGAAAAATAATTTGTCTAATTTAATCCGCGAAAGATCTTTAGACACTTTGTAATCATCTACCATGGATGTCCATAAAGTATTTCTCGAAAAAGCATTCAGCATGTACCTGATTACATCGTGATTCTCCATTCTTTGTCCTATCACGTGGAGGTCATTTAGCATATCTAGGATTCAGGCATGGAGTTGGCTTGCCGATTCACTTTCCTACATTTTTATATTATATAGTTTATTTAATATCAAATCATGCTTACTTACCTTAGACACAATACTCCAAGCGACATCATGACAACCTGGTACCTAAAAAATATAGTGTCCACGGGGGTGAGTTCAACAACTCAGCGGATACCTAGATGACATGTATAGTAAACTATATCAAATAGTATTCACAAGGCTTGTTTGGATGATCATCCACATCTCGACTTGTGTCTTGAGATGGTACTCCATTCAACCCTTCCAGTAGTCAAAATCTTCGTTGGAGAATAGTGGAGGGCGTGCAGTGCTATACTCTTCTTGGTGGGCCATTTAAGAAATAATCTTGTACATACAAAAACAATGAAACTTGTTCCAAAACTTAGTCTTAGATTAGTAGTGGGGGAAATAAAGAAATTACTCAAGTAGTATTGCACAAGTTTCGAGAAAAATATTAAAATAATAATAATAAAAATATTATGATAAAATTTTATTAAATGCAATATTTCACAAATAAATGTAAATTTTTCAAAAAAGGAATTTTAAAACTAAATTAAAATTAAAACTAAATTAAAATTAAAATTAAATTAAATCAAAATTAAATTAAAAATTAAATTTAAACTAAATTAAATTAAAAATTAATCAAAATTAAATTAAAAATTAAATTTAAACTAAATTAAATTAAAAATTAATCAAAATTAAATTTAAACTAAATTAAATCTAAAATTAAAATTAAATTAAAACTAAATTAAAATTAAATCAAAATTAAATTAAAAATTAAATTTAAACTAAATTAAAACTAAAATTAAATTAAATTAAATTAAAATTAAAAATTAAATCAAAATTAAATTAAAAGTTAAATTAAAACTAAATTAAATTAAAACTAAATTAAACTAAAACTAAATTAAAATTAAACTAAAACTAAATTAAATTAAAACTAAAAATAAATTAAAATTGAACTAAAGCTAAATTAAAATTAAACTAAACTAAATTAAAATTAAAAATTAAATTAAATTAAATTAAAAATTAACTTAAATTACATTAAAATAAAATTTAAAATTAAAACTAAATTAAATTAAACTAAACTAAATTAAAATTAACTTAAAGTAAAACTAATCTTAACTCCTACTTGTTATAGGAAACCAAGTGGATATTGGACAGTAGTTGCTCCAAACACATGATTGGGGATCACACAAAATTCACTCAATTAACTTATAAAAGCTTAGAAACAGTTGCATTTGGAAACAACGACAAACTCAAGGTAATTGTGATAGGTAATATTGAACTCAAAATTGATTTCATTGTTAAGAAAGTATTACTTGTTGAAAAACTCAAATACAACATTCTTAGTATAAGTCAATTGTGTGATTCTGTATATAAGGTTAGGTTTCTTTCCTCGGAATGTTTAATTAAGCACCTAGATAACCCTACTATAAGCCTAAAAGGGTTTAGAAAGGACAATATCTATGCAATTAATTTAACCTCTTCCTTGCTTAAGTGTTACTTAACACAAAAAGAGGAAATTGGTTATAGCATAGAAGGATGTTATTATACACAAATTTTAGAAAACTAAGTAAATTAAATGGATTAGTTAAAGACCTACCAAAATTACCTACCTTAGACTCAATAATCTGTAATGCTTGCCAACAAGGAAAACAAATAAAATCTACTCACAAATCAATTAATCAACTTCCAACAAATTCAATACTAGAACTATTGCATTTAGAACTATTTGATTCCCATGGGGTCAAATCAATAAATGAAAACCTATATTATCTAGTAATAATAGATGACTACTCTAGATTCACCTGGAAAAAAATCTTAAAAAATAAAGATGAAACATTTGAAATCTTTACTAATTTTTGCAAACAAGTTGAAAATGAAAAAGAATTAAAAATTAAAAGAATTAGAAGTGACAACGGAGGTGAATTTAAAAACTATAACTTTGACTAATTTTATCTTGAAAATGGTTACCATCACGAATATTCATGTCCTAAAACACCTCAACAAAATGGAATAGTGGAAAGAAAGAAAAACACCCTACTTGAAGGCTCTAGAACAATGCTAAATGAGTATAACCTACCAAAATACTTTTGGGCAGATGCTGTTAATACAACCTGCTATGTGTAAAACTGAATCACAATAAATAAAACTCATAATAAAACTTTATTTAAAATATATTATAACAAAAACCCTAATATTAAATACTTTAAAGTATTTAGATGCCCAACCTACATACTAAATACAAGAGAACACTTAGAAAAATTTACATAAAAAATAGAAAATGGGATCTTTGTAGGATACTCATTAAACAGTAGAGGTTATAGAATATATAATAAAATTACACTAAGAATTGAAGAAACCTCAAATGTGAAATTTGAAGAGTCCAACCAAAACTTAGAACAAACTCAGATTCAACCAATTGATTTTATTCAAAGTAACACTAGTCAAGGGAGAGCCGGTGAAAACCTAAGTCAAAAAGAAGAAGATCAACCTCAAAGGAATAACCTACTAGAACCATAAGAGTCAACTTAAATCATCCAATTGATCAAATAATTAGTGGCCCAGACTTAAAAGTTTAGACTAGGTCATCCTTTAGAAACTTAAGTCAGATATCCCTAATCTAAAAAATTGAACCTAAAATAATAGCTGAATCTTTACTTGACCCAGACTGGATCATAGCTATGCAAGAAGAGTTAGCCCAATTTGAGAGAAACTAAGTCTGGGACTTAGTACCACCACCTATAAATAAAAAGATAATAGAAATAAAATGGGTATTCAGAAATAAATTAAGTGAAAATGGAGAGATTGTTAGAAACAAGGCTAGACTAGTTGCTAAAAGGTTTAGTCAAGTAAAGGGACTTGACTATGATGAGACATATGCCACAGTAGCCAGACTAAAGTCCATTAGAATGCTATTTAGCTATGCATCCCATAAAAGATTTAAATTTTATCAAATGAATGTAAACTTCACCTTTTTAAATGGGCTAATGAAAGAGGAAGTTTATGTAGGTCAACCATTTGGGTTTGAAAGTTTAGATCATCCTGACCAGGTATTTAAACTTAAGAAAGTCTTATATGGTCTTAAACAAGCACCTAAGGCATGGTATAAAAGGTTAACCTTTTATCTAATTTCCAAAAGGTTCAACCAAGGACAAATTGATCCAACTTTATTTGTCAAATCAATCAACCAAGATATTTTTATAGCTCAAGTATATGTAGATGATATAATCTTTAGGTCAACCAATTCAGAATTTTTAAAAGAATTTATAATCCTAATGGAACAAGAATTTGAAATGATCTTAGTAGGTAAACTAGCTTACTTTTTAGAATTACAAATTAAATAAACAAATGAAGGCAATTACATTTATCAACAAAAATATATTAAGGAATTACTTAAAAAATTTGGAATAGAAAATACTAAAGAAATAAAGACACCTATGACATCTAACACAACCTTAGATGATGACCTAAATGGAAAACTAGTTGACCTAAATACTATAGGAGTGTCATAGGTAACCTTCTATACTTAACTGCAAGTCGACCTGATATTTTATTTGCAGTTAGTATGTCTGCTAGATACCAAACCTATGCTAAAGAATCACATTTGACTAACGTCAAAAGAATTTTTAGATATCGCAAAGGTGTTGGGACCATTGGCTGGCTAGAAGGGGGGGTTGAATAGCCCTGTACAATTTAAAAAAGAAATGAACCTTTCTCAGATTTAAAAGTGTTAGTTAGAGCCCTAGAGTCAATCATTTGATGATTGTTGTATGGACTCATTGTATCATATTTCTTATGTATATAAAGGCATTTGTTTATGGTTATTATACTTACTTGTATTAGTGCCAAATAACTAAGTATAATAGCATCCTTGAGTAGAAGGTTCTTACCTATATCAATCGATTGGTTGAATCGATAGTGAGATGATATAGGGAACACTACTCTTAATCATTCCTAGTCAAGTATTAACATTCAGGGACAATGTTAATACGACGAGACTAGCATGTAGGTCAACACGATGACTTGATCTCATAAGTCATGGATATAGAGATATCAAGTTGACACATGGGTATGCATTGGAGAATGTATACTGAATGACCCGCCATGAGAAAGTATCATGGATCGTTATATGAGTGTCATATACTTTCTCATGTGGCTATTAGTATGACTATTAGTCCTTAGATCTGAAGTCAGCATGGTTCCCTACATAATGAGTTGCATACTTTGGTTTCGTCAAACGTCACCCGTAACTGGGTGGACTGTTAAGGCGATTACTGGGTATGTAACAAATTATGCGGAGGGATGTGAGTGATGTAGATGAGATCTATTCCTCCTATATGACGGGAGTGACATCATTATTCTTGATAGAGTGAGACCACTAAGTGCATGATCATGCCCAAATGAGTCAATATGAGATGTTGAGCTCATTTGATTGAGTGAGTCTACTTGGGATTCAAGATTTAGATTGATTAGAGGATGACACAGTCTATGCCTCATATTGATCAATCTAGATGTCAAGGATAGAAGGACACTTGTCATATATTGTAAGGGGTCACAATTAGTAGTCACAAGGTGATGTTGGATCTCAACATTCTTGTAACTTGGGTAGTAATGATGTGTTGCTAGATACCACTCATTACTTATGCTTCTAAATGAGTTTAGGAGCATTGCAACGTTATAAGAACCTATAGGGTCACACACAAAGGGCAATTAGATGGAGATTAGGTTCATTAGATGAACTAAGAGGATTAGGTTCATGTGATGAATCAAATTGGATTAAGAGTAATTCAAAGTAAACTAATTGAGTTGGACTCAATTTGGTTCATGTGTTAAATGAGTCTAATTTGGACTTAGACTCATTGAGCCAATTTAATTCAATGAATAGAGATTCATTAAATTAAAATTGACTTGAACCAATGGTTAGATTTGATCAACCATGGGAGAGAAGTGGTCAAGTTTGACTTGACTTGACTTGAGAGGAAGATGAAAAGTCAAGTTTGACTTTACCATTGCCACCTCATTTGTGAGTTGGCATTAAGTGGACTAATGATGATGTGCCACATCATCAAGGCTAGCACATGTGTGTGCCACCTCATGAGGGAGATCAAGAGTTGTGACTCTTGAAATCCCATGGAGGTTTATAAGCCTCAAAAGGTGGCTGACCACTTAATTAACAAGTGTGAGTTTCATTTGGTTTTGGTAACCTCCTTCTTCTTCCTCTCTACCTTTCTTCTCTCCCTCTCCTCCACCATTGATGATCTTCTAAGGTTGCTAGCACATCTTTAGAGGTTCTCTCCATCGATTTGTTCGTGTGGATACACATAGAGGGTTGTACACTTGACAACCTTGAGATCCGGCGAACCTTGGACGAGCGGAATTTGCGAAGGGCTTCGCATCAAGGGTAATCTCTTTTTCTTTGTAGATCTAGTGTAGATCTAGGTTAGAGAAACACGTACACATAGAAAATTTTTGTTTTATAACTTCGCACAGATCCGGTGGCATGGGATTCGGGGTTTCCGCAATGCAAAATGCGGTTTTTACGGCCCAAAAAATCCAACAAAAAGAACACTTGAATAAAATAAAAGAAATAAACTAAAAGATAAGGCTCACATATTTTACTTGGTTACAACCGGGGAGGTTGTTAATCCAAGAAAATGAATCACACTAAGTATCTTCTTCAGGTGGAGAAGTCTCTTATAGTAGTGAAAGCACAAAAAGATGAAGCTAAACTAACAAAGTGAAGCACACAAGTGTTGGAACTCAAATTGCTTGTCATTGTTAAGCTTCAAGACTAAGACTATATTTATAGCCTTGGTCGGGGCGCCTGGCACCTGGAGTGGGATAGATTTCTATCCCCGACGCAACGGTCAACACCCACATTGATGATGATAAAAGTTGGGTTCCGGGAGCCCGGAAGTGTTCGGGCGCCCGGACCCTCAAAGTCAACCCCATTGACTTTTTTAGTCCGGACCCTCTGCTCCGGTGCTGCTCACCTCGGTCTAGATCTTATGCTCTGGCTCTGTTCGCTTGGATGATTTCGACCAACCGAAATAAGGCTCACCCGAACCCAATTTTGGCCATCTCCTCGAGCAGGCTTCCGCTCCAGCTTCTCGTCCCTCGAACGTCACACACGTTCTTCTTGTCCACCGGTGTACTCTTCTACAGCCCTTCCGTCCCTTAGATGCACTGAGCCCATCAACTCCCTTCCCGTGTCATCCTTCTCGCTAGCTGCGTCTTTTGCTCGACTTCTTGTGCTCCTAAGTTCCTACACACTTAGACACAGGGATCAAAACCAACAAGACCTAACTTAACTTGTTTGATTACATCAAAACAACCTTGGGGTTCAACAATCTCCTCTTTTTTGATGTGAGCACCCCAAGTTAAGATAGGGTAAACAAATAAAGTTAAAGCAAAAATAAATTTTGTAATAAAGCACAAAAGGTAGGAAATTTAATTTTAAGCTGCCTCCCCCTAGACTTAATCTTTTCCTTCTCCCCCTTTCATCACATAAAATGGGGTATCAAGAAAAATCTAAGGGTAATTCTGATAAATAATTTTGAAAAAATTTATCAATTTTTGAAAACTTTGAAAATAATTTTAAAAATTATTTTGAAAAAAAATCAAGTAAGAAAAAAATTCTAAGTAAACTCTGATTTTGGAAATATTGAGAACAATTTTGATAGCGCTAATAATGCAGTAATTTTAGAAACATTTTCTAAGTAAAAAAAATGAAAAATTTCCTCAGTTTAACAATTTTTCGAGAATTAATTTTTGTAGAAATTTTGGTAAAGTAAATCTAAAAAAACTTTAAATAAAAAAATTTCTAAGAAAAAAATTTTCTAAGTTAAAAATTTGTGCAACATGTGAAATACATCTTGGTAAAGTACAAGAAAAAAACTTTAATTTAAAAAAAAATGTATAGAACAATTTAGAATTTTCCAAAAAAATTGAATAAATATTCAAAGAATTATCTAATTTTAATTTTAATGCTTTATCAGTCAGTCAATTAAATATTTTATTTCAATATTTGACTTCTAGGCTATAGCGAGGCCTTGCACCTTCTTAATTATTGGATCATCAACCACTTCTAGACAAAGCCTCATAAGGAAATTAAACGTTTAATTTTCTTGCTGAAAGCGCTGAGTCTAAATTAAAGTTCAAGTTAGACAAGACTTTGGAACCCAATATAGGTTCCAGCCAACTGGATTAATTAGGAATTTCTTCGGAACATATTTCTTTGAAATATTTCTAATTTGTCCTTTGTGATATCTAAAATACCAATTTAGGTTATTGAATTTTCTAAAACTTGTATTATATGAGCATGCATGATTTTTCAAGTTACTTATTTATTTTTGTAAAATATCATTTTCTAATTGTATTTTGTTAAACTCTTCTAATGGGCAAGATTTTGCTAAAATTAATTTTTAATTTCTTTTCCAAGTTTGCAACAATCTTTGGTTAATACTTTCATAAATTTAAACAACTTGTCAAGTGGGAGAAATCGTACCTGACTTACCTTGTCGACTTCGTTATCCGTAGCTCCCCTGAACTGTTGTTTTCTTCCGATGTAGCTCCGCCTTCATCGATGCTCTCGATGCTCATTTCGGACAAGCTTGCTTCATGTTTATCTTCTTGATGACTTGCCATTAATGTAAGTCCGGAGAAAGTCTCGACTTCCGATTCGGATGACGTATCGTCCCACATCGCCTTTAGAGTCTTGTACTTGTTGGTTTGGACAGGTTTCTTTCCTTTGTTCTTGTCCTTGTTCCTAAGCTTGGGGCAGTTATCTTTGACATGTCCTTCTTCGTTGCAGTGGTAGCATCTGATCGTCCTTTTCTTTCTACCCTGCGGATGGTTAGTTTTTCTTGATTTAAATAACTTTTTAAAACGCCTTACTATCATTGTCGTTTCTTCATCCTCGAGAGAAGATTCTGAATCTTGCTCGTCCATCCTTACCTTAAGGGCAATGTTGTGCGTTGGTTCCTTCTTCGTATCTACACATCTCGACTCATGGATTTCAAAAGTTGAAAATAACTCTTCTAAGGTAACAGTTTCTAGATCCTTAGAGATATATAGTAGGCATCTACTAATGATGCCCATTTCATATTTCTAGGGAATGCATTAAGTGCGTACCTTAGCAAATCTCGGTTGCTTACTGTAACACCCCAAATTTCTTTATTTCTTGATTTAAATAACTTTTTAAAACGCCTTACCATCATTGTCGTTTCTTCATCCTCGAGAGAAGATTCTGAATCTTGCTCGTCCATCCTTGCCTTAAGGGCAATGTTGTGAGTTGGTTCCTTCTTCGTATCTACACATCTCGACTCATGGATTTCAAAAGTTGAAAATAACTCTTCTAAGGTAACAGTTTCTAGATCCTTAGAGATATAGTAGGCATCTACTAATGATGTCCATTTCATATTTCTAGGGAATGCATTAAGTGCGTACCTTAGCGAATCTCGGTTGCTTATTGTAACATGCCAAATTTCCTTATTTTAAGTTCAAAAAGTGCTTATAAATATTTAGGAATGCTTTAGAAATATTCTAGAGACTTTTATAAATTTTTAGAGTATTTTTATAGAATTTTCAGAGGTCGTTTGGTATTTTTACCAAAAGAAATAAAGTTGCGGCAAAAAGCTATCAGGCCGAGGGAGGTTCGACCCCAAAACCCCTTAGTAAGTAAAGTCTTAAGAATGTCAGGATGACCAGGTGCCCCAACAGGGGTATGTTGAAAGAAAGGAGAGCAGAATAATTTTATGCAGACAAAAGTTAATAAATACCCTTAGGTATAAATAGAATAACTTAAGTGAAATAAGGGGATTCTCGACCTAATTTCACCTCTTTCTTTTGTGCGCCGAATTCCTCCTTGGCTTGGGCGGAAAAAAAAAAGAAGCCTAAGGCTTCTTGTGGTGGCCGGCTAGGACAATTTCGAGGGAGCTTTTGGATATTTTCCGACTAGTCTCGACGAGAGGAACGCGTGGACGTAAGAAAAGCGCGAGGATCTCAAGTTTCACCGGAATCCTAGAGAGTTTCGTGTTAGTAAGTTCAAGATAATATGGTAAGTACTGCTCACCTACAGTAAGAGGTATTTTCCGTCGATTTCTCGTCGTAGAAATATTGTATGTGCAGATTTCTTTTGTGTTCTATGCATGATTGTGTGTTACCAAGTTAGTTCCACTTATAGATGCATATGGAAAAATACCCTATCAGTATTTTGAGTTTAAGAAAAGTATAAGAAAGATAAAGAAAAGAAAGAAAAAGGCCAAGGCCTTAAGTAGATCCCAAAGTCAAGACTTTAGGGATTTTGGCACACAAGGTACTTGTTAAAATGACAAGGCATTTAAAGAAGAAGTAATTAAGATATTTTACTTTGAAAGGCCAATACCCGACTTCCAACGTTGTCGTAAATAAATCCAGGTATCCAATTCCGAGGTCTTGGCCCTGGTAGACCAAGGTCTGCTCTTTTAGGATTGGTGGCTTGCTACTCCAACCTATTAGGCAACACGCATAAGATGGTACTTACGCCTTAGGGATCCCAAGTGAAGATATTTATTTTCAAGTATATGCTTTAGCAAAGTTTTCAAGTTTAAAGAATTTTCAAGTTTCAAGTTAAGTTAAGAAAAAGCGAGTTTAAGGAAACTAAATGCTTGTATATGCTTGTTGCCTTGAGTTAAACATGTTTTAGTTCCTCTATTGGTACAAAAGTAATTACGCATGTTTATCTGTACTATCAGTGTAGGTAATAGTAAAGATCCTAGCATAAAAAGTATTTAAAAGCATGTTTGAACATTTCGAGATTTTTTTTTTCTTTGTGAGCTAGATAGTACTTACTAAGCCTTGTTGCTTACTAGTTGCATTTCCTCTTATTGCAGATAAAGGAAAAGGAAAATAATAGTGAAGGAAGGCGACAAGGGGATGCGTGATGGTGTGTGTGTGATGCCTGTACTATGGAAAGCCTTGGGAATTCGTTGGGAGCGTATTAAGATTTCTTTTAAAATTGCTAGTAAAAACTTTAGAGATTTTACTTTTTAATTATTGTTAAGAGGATGTCATAAATTGTTAGTTTTGCATGGGTCGAGTGTCATCTAGTATTCCTGTTATTAATGGTTGAATAGGCTAGTTTTGGTGGATGGTTGCTAGATATTATGATTCCATATTTTTCTGAGATTGATGTTTTTGGCACATGAGGTATACTATTTGATACATTGAATGTAGATTAGTTTTAAAAAGTACAAGAAATTCATTATGGCACTTTGCATGCAATTATAGTTAGAGATGTTTTAACTACTTTAGAATTATGAGTTGAGTGTTGAAATGAATCACTTACGTCCTTTATGTGTTGCATGTTTAGTAAGAATGTATTAAGAAGCTAGTGGTACTTGTGCTACTTAACTGCATGTTATGATATCACTCACCGTAAGAACCAAATTAGTGGAAAAATTCTGCATCTAAGTTTGGAAATTTTTTTGTACTATTATCATTAGCATAAGCAACACTGGTTAAGTAAAGTTCATAGATAAGTACCGTTCACCCTAGAGAGCACTAGGAGGGTGGCCGTTACAGGTTGGTATCAGAGCCGTTCTCATTCTCCAGCATCACATACATCAGCATTAGCCTTGCCGTCTTCAAGTAAGAATGTATTTATACTTTCTTTTATGCTTTTCCTTTAGTGCTTGCAGTATAGAGAAATTTTTAGAAATACTTGCTTATGTGTTTAAAGTTAAGAATCATGCTTAAGTAAGATATATCTAGAAAGCATAGTGATGATTTCAAGTTTTCTCTCTGTATGATTAGACGTCCCCGTACCACTCGTACTGAGAACCGAGCTCAGGAGAACGAGGAGCCTAGAACAACTGAGACCAATCTTTTTGAAGTTGTTGCTCAACTCCAGAGACAAGTAGCAGAGTAGAAACAAGTGATTGTCAATCTGATGGCTAATCAACAGCTAGTCCCTACCACTCCCTCAACTGTAAACATGGAGACTCCAGTGGTGACTGAGGTTCCACCAGCTGCCCCGGAAGTCGCCACAGGGGTTAAAAGACAAGAAGCATACCTTATCCAATGGTTGAAGCAGAAATCGAAAAGTTTCTCGGGCACGACTGAGCCCTGGGATGCCCAGGCTTGGTTCAAAACGCTAGAGAGCACAATGGATCTTCTTTGACTGGCCAGAAGTCGAAAAGGTCAAGTGTGCCTCTTTCTGCCTGTCTGGAGATGCTCGCATGTGTTGGGAGAGAATTAAGAGCAAGAGAGCAACCAACCAGATGAGCTGGGCTAACTTTGAGACATAGTTCTACGAAGAATTCTTCCATCTTCGAGTCACAAATAAACACTATGAAGAATTTATCGAGTTCAGACAAGGTGACCTGCTAGTGGAAGAAGCAGTCAAAAGGTTCAATAGGCTAGCTCATCTCTGCCCAGAGCTAGTAAGTACAGAGAGGGAGCGAATCAGACTGATGCTTCGAATGCTGAGACCAGAAATAACACTTAATGTGAGTAGTGGAACTCACCGGCCGCAGACTGGTGAAGAGCTGGCCAGTAGTGCGTTAATTGCTGAGCACTATCTGAACAACATCAAGGCACAACAAACGTAGCTTAAGCCAGTTAAGATAGAGGATAAGACGGTAGGGGGTCAGTAACCCCAGTCAAGTAATCAGAACTGGAAGGGCAAGGGTAACAAAAGGAAATAATGGAATTTAGGAGGTAACCAAAAGGGAGGTCCAGCGAACAAGCAGGCCAAGTTCCCTCCCTATCCTAAATGTGGGAGAGTACATCCAGGAGTCTGCTTTCTGGGTATGACTGGATGTTATTCGTGTGGTCAAGAAGGACATCTGGCTAAAGCATGTCCTAACAAGTTTAAGGCACCTCAGCAACAACCAACGCAATACGGAGGCAGGCCTGCGCAGTTACACCACATGGCGACAGCACTAGAGGGACCCTATCTCAGTCAGGAAAGGTTGGAGGCCCCACCAGTTTTAGCCAGTGCCAGAGTGTTCTCCCTCACTAAAGAGGAATCTTCTAGTGCCTCCACGGTCGTAATAGGTCAAGTAGTTATTTTTCAGCATTTAGTTACTGCACTATTTGATATTGGGGCGACCCATTCTTTTATATCAGTACCCTTTGCCAAAGAATTTTAGGTGCCTACAGAGAACATAAACTCTAAGTTCTTGATGACCCTACCTTCTAGAGAAGTCATGGAGTCTAACCAGTGGCTTCGGGCTGTATCAGTCAGAATTTCAGACCGAGAGCTATATGTTGATCTGGTAGTCCTTGCGATGTAAGATTTCGATATCATTTTGGGTATGGATTTCCTCAGCAAGTATAGTGCCTCGGTGGACTGTCATAGAAGGAAAGTGATTTTCAGTCCAGAAGGTGAACCATCCTTTGAGTTCACGGGAGTCCCAAAGAGGAAGACCCAGAAATTTCTCTCTTCTCTAACAGCTCACCAGATGTTAGCTAAAGGGTGTGCTGGTTTTTTTTGCATACATTGTGAATGTAGAAGAAAAGAAAGGACTCAAGCAGGAGGATGTTCGGGTGGTCTGTGAGTATCCAGAGGTAATTCTTGAAGAGCTACCTGGACTACCTCCCAACAGAGAAGTGGAGTTTGAAATTGAGTTGGTTCCTGGTACCGGTCCAATTTCAAAAGCTCCGTATCGGATGTCTCCAGCAGAGCTGAAAGAGTTACAAGAACAACTTCAGGAGCTGCTTGACAAATGTTTCATCCGCCCCAGTCATTCACCATGGGGAGCTCCAGTGTTGTTCGTTAAGAAGAAAGACGGATCTATGCGGATGTGCATAGATTATAGAGCGATGAATAAAGTAACAGTTAAGAACAAGTACCCTCTTCCCAGAATAGATGATCTCTTTGATCAGCTAAGAGGGGCCACAGTTTTCTCGAAGATTGATTTACGCTCGGGATATCACCAGCTGAAGGTTAAAGAAAGTGACATACCCAGAATAGCGTTCAGAACGAGATATGGTCACTATGAATTTGTAGTGATGCCGTTTGGAGTGATCAATGCTCCAGCAGTCTTTATGGAACTAATGAATCATGTCTTCAGGGAATATCTAGATAAATTCGTGATTGTGTTCATTGATGATATTCTGATATATTCACGAACTCCAGAGGACCATACTACACACTTGAGAATAGTGTTGCAGATCCTTCAGCAGAAACAACTCTATGCAAAATTCTCAAAGTATGAGTTCTGGTTAGACCAAGTAGCATTCTTAGGCCACATCATCTCAAAAGAGGGCATCAAGGTAGATCTTGCCAAGATAGAGGGAATTAGCAACTGGTGTAGACCAAAAAACGCCAGAGAAATCAGAAGTTTCTTAGGTCTGTCAGGGTATTATAGAAAGTTCATGGAGGACTTTTCCCGGATAGCCTCTCCACTTACAGCCTTGACCAGAAAGAACAAGAAGTTTGAGTGGTCAGATAAGTGCGAGCACAGTTTTCTAGAGCTAAAGAAAAGACTGACCAGTGCCCCCATTCTGACTGTTCCAGAGAGTGACAAGAGTTTTGATATATACAGTGATGCTTCCAAGATGGGCCTGGGGGTTGTACTCATGCAAGAGGGGAAGGTTATAGCTTATGCTTCCAGACAACTCAAAGACTATGAGAAGAACTACCCCACTCATGATCTTGAGCTGGCAGCTGTGGTCTTTGCACTAAAACTCTGGCGACATTATTTGTATGGAGTTCAATGCAGAATCTTCACAAACCATCAGAGTTTGAAGTATTTCTTTACCCAGAAAGACTTAAACATGAGACAATGTAGGTGGCTAGAGTTGGTTAAAAATTATGACTGTGAAATCATCTACCACCCAGGTAAAGCTAACAAAGTGGCGGATGCACTAAGCCGAAAATCTAGTGCACCCCTGATGTCCTTGTCGTCATTAGCATTGCCACTGCAGAAGGAATTGTCAGACTTTAGAGTTGAAGTTATTTATGGGCAACTCTCTGCATTGACCTTAGAGTCAACCCTGCTTGAGGATATACAGAGAAAGCAGAGTAAAGATCCAGATATCCAAAAAATCAAGCAAGGGATACAGAAAGAAGAAAATTCAGAGTTTCGAGTATCAGACAGTGGAACCCTCTATTTGGGAAGCCGCCTTTGTGTCCCCAATGATGAGGAACTGAGAAAGAAGATTCTAGAAGAGGATCATAGTACACCTTACTCCATACATCCTAGTTCCACCAAGATGTATCAAGATTTGAAACAGAGATTCTGGTGGTCTGGACTTAAGAGAGATGTTGCTAAATATGTCAGTACCTGCCTGACATGCAAGAGAGTCAAAGCGGAGCACCAGAGACCAGGAGGAGTCCTACAACCCCTTCCAATACCGGAGTGAAAGTGGGAGGAAATTGTAGGATCGAAAAGAATTTAGATATCTCCACAATGACATGATATTGTCCACTTTGGGCCTAAGCCCTCATGGTTTTGCTCTTGGACTCTACCCAAAAGGCCTCATGCCAATGGAGATATCTTTTTCTTATAAACCCATGATCTTTTCCATGTATTTTCAATATGGGACTATGTTTGCAACCTTGCAACCCCAACAATCCCCCCCTCAAACAAAGGACCATGGGCTTCCCACGTCCGATCCTCGACCTACTAGGACTTCCTGCCCCTCGGTCTACCCGACCTACTAGGACTTCCTTGCCTAGTCGCAACTAGGACTTCCAGCCCCTCGGTCCACCCGACCTACTAGGACTTCCTGCCTGGTGTCTGGTCCTCTTGATCCGAACATAGGAGCCCCCACTTTCTTTGTTCGAGGTCAATATTGTACTCACATGGTTCAATCAGACCATAGCTCTTGTGCACAGTCGGCGGTTAAACCTTCTGGCAGTCCGGGCTCTGATACCAATTGTAGGATCGAAAAGAATTTAGATATTTCCACAATGACATGATATTGTCCACTTTGGGCCTAAGCCCTCATGGTTTTGCTCTTGGGCTCTACCCAAAAGGCCTCATGCCAATGGAAATATCTTTTTCTTATAAACCCATGATCTTTTCCATGTATTTTCAATATGGGACTATGTTTGCAACCTTGCAACCCCAACAGAAATATCCATGGACTTTATAACGGGTCTCCCAAGAACCACTAATGAATATGATGCGATATGAGTGATAGTGGACAGATTGCCTAAATCTGCCCATTTTCTAGCCATCAAGGTGTCCTACTCTATAGAGCAGTTGGCACAGCTATATGTTAAGGAAGTGATCAGACTTCATGGAGTTCCGAAATCCATCATTTCTGATAGAGATGGGCGCTTGACCTCTCATTTTTGGGAGTGTGTTCAGAATGCACTAGGCACCAAACTCAAGTTCAGCACAGCCTTCCATCCTCAGACTAATGGGCAGACAGAATGAGTAAATCAGATTTTAGAAGATATGCTCAGGGCTTGTGCATTAGATTTTAAGGGTAGTTGGTGCAAGTATTTGTACTTAGCTGAATTCGCCTACAACAATAGCTATCAGACCACTATTAAGATGACACCGTATAAAGCATTGTATGGTAGGAAGTGCAGATCACTCATCTGCTGGCAAGAAGCAGGTGAAAGGAAAGAAATGGAAGTAGAGTTGGGCATTCAGACTGAGATGATAGATGAGACCACTCAAGCTATCCAGAAGATCAGACAGAGAATTGAGACGGCTCAGAGTAGGCAGAAAAGCTATGCTGACACACGTCATAGGCCACTTGAATTCTGAGTAGGGGATTCAGTCTTTCTCAAGGTCGCTCCAATGAAGGGAGTGATGAGATTTGGCAAAAAGGGCAAGTTAAGTCCTCGCTACGTAGGACCCCACCTGATTATAGAGAGGATTGGGAAAGTAGCTTACAAGCTGGACTTACCACAAGACATGTCAGCAATACACAATGTATTTCATGTCTCCACGCTAAAGAAGTGCGTCCACGACCCCAGCCAAGTGATTCAGCCTCAGTCAGTGCAGATCCAGGAGGATCTTAGCTATGAGAGCAGATCTACACAGATAGTGGACAGAGAAGTTAAGAGACTCAGAAATAAAGAAGTACCACTAGTGAAGGTCATTTGGCAAAATCAGAAGCATGAGGAGGCTACTTGGGAGCGTGAGGACAGTATGAGACAAAAATATCCAGAATTATTCTAAGTTTGAGGACGAACTTTTATAAGGTATGGGGAATTGTAACACCCCAAATTTCCTTATTTTGAGTTCAAAAAAGTGCTTATAAATATTTAGAAATACTTTAGAAATATTCTAGAGACTTTTAGAAATTTTTAGAGTATTTTTATAGAATTTTCAGAGGTCGTTTGGTATTTTTACCAAAAGAAATAAAGTTGCGGCAAAAAATTGTCAGGCCGAGGGAGGTTCGACCCCAAAACCCCTTAGTAAGCAAAGTCTTAAGAATGTCAGGATGACCAGGTGGCCCAGCAGGGGTATGCTGAAAGAAAAGAGAGCAGAATAATTTTATACAGAGAAAAGTTAATAAATACCCTTAGGTATAAATAGAAGAACTTAAGTGAAATAAGGGGATTCTCGACCTAATTTCGCCTCTTTCTTTTATGCGCCGAATTCCTCCTTGGCTTGGGCGGAAAAAAAAGAAGCCTAAGGCTTCTTGTGGTGGTCGGCTAGGACAATTTCGAGGGAGCTTTTAGATATTTTCTGACTAGTCTCAACGAGAGGAACGCTTGGACATAAGCAAAGCGCGAGGATCTCAAGTTTCACCGGAATCCTAGAGAGGTTTCATGTTAGTAAGTTCAAGATAATACGGTAAGTACTGCTCACCTGCAGTAAGAGGTGTTTTCTGTCGATTTCTCGTCGTAGAAATATTGTATGTGCAGATTTCTTTTATGTTCTATGCATGATTGTGTGTTACCTAGTTAATTTCACTTATAGATGCATATGGAAAAATACCCTATCAGTATTTTGAGTTTAAGAAAAGTATAAGAAAGATAAAGAAAAGAAAGAAAAAGGTCAAGGTCTTGAGTAGATATCAAAGTCAAGACTTTAGGGATTTTGGCACACAAGGTGCTTGTTAAAATGGCAAGGCATTTAAAGAAGAAGTAATTAAGATATTTTACTTTGAAAGGCTAGTACCCGACTTCCAACGTTGTCGTAAATAAATCTAGGTATTCAATTCCGAGGTCTTGGCCCTGGTAGACCAAGGTCTGCTCTTTTAGGATTGGTGGCTCACTACTCCAACCTATTAGGGAACGCGCATAAGATGGTACTTACGCCTTAGGGATCCCGAGTGAAGATATTTATTTTCAAGTATATGCTTTAGTAAAATTTTCAAGTTTAAAGAATTTTCAAGTTTCAAGTTAAGTTAAGAAAAAGCGAGTTTAAGGAAACTAAATGCTTGTATATGCTTGTTGCCTTGAGTTAAACATGTTTTAGTTCCTCTATTGGTACAAAAGTAATTACGCATGTTTATCTGTACTATCAGTGTAGGTAATAATAAAGATCCTAGCATAAAAAGTATTTTAAAAACATGTTTGCACATTTCGAGATTTTTTTTTCTTTGTGAGCTAGATAGTACTTACTAAGCCTTGTTGCTTACTAGTTGCATTTCCTCTTACTACAGATAAAGGAAAAGGAAAACAATAGTGAAGGAAGGCGACAAGGGGATGCGTGATGGTGTATGTGTGATACCTATACTATGGAAAGCCTTGGGAATTCGTTGGGAGCGTATTAAGATTTCTTTTAAAATTGCTAGTAAAAATTTTAGAGATTTTACTTTTTAATTATTGTTAAGAGGATGTCATAAATTGTTAGTTTTGCATGGGTCGAGTGTCATCTAGTATTCCTGTTATTAATGGTTGAATAGACTAGTTTTGGTGGATGGTTGCTAGATATTATGATTCCATATTTTTCTGAGATTGATGTTTTTGGCACATGAGGTATACTATTTGATACATTGTATGTAGATTAGTTTTAAAGAGTGCAAGAAATTCATTATGGCCCTTTGCATGCAATTATAGTTAGAGATGCTTTAACTACTTTAGAATTATGAGTTGAGTGTTGAAATGAATCACTTACGTCCTTTATGTGTTGCATGTTTAGTAAGAATGTATTAAGAAGCTAGTGGTACTTGTGCTACTTAACTGCATGTTATGATGTCACTCACCGTAAGAACCAAATTAGTGGAAAAGTTTTGCATCTAAGTTTGGAAAATTTTATGTACTATTATCATTAGCATAAGCAACACTGGTTAAGTAAAGTTCATAGATAAGTATCGTTCACCCTAGAGAGAACTAGGAGGGTGGGCGTTACACTTACATTTTCTCTCAGATTCGAAAGTCCAGTGATGAGCTCTTTAATTCTCGAGTGAAGGTGTGCTATGGTTTTGTTTTCTTCAAATCAGAGGTTGGTGAGCTGATTGCGAAGTAGGTTCCGTCTCGCAAGTTTCACCTCCGAGGTTCCCTCGTATAGTTTCAGGAATTTCTCCCAGAGCTCCTTTGCGGACTCATAAGCTCCGATCTGATTAACTTCTTGTGACGGTAGTACGCTCAGCAGATGAAACTCTGCCCTACCGTTTGCCATGTAGTCGGCTTGTTCCTTCTTCGTCCATTGATACTTTTCCTTGAGTGTTTCAAAACCAAATTCCATTATTAATGATAAATCGAAATCGATTTTGAAAAATACCTCCATTCTCTTTTTCTAGCTCGCGAACTCCCCCTCAAAGTTTGGTGGGTAGATGCTTGGTCCGACCATCATCTTTGCTTCGATTGGTGGTTAGTCCTCCTGAAGCGTCCTGTCTCTGATACCACTTGTTGGGACCGTTAGCCGGCTAGAAGGGGGGTTGAATATCCCTGCACAATTTTTAAAAAAATGAACCTTTCTCGGACTTAAAAGAACACTTGCATAAAATAAAAGAAATAAACTAAAAGATGAGGCTCACAAATTTTACTTGGTTACAACTGGAGAGGTTGTTAATCCAAGAAAATGAATCACACTAAGTATCTCCTTCAGGCGAAGAAGCCTCTTACAGCAGTGAAAGTATAGAAAGATGAAGCTAAACTAACAAAGTGAAGCGCACAAGTGTTGGAACTCAAATTGTTTGTCGTTGTTAAGCTTCTGGACCAAGGCTATATTTATAGCCTTGGTCGGGGCGCCTAGAAGGGTTCCAGGTGCCTAGAGTGGGAAAGATTTCTATCCCTGACACAACGATCAACGTCCACGTCGATGATGATAAAAGTTGGGTTCCGGGAACTTGGATTTCGGGCGCTCGGAATGGGTCCGGGCGCCCGGACCCTCAAAGTCAACCCCATTGACTTTTTTAGTCCAAACCCTCTACTCTGGTGTTGCTCGCCTCGGTCTGGATCTTACGTTCTGGCTCCGCTCGCTTGGGTGATTTCGGCCAACCGAAATAAGGCTCACTCGAACCCAATTTTGGCCTTCTCCTCGAGCAGGCTTCCGCTCCGGCTTCTCATCCTTCGAACGTCATACATGTTCTTCTCGTCCACCGGTGTACTCTTCCACAACCCTTCTGTCCCTCAGATGCACTGAGTTTGTCGGCTCCCTTCCCGTGACATCCTTCTCGCTAGCTACGTCTTCTACTCGACTTTCTGTGCTTCTAAGTTCCTGCACACTTAGACACAGGGATCAAAACCAACAGGACCTACTTAACTTGTTTGATCACATCAAAATAACCTTGGGGTTCCAACAAAAGGAGCATCAAATGTAGGAATTCGGTATCCTATAACACTCAATTTTGAACTCATAGGCTACTCTGACTCAGACTATGCTGGCTATAAACTGGATCGTAAAAGTACAAGTTGTGGGTATCAGCTACTTGACCCATCTCTTGTCAGTTGGTTTAGTAGGAAGTAACACTTTGTTGCCTTATCTACTACTGAGTTAGAATATATAGCCATAGGAGAATATGTTGCCCGATTATTATGGATGATGCACACTTTAAAAGACTTCAATCTAAACTTTACAAATACAAAAGTACTAATTGATAATGTCAGTTCAATTAATTTAACCAAAAATCCTGTGCATCATTCAAGAACTAAATACATCAAAATTAGACATCACTTTATCAGGGATTATGTCACTAAATGTGACATTGAACTCTAATACATTAAGTCCAAGTCAAACCTAGCTGACATATTCACTAAACCCCTCCCTGAAAGTGAATTTAGTAACTTATATCGACAATTAGGAATGTGCTTAATAGACTAGGACTCTTGATTTCAAAATTGCTTTAAAAAATTATTCTTTAAAAATTCTAGGGTAAAATTCTTTATTTATTTTTCTCAAAAATTCCCTTATTTTTAGAATTTTCAAAATTACTTTAGCCTTAGTCTAGATCAAACACTTAGAAAGCATATTCCTATAGATCTAGGACTTGAGCATCTCATTAGCACACTAGAGCTACCTTGTTTGTGTATTTCTAAACTTAGAAAGGGGGGAGATGCATAGACAGATTGCATGGACTTAAGATGTTGATATCAGTGCATCAATACAAGTCGGGGCGTTAAAAAATAAACTAACAGTAATCAGGTTAAGTTCTTCAGCTTAGTTAAACACTAACTGGATAAATTATCTTAACCTGACTAACTAAGTGAAAACTGCTATCTTCTGATAGTTAGTAAGTTACAAATGGTTAAACAGTTAAGAACACTTTTTAGTTGTTTATTTTGAAATAATGTTAGGTTCAGAGGGAGGATTAATAATTTTAAATATTTTTTAAGAGTTTTCAAAGCTGTAATTTTTCTTCAAGAGTGTTTCAAAGATAACTTTTAAAAATCAGTTTGACAACTATTTAAATTTTGAAATATTACTTTAAAAGATATTTTTAAAACAACTTGACAAATATTTAAGTTTTGAAATATTACTTTAAAAGATATTTTTAAAAATAGCTTGGCATGGTGTTCAAGGAGTTTCAAAATCTTACTTCAGTTTTATCATTTTATTCATCCCTTATATCTTTTTCAAAAATCCATTTCTTGAAAAAGGTTTCCAAATGTTTTGAAAAAGTTATCTTCGAAACCTAGCTATTTTCAAAATATTCTTTTTGTTGTTTTGCAAAATATTTTTTTTTGAATCCTCCAACTTTAATGTTATTTTCTTGCAAAACTCTTATGTTTTGAAACATTTTTAGATTTTTATTTTTTTTTAAATCCTGATATAAAAATCTTTAGTTTTTTGAAATTCAAGCTTTCTTTAAAAGGGTTTTGACAAAGTTTGAGTTTGACTACCCTCATGTTCAAACCTTCTTAAATTACTCTCTAAATTGTTTTTAACTCCCTAAGTAAACCTGGAACTTTACTTAGCCAATTTTTTTCTCTATTCTTTTTTGATGAATGTCAAAGGGGGAGGATTATGTGGATTAAGTTAGCAAAATATCAATAGGTGGATTAAGTTAGTAAAATATCAAAGAAAAATATTAAAATAAGACTAACTTTAAAACTATATCATTTTTGCATATTATTTTTTCCTAACTTAACCCAAGTTGGTATTCATAAAAAAGGGGGAGATTGTTGGTGCAGGTTGCACTAATGGTCTAACCCAGGTTTTGATGAATGACAAAATAAATTAAGTTAAGTTTATTGTGATCTAACGGGTTAACTAACGTGCAAGTGAAGTCCAGATAGGTCGACGGACTGACCGGATATCTGGCAAGTAATCCAGCTAGACCGACGGGCTGAACGAATAGTTGGTACGAAATAAAGTCCAGATAGGTTGACGGGCTGACTAAATATTTGACATAAAGTCCAAATAGGTCGACGGACTGACCGGATGTCTGACACGAAGTCTAGATAGGTCGACGGGCTAACTGGATGTCTAGCAAAGCGGTAAGTTAAGGTAAGTCACTGGAGGGGAGTGACTTGGTAAGGACGTGTTCCCTGCTGGAGGGAACAGTAGACGTCAATCCAACTTAGATCCATTTCAGAAATCTAAGTTGAGATCTTGACTATATTCTGATATCGGGGAGACAGAATCTAATTACTACCCTACTTGTTATATATTGTGCTAACTTTGTTTTGCAGGATAGTATAATTTTTATTTGCCCTGGACTAACTTTTTCATGCAGGAAAAGGTGGTTCAGGCGCCCTGAAGGGATCTGGGTGCTCGGAGTGGTCCGGGTGCCCGGAAGGGATCCAGGCGCTCGGAGTGGTCCGAGCACCCGAAACAGGTCCGAGTGCCCAGAATGCCCAAGGCTTATCTACTCGCTATCTTGGAGCGCCCTGATTGGTTAGCCGACGTCACGGTCCAAGGGCCCGGAAGGGATCCAGGCACCCGGAATTGCTTATATAAGCAGTCTTCCACCAGGAGCAAACAGATAACTTTCTTCTGCAATTTCCATCTTACGTGTTGCTCCGGCGATGCTGTGAAACTTCTCTGACAACCATTTTTATTTCCCCTATTGTCGGTAATTTTATACTATAGTTCTTGTACTTATCGTGTAACCCTTTTTTGTGAACTATTAGTGGATTACCCAACAAAAATACTCGATGAGTGTGCGCCTTGGAGTAGGAGTCGACAAAGACTTCGAACCAAGTAAAACTTAGTTTGTTAGTATTGTTCTTATTTTTCTCTTCCACTGCGTACTTGATTTAATTCTTGATCTTTATCGATCGCTTTTCACACCCTCTAGCATTCTTTTCGATCTAACAACATCCATGCTTATGGTTTAAGACACTGTAGTGATTGGCATTAGGGCAAGTGGGAGTATTATATTTTAAGAGATATCCTAAGACAATCGCCTTATTATTTTATTATTTATTTGATAAATATAGATTCACTATTTAAGTACATATTATATATTTGAATAGTTTTAAACTCATTTACTAAATGTCTGCAATATAATTCATAGCATTAATGAATTTATGATTGAATCACAACTTATGATTATCTCTACATGTGCAATTATAAACGTATTAGAATTTCTCTAGTCATCAAATTGGTATATTCGGACATCATCAATTCTATAAGACTAGCACAGATTATATTCCTTGGTTCGTCCAAGTATATGTTTCTCACTAGCTGGAGACATTGGGATGTCGAGAGTTAAATGTGGATGGTAGTTATGGTAACTAATTTATTGGAGTGACTTGTTGTAAGACTTCATATGGTTCTCTACATATATAGATATGTCTGTGAAGTTATTATTGCATCTCAAGTACAAGTTTCCTTTGACTTGAGGTATACAAATCATTTTGGTCATGGAGACTTATACTTTGACATCTTTAGCAAGCATCTCTTGGAGGTGTGGACCCGAGATGATTGGGTATAAGTCAAAGTGATCGAAGGTATTTGGATAGCCCATAGAGGATTTATCGCTCCTTGCGAGGAGATATATACCCTATGATCATTTGTTAGGATTATTACTCAAAGTCTTTAGGCAAAGCATCACATGTTAAGAGTATGAGACTCTTATACATATGTACTAGTAATTTTTATCCGTAGAACGATGAAGTATTACTTAGGCTAGGTGGGATGTAGTTAGCCTAGTGGGGGCAGACATATAAACCATGCCCTAAACCAAGTGGGTATAAGACGAGTGAAAAAAAAGAGGTACGACTCACTGTATCTGCTAAACATTTCAGAATTAGTTCTGAGATCAACTATAATTTTTTGGTTAATTGGGGATCATGATGTACTACTAGGTGCCACTGATGATCATTCCATAATTAAATAGTTAATTATGGATGACTAAAATAAATCAAAAACTTATTAGGTCACACGTACTACGACTCTTTAAAAAACATAAAACAAGTTAGAGAATAAGATTCTCAAATCAAGAGATAAATATTTGGTTGGACCATACATAAGATAAATATAGAAATATTTGTCAGAATGGAAGCACAGATGGGCTACATCTCTTATAAAAGAGTTGGACCCTATTTGATTTAGTCATGAACCAATTTGGTTTAGCCATGAACTAACTTGATTTAGTTGTGAACCAAATCAAGGGATGAATAGGCTAATTTTTGGTTAAGACATAATGAGTTGGATTTAGGTTTTCTAATCTAACTCATTAAAAAAGACTATACATTGATATGGTTAAGAAAAAATTAATATACAATTTATTATTGGCTCTCTCTCCCTCTCCCTCTCTCTTGCCGCCTACCACAACAAGAGGGTCTCCTCTTGTTGCTGTGAGCCACCCAAAGGAAGAAGATCTTTCTTTTGTTTTTTCTTCCTCTTCTTGATCCTTCTCCTTCGCTCATGGCTAGTACCTTCTGAAGGCAAAGCTTGTTCTCTTGGAGTTGTCTTGAAGAGCTTGACATATATACGAATAAAGGCGAGATTCAATAACGTCACAAAAGGTTGATGTTCTTTTCATTATAGGTCATATGTAAGATATACCTAGAATAATTATTATCCGATTTCATTTTATTTTATGATATTATCTACGCGATTGTCTCTTGCATGTGTGTGGTGTGTGTGATATAATAAATTTATTTATTTATCGTTAAGTCTTCTACTATACATGTTTATGAAACATGTTTTTAGCACACACCTCATCGAGCATATCCTAACATCTTCCCTTAGCGAACTTCTATCCCCAAAGTTTATCCGCACAAGGGCACCTCCTTCATTTCAGGATGCCTCTACTAAGCTCTGAGATACCTCCCCGCAGCTTCGAGACGCCTTAGACACTATTCATCTGAGGTGAACTTTTGCCAACTAACTCCTGCAAGACATGTTAGTCCACATAACAACAAATAACCTATAAAATAGAGTTAGCACAATAAGATAAAATTATTAATTAGATCCTTTCTTACTAAGACCAGGATCTAGTTATAGTCTCAGCTTAGACTTCCAACATAGATCTAAGCTGGATCATTGCCCTCACTAGATTACTTTCCTCCAGTGCTTACCTTACTTACCATTGTAAACTTATTCAACTCTTGATCCACCAGGTCTTCATGTCAGATGCCCCATCTGGACTTCAGCCAATTGTCAGGTCCTACGGACCCAATTGAACTTCCTACCAAATATCAACCTATCTGGTCTTCCCCTACCAGTTATGAACTTAATTGGACTTCAATCTGGTGTCAAGTCCCAACGAGTCTTTCAGTTCTGCACACTTGGTAAAAAGGCTAGATAACACGACATCTAACTTTAAATCATTTATCATTTATTAAAATTTGAGTTTGACCATTGGTTCTTAACCACACCAATAGTGTTAAATATATGAGAGTTTGCGCTGCAGGATCCGACTATAACGTATCAACAATGACGGCTACATCACTATGAGAACTTGGGTGTAGTGTTAAATAAGGACAAGAGTTTTCACACTATAGGTTAAATAAGAACAAATATTATTAAAAAACTAATAGTCTAAGATTTTGAACATAGAACATAGGAACCCTCACTAGTAAAATAATATAGGTAGTAGATATAATGATTAAGAGAAAAAATTAATATTTTGTATGTACAAGAGATAAAATGGGTAGGAGAGAAGGTAAAGATAATAGAGAACTCTGGTTTTAAGTTATAGTATATGGGAAAGAGTAAACAAGAAATAAAGTAAGTATTGTTGTAGATAGTTCGTTAAAGGAGGAAGTTGTAGGAGTAGTTGAGAATGAGATAGAATTATAACTTTCAAGATAATAGTAATGAAAGAAACTATGAACGTAATTAGCATATATACACTACAAGTAGGATTAGATGAAGATACCAAATCAAGATTTTGGGACGACCTAAATGAAGTATCACAAAACATTCTATCAAATGAGATAATTTTAATAGGAGGCAATCTTAGATGAGCATGTTGGGGTGAAAATGAGAAATATGAGACAGTGCATGAGGGTTATAGGTTTAGAATAAAAAATGAAGGGGGAAAACTATATTAGATTTTACGATAGTAAATGAACATATACTAGTTAATACGTTTTTTAAAAAAAGAGAAGAACACTGGACTATTTTCAAAAGTAGGAATATTTACTTTCTTATAGTTAGGAAGAGGAATAAAAAGATTTATAAAAATTGCAAGGTCATCTTTAGAGAAAACTTAACTATCCAACAGATGTTAATAGTGTTGAATATAAGTCTCAAGTATAGTGTCAATAGAAGGAAAATATATATGACTCTTAACAATTAAGTAGTGGAAGTTGAATGAGAGAAGACAAAACATATTTAAGGAGAAAGTAAGAATATAAGCATTAGGTGAAATATACAATGACTCTAATACGACATGTGATAAGATAGTATCAAAGTTAAAAATAGTAGCTAAGAGTATACTCAGTGGGTCACAGGAGCATGTATCACCAAGTAAGGAATCCTCGTGGTGGAATGAGAAAATATAGGAGAAAGTGAAGAAAAAAAATAAACATCCTATAAGGAACAATATATTTATAAGAACGAGATTTTTTTTAAAAAAATATACAATAGCAAAACAAAAGATTAAGAAAGTAATGAATGAAGTAAAGAATGAAACTTTTAAATAATTATATCAAAAATTGGATACAAAAGAAGGGGAATGAAATATTTATAGAATAGCTAAAACAAGAGAGAGGAAGACAAGAGATTTTATCCAAATAAGATGTATTAAAAGAGTATTAGTAAATGGTGGTGAAATAAAAGAGTTGTGGAAGAGGTATTTTTATTAAATTTTTAATGAAAGGTTTAGATGACCAACTTAACTTATATAATTAATTTAAGTAGGTCAAATGAGTAAAAAAAATTAAATTTTTATCATAGAATTTAAACTTCTGAAGTAGAATAAGTTTTAAATGGGATGAAAAATGGAAGACTCATTGGACCAGATGATATTCTGACAGAGGTACGGAAGTACCTAGGGAAACAAGGTATTAAATGACTTACAAAATTGTTTAATTTGAAATAAAAAATAAAAAAAATATCTAACCAATGGAGAGTAAGTACTCTAGTTCTCTTATATAAGAACAAGGAAGACGTATAAATTGTACAAACTATAGGAGTATTAAACTAATGAGCCATAATATGAAATTTTGTGAAAAAGTAATAGAAAAAAAGATTAAAGAAGGAGACTGTGATAAAAAATTAATTTAGGTTCATACATGAAAGGTTGACAATAGAAGTTATACATCATCTAAAGCAACTAATTGAAAAGTATCGGGAGCAAAAACAAGATCTACACATGGTATTCATTGACTTAGAAAAAATTATGATAAAGTCTCAAGAGAAATTATATGGAGAATTCTAGAAAATAGAGGTGTTAGCACAGTATATATTGAACTAGTTAAGGATATGTATGAGGATGTAGTGATCAAAGTGAAGACTTCTGGTGGATTAATTGGAGCATTTTCAATAAAGATAAGGTTACATGAAGATTAGCTTTAAGTCCCTATCTTTTTATATTAATCATGAAGGAACTCACTGGACACATTTAAGACATATGACCGTGGTGTATGTTATTTACAGATGATATTATTTTAGTAGATGAGACACATGAAGGAGTAAATGCTAAACTAGAATCTCGATAGAAAATACTAGAAGTGAAAGGTTTTATGTTTAATAGAGTAAAAGTAGAATATATGAAATTTAAGTTTAGCAATATTAGACGTAATGAGACAATTATTAAAATAGGAGATGATGAATTATCTGAAACTGAGAGCTTTAAGTATTTAAGATCAATTTTGTAAAATAATGGAGAGTTTGAGAGAGATGTCTTATATAGAATACAAACAAAATGATTAAAATGGAGGAGAGCATCGGGTGTTTTATGTGATTGTAAAATACCTCTAAAACTTAAAGGAAGTTCTAAAAAACAGTGGTTTTCCATGTTATATGGCGCTAAATATTGAATTATGACTTGAGCGCATGAGCAGAAAATGAGAGTTATAGAGATAAGTATGTTAAGGTAGATGTATGAACATACGAGGATGAACAAAATAAAAATTGAGAGTATTAGAGAGAAAGTCATAGTTACATTTATTGAGAAAAAATTCTAAGAGACACATTTAAAATAGTACAGATATGTACTTAGATGACCAATAAATGTTTTAATTAGGCAATATGAAACTATGATAAATGTACATATTAAACGAGGAAGAGGAAGATCAAAAAAGACTTGATCAGTAACAATATAATAAAATAAAATTTATTTAAGTATAAATGATGATATAATAGGAGATAGAGCCCAATGACATAGAAGGATCCAAATAGTCAACCCCACCTAGTAGGATAAAGCTTTTTTTAGGATAATCTAGATATCCAACTCTTCGAACTGACTAATCATGAAGGTAACCAATCCGACCCCATGGAAGTTTTCCAACGACCATCAGGATAAATCGGAAAACGCTAATGAAGGCTCATTCAATAATTAACATTCTTAGATCCACTTCTCAATTGAGAGAAAATCCCCTATAAGGTTTTGTTGTTATTATTATATGGTATGCTAGTTGCAATATGGAAATCAACTTCTGGTATAAATTAGTGCTTCTACAGAAGAAGTACGGCAATTTACCAAATCACACACCTAGATATCTTAATTGACCAAAAGGCGTATGCTACTTTGGTATTTACCAAAGGACGCACTTTTTCAAGTGCACTTCCCTTTTTATCCTTCTGACCAATCAAACTTTTTTTTTGTCGTTTTTCTTTTCTCCCTCTTCTCTTTCCTATCTCCTCTTTCATCAACGACATTTAAAATTTAGTTAATTTTTTGATAACATTTTAATACATTTAGATAAGCTAAAATAAACTATGAATAGCAAATTTGAACTCCTTGCAACATCAGGAATCTACAGGAACTGAAATGGGTATAATCTGAGGTCTCTAGGTCCATCAGTGGGTTTCGGTCAAAACCCACTGATGGACCTAGAGAGTTCTGATTGCACTCATTTCAGTTTCTATGGATTCCTGGTGTTGCAAGGAGTTCAAATTTGCTATCCATTATTTATTTTGACTTTTAGAAGGTGTTAAAATACAAGAAGAAAGAATCAGCAAAAAAAATTCATATCAGGCCCACGTTGGGCCTGATATGATTCATATCAGGCCTAACGTGGAGCCTTTTTGCTGATTCTTTCTTCTTATTTTTTAACACCTTCTAAAAGTCAAAATAAACAATGGATAACAAATTTGAACTCCTTGCAACATCAGGAATCTATAGGAACTGAAATGGGTGTAATCTGAGTTCTCTAGGTCTATAAGTGGGTTTCGGTCAAAATCCACTGATGGACCTAGAGAGCTCTGATTGCACCCATTTCAGTTTCTATGGATTCCTGGTGTTGCAAGGAATTCAAATTTGCTATCCATTGTTTATTTTGACTTTTAGAAGGTGTTAAAATATAAGAAGAAAGAATCAGCAAAAAGGCTCCACGTTAGGCCTGATATAAATCATATCAGGCCCACATTGGACCTGATATGATTCCATATCAAGCCCAACGTGGATCTCACTCTATTAGGAATGCTCAACTGTTTTAGGAACTCTTCATTTCATAATGGATGTGTTTATGATTGCTCTAAGTAGAAAAATAGATAAGGGCATCAATGCATATCCTCCTACATAAATGTTTCAGTTAGTGATGAAATCAAGTGGAAAAAGGCAGTAGCAAAACCTTGAGAGTTCTCTGACAAATTAGAGAATGTATAATGTTTCACTACCTATAAGAAATACATATGCAAACACTTAGAACAAATAGTCATAGTATAGTTATTGAAAAAAGAGAAGATACGTATAATTCCAATAAATAGAATTGACACAATACCAGATAGACCTAATTCTTCTATTAGCATGTAACTGTAAATAAGTCATGACTCACTTATTTATTCTTTCTTTGTAAAAGAAAATTAATCCAGAAAATGAGATCACTTACGAGAAATAAGGGAAAAGGACAAAGAGACACCACTCCAAATTCTGAAGGCTGAAAGAAAAGTGTGTCAATTATTTAAATGGGAAAAAGATACCAAGCAAAAGGTAGAGGAATTGCAAAAATCATTACTTTTCAATATCCAATCCAACATATTTGAAGAGGTATTCAACAGTTAAGGTTTTTCCGCATAATTTTTCAAACCCCCAACAAAGACATACATCATGAACTGAGATTTAAGTCAAAATAAAATGCTACATTGGAAATGAAGAGTTCCTAAAACAATTGAGAATTCTTAATAGAGTGAGATCTATATTGGGCCTGATATGGAATCATATCAGGCCTAACGTGGAGCCTTTTTGCTGATTCTTTCTTCTTATATTTTAACACCTTCTAAAAGTCAAAATAAACAATGGATAGCAAATTTGAACTCCTTGCAACATCAGAAATCTACAGGAACTGAAATGGGTGTAATCTGAGGTCTCTACGTCCATAAGTGGATTTCGGTCAAAATCCACTTATGGACTTAGAGAGCTCCGATTGCACCCATTTCAATTTCTATGGATTCTTGGTGTTGCAAGGAGTTCAAATTTGCTATCTATTATTTATTTTGACTTTTAGAAGGTGTTAAAATACAAGAAGAAAGAATCATAAAAAAAAAATTCATATCAGGCCCACGTTGGGCCTGATATGGAATCATATCAGGCCCAACGTGGAGCCTTTTTGCTGATTCTTTCTTCTTATATTTTAACACATTATAAAAGTCAAAATAAACAATGGATAGCAAATTTGAATCCCTTGCAACACCAGGAATCCATAGAAACTGAAATGGGTGCAATCGGAGCTCTCTAGGTCCATCAGTGGGTTTTGACCGAAACCCACTGATGGACCTAAAGACCTCAGATTACACCCATTTCAGTTCCTGTAGATTCCTGATGTTGCAAGGAGTTCAAATTTGCTATCCATTATTTATTTTGACTTTTAGAATGTGTTAAAATATAAGAAGAAAGAATCAGCAAAAAGACTCCACGTTAGGCCTGATATAAATCATATCAGGCCCACGTTGGGTCTGATATGATTCCATATCAGGCCCAACGTGGGCCTGATATGAATCATATCAGGCCCAACGTGGGCCTGATATAAATTTTTTTTGTTGATTCTTTCTTCTTGTATTTTAACACCTTCTAAAAGTCAAAATAAATCATGGATAGCAAATTTGAACTCCTTGCAACACCAGGAATCCATAGAAACTGAAATGGGTGCAATCGGAGCTCTCTAGGTCCATCAGTGGGTTTTGACCGAAATCCACTGATAGACCTAGAGACCTCAGATTACACCCATTTCAGTTCCTGTAGATTCCTGATGTTACAAGGAGTTCAAATTTGTTATTCATAGTTTATTTTAGCTTATCTAAATGTATTAAAATGTTATCAAAAAATTAACTAAATTTTAAATGTCGTTGATGAAAGAGGAGATAGGAAAGAGAAGAGGGAGAAAAGAAAAACGACAAAAAAAAAGTTTGATTGGTCAAAAGGATAAAAAGGGAAGTGCATTTGAAAAAGTGCGTCCTTTGGTAAATACCAAAGTAGCATACGCCTTTTGGTCAATTAAGATATCTAGGTGCGTGATTTGATAAATTGCCGGAAGAAGTATGTATTGCAGTTCTTGTTCGTACATAAACATTTGAAACTCGTATACTCCTGAAAGACGCTGGAGGTTCTCATCCTTGGCAGACCTGCTTGGATATAAAGGTTTAGGGAATAGGGAAGGGAACTCTTCTCTTTAGCTTCCATATCAGTTTATCAAGCTGGATAAATATACACTGCTGGATAAATATACACTTGTGGCTCTTTCATTGTCAATTTAGACAGTGTGCCCCATCATTGTTGTTTAATTTAGACCTACTTTGAAATGTTGCTTCCCTTGAATTTTGCTTTTTGAGATGAAGGCTTCTTTGTCGCAAGTAAAAGTTTTCACTTACAGGTTCATGTTAGTATTTATAGACTATTGGCTTCTCTGATAAATTTTCTCAGTTGTCTCACTTTTGTTGTTCCACCAGTCGTGTGCTTGGTGAAGAAAATGGTTGCGCTATTTTTCTTGCAAATGGATTACTGATATCTGGTTTTAATAGGTCCTTCCTTAGCAATCCCGAGATGACCCCCCCTACATACGTTTTTCTGCAATTTCGATTTGAGCTGACATGCCACCGGGCGCAAAGGTATCGGCATTTCTGATTATGACTCTTGTTCTGAGTTTACTCTTGCCATCTAACATTTCATTGAAAATTCTTCCAGTCTTCTCTGAAACATGAGAAGTCAGTGATATTCATCTAAGGGTAGCAATATCTATGTTTATGGTTATATGACCAAAATGTTTATACCTTCTAATCTGAATTGTTCATTGCATAATTGAAGTGTGCAAGTATCAGAACAGAAGAATGGATAGCTATTAGTTTTGCATGGTAGGGGTATGCCATTTGTTTTCCGTTGTTCCACTCCCATAGTGTCATGGCACATAGTTTCAGAAGTTTAGAAACAAGATTCTTGTTTATTTTTATTATTACGTATATATATTATGTAACAGACATTCTTGCGTCAGAAGGCCACTCTGGCATCTCATGGGTTCCCAAATAGTTCAGAAGGTATTGAGGGACAAAGCGCAAAAGTCGCGTCTACAACTGAACTGAAATCCAGTGACAATGGTCAGAGAGAGTGTGTCACGGTAGAGTCTAGTCCATTTGTTGCGGTTCACCTCCTTTGTTCATAGAGATGTAGAATTGATTGCTACGAACGATACTTCCGGCTTTCTGGTTACATGGGCAAATCCAATCTAGATTCTGTCCCTGAAATAAAAGTTGATGCCATGGAAGGGCGTCGTTTCTATTTGTATGATGATATCAGGGTTGTGTTTCCACAGCGAGACTCGGATAAAGACGAAGGCAAGTAGACAAGGTATGATCTCTAAAGAAAAAGTGATAATTCTTCAAGCTCAGAATCCATTCCATCTTTTCAGAATGTGGAATCAATAAATCAATCACATGAATGCTATATTTTGTTATTGCTTGGTTTCTACCGATGTTTCCAACCGATATTTATGTTGAATTTCTTGTTACAGTTGCGGGTGGAGCACCACTTCCCTGCAGATCCCAAGTATTTTGATTTGAGTAAATTGACAAGGGGCACACGGCTCATTGCTTCCCTATGAATTGTACATCGCTCGGTTCCATGCAATAAGTAAACAATAAACGTAGCGAAGGAGAAAAGGAATCCATCAGATATTCATACGAATTCTAATCACATTGTTAATTTTGTAAAGATGTTATTTCTTGATGCGTAAAATCTTTGTGTGTATCTGGAGAGTCTGATCAATCTCAGCACGATCTGTACGTTCGTGCCTCTATTAGTATCCACACAAGCACAATCGTCGCTCGTCTCATGAGCACAATTGGAGTCTTTTCAATATCGTGCACGTAGTGCAAGCTACTAATATATATATATCAAACCCTAACTGTTAAGATTATTTTATCTTATTTGAGTGTGATCATACATTTTAGTAGTTGTACTTAATCAAGGGGTATACAAATATTACTTCCGCTATATGAAAGGGGCAAATTCCATCTATATCACTTACATCTCTCTACATAACTCATTGAATACCCAATGAACGACTTTATAAAACTTATTACAGGTGGCATTTGTCGATACTAAAGTACGCAACTCCTTATGTAGGGAACTGTAGTAACTTCAGGTCAAAAGACTGTTTATACAAATAGTCACTGAGAATATTTATAACACTCATATAACAATTCATGAGTACTCTCATGGCAGGTCAATTCAGTACATATTCTTTAATATATAGTCATATGTTAACTTGATATATTATATTCCTGACTTGTGAGATTAAGTTATTAATTAACTTATATGTTAGTATCAATATATTACTATTGTCCTTGTCTATTAATATTTAAGTAGGAATATATATATATCACAATCAATTCAACTAATGGATATGCTATAGAATAGAACCTATCACTTTTAAGACATTATTATATTTATTCAAATTTAAATATATATAAATAAATATAAAATATTATCTTTTATTAAAATATGATACAATAGTCTTATATCAATCATCTCATGATTTACTCTTAGGGGCAGACACTGACCCACTCACCACCTCAATTTACTTCTTCCATGATGGCAAAAGGCGAATGCGCTCGTCCCCAGCGCCCCCGTCAACCCGTCTCAAGGTCAACACGGAGGAGATAAATCACGGACGACTACTAGCCTTTGAAATAGTGACTAACACATAAGGCAATTTACTTCTTCCATGCAACATGTACATATTGCTCTTCTAATAAATAAATCTATAATCAACTTCACAACTCTGTTTTGCTGGTTTCCTGCTGTTTCTTTGTGTTATCTAGCAGTTCATTCAGGCTTCACCTCATTAATTCGATAGAGAGCAAAGAAATCAAAATCACAAAACCAGAGGAACAAACCAAACTTTACCACTAGTTGTGATATTCTTGTTAGTAGTAGTTTTCATTTGATAGTAAATCAAAAGGTTCCAATAGATACAAAAACTAGGAACATATTGCATTGTTGATGTGTTTCACAGTTAAAATTTTGAATAAGTGCATAAGTTTGAATTTGAAGCTGAATACCGTAGATCGTTGTGGTATAGAGGCCTCAGCATCATTCGACTTGACCTCCATGTAGTTGATTCTTCATTGTCAATTTTTACATCCAGGACTATAGTATCAAATTATTACTCAAATATCTACAATTCAATCCCCAACTACGACATATTTATAGAAATTTTTCCTCTAAATAAGACGCATAATCATGGGATGCTGGACTTTTAGACCGTCCGCCTCGAGTGCTTCTCAATTTACTCTTGCAATCAATGAAAAACTTCTATAAAATCAGAGTAATCGTCCCAGATTTAATGTTATCTTATTCGTCATTTTATTTTCATGGTCAATTTTTTCAATATTTTATCTACTAAAAATTCTCTTAGGTCTTAGCTTAACCCCCACCCTTACATTGTTGTCATTAGTACTCTTGGTCATCCCAACCTTGTGGGTGCATACATTCCCTTGTCAAACAAATTTCTATCATGGTGGCAAAAGATAACTACGCTTGCCCCCAGCGTCCCCGTCAATCCATCCCAAGACTAACACAGAGGAAGTAAATTACAGATAGCTATTAGTCTTTGGAATAATGACTGGCGCATGAGGGAGACATTTACCTCAACTATGTCAAAATTCAAACCCCAGACCTTATGATGACAGCACCTCATGCGCTGCTCACTAGACCGTCCCGAGGAGACAAAATTTCTACCATGAACATTATGGAGATGACACATGCACCCCTAGAAACTTTGCTTGCACAATTTAGATTCATGATTTGTCTATCCCAAGCTCATATCAAGTCTATTGTTTTCATTGTTGCAATTGCATTTCTAGACTGGCCAAATAGCATGGTAATTGCTTTGTTTGTAGAAAGGCTTACTATACTATTAATCACGCCTTAATAACATTCATAATTCAATCTATTTTAAAATTAAGATCCTAATCTATATAATAAACATATGCCAAACTCACCATGTCATTAATCTGTCAAGTGAAATGACAACCTTAATGACTAAGGGACAAACTGATAAGAAATTGATTTTTTTTTTTAGTTTTTTGGAATTTTGAACTATCAGTTTGAACTGTGAGAATTTTGTAATAATAACAATAATTGCTCTTCCAAACTAAAAATTTTCATAGAGCAAGTCCATATATACAAAGCTCATCAGTCAAAATGATATTTAATACCTGGGAGGATCAACAAATATATTTTATAAATAAGGACGAACAAGTTAATCGAAAACAAACACGAAGAAAATGCACAGAAAACCAACATCACCCATTCACATACGAGCACTACCCAACCCGACAAATACCTGTCTGTTGCAGAATCCCTACCATGAAGAAGAAGGGGCGAGCTAAAAGAATGTGCAAGCATCTTCTGGTATGAGGAATAATCCATCTGATCCACTCTGAGGGGTGATTTAGCTGCAATACTTAAAGAAATATCTAAAGTTGCAGTTCACAACTGCTTGACCCTTCCATTGGCACCGTTCAAAGAAAGATCTTTGTGGTTCTCGGCTTTCTGACAGCTTGGACATGAGATTGCTATCTGTTAGGGTCCTCCAGGAGTATAAGTATCTCATCGTCATCAAGGTTGCCAGCTTCAAGTGCATACTGAAGGGGAGTTTTACCATCTTCGTCCATAGCGTGTGGATCAGCTCCCCTGTGATTCCATAAAGTTGTTAGCTAGTTGGATGAAAAAAGAATGAAAAAGTAGTCAATAGATATAATATATTTATAGATCTAACACATGCAATTTAAGTATGTCTGTCTCCAAGTTTACAACACCACAAAATAAACATCTTACTATAACTTTCTGTATTTGAAAATGTTTCTAAAATTTGATAGTAGTAATCATAAATTCTTCTGCTATTTCTATTGAGAAATATTCAAAGAAAGCCAAAAAAAGAGCTGCGAAATTAGGAAAACATTTTGCATAGTATCTGACGAGCTGCAAACTGCCTTGAAAGTGGTTCTCAAAGTTCTCCCAAGACTTGTCTACGAGTTTTTAATGAAGAAAATCACTAATTGCTTGCATCAAATACCACTATGTTCAAATAAGGATAAAGATGACTATCAGTATAGGTAACAGAAACTGCTAACAAACTCTTTCCATTGCAAGAACGCATCCGAATAGGAAAGGAAGCAGTATTCTTATGTGTAGACTTCCAACTGCCATAGGTTAAATATCCTAGAAGCTATGGTTTATACAGTATACTGATGTGCCGGTTTTGCTTTAGGCTCTACTCAATACCATTTGTTATGACCGAAGGATGTTCACATATCTTCACAATGACATGATATTGACCACTTTGGGCCTAGACTCTCATGACTTTGCTCTTCGGTTCTACTCAAAAGACCTCATGTCAATAGAGATATCATACATCCTTTTAAACCCATGATCTTTTCCAAATCTTTCCAATATAGGACTTTGATTGAATCCCAACATATACAAACAAGAATAATCATTTCAAAACATAGCAAAGAGCTCCTTAGAGTTGTATGACGTTTTACTGAAATACTCTAATACTTGGACTCTTAATTTGCCCCTTCAGTATCAATGCCAGGCACTGATAGACGAACACTGGAATTTCAAGTTGACACACGAGTGTTATTGGTTCTGTAAAAATTTTTAGGATCAACCTTGTGGTACACTTAGATCCACACCGGATACCGAGAGCAGAGCCTGAGAAACATAATTGAAGTACTGAACTGCAAATGGTAAACTTTCTCTGAGAGAAGTCATTTGTTTGGCAACCTAGTGCTAACAATATGTTTAGAAATAGGTCATGACACAGTTATTTTTTATTTTTTATGTTGAACATGTATCTCCAGGCACAAAAATACTAAAAGAGCAATGGAGACAGTGAATACTTACAGCTTTCTCATGTTTTGGTGCTAGATCTTAAGTTTGTACAAACTAATTGCAGTTATTCTATCCTTATCCACATGGTCATAAATTATCTAAAGATGAAGTGCAGGAACAAGCTTAGGCTCCGATGATTTTGTATGAGGGTGCCTATTATTTTTAAGATACGATCCAGTAGTTTATTTAGCTAGTAACAAAGTAGAAAAAGCAGCAGGCATTTGAAAAATAACTGCAATGAGTCATATTTCAGATAAGATTCTGTCATGAATTCAAGTACATGAGTAAAACAAATCACCTTGTCAGTAGTAATTTGGCTAATAAATGTCTGCCTCTGAGAATACAATGGTGAAGCGGTGTCCTCCCCTTTACATCAGTGGAATTAACATTAGCACCATACTGTAGGAGGAGTTCTACCATGCCCATATCTGAAGTTAGGCAAGCAAGATGAAGTAAAGTGAATCCTTCAAAGCATTCATTCAATTCATATCTGTTGTCACTATTGCCTGCTGAGCTAATAGAAGACATAGTAGAAGACTTATGCAAGGTATCACTTAATAAGCAGCTTGAACTACGATCTAGCACAGCAGTTGGTTGATCTTGTAGAAGCATAGCTTTTGCTAGAGTCAAAGAAGAATTTGCAGATGCCGAACCATAAACAATATGCACACCAGCATCTGAAGCCACGATACGGTGATAGACTGCTTTCTTGTCATTAGCACAGACACTGTCCCACATCTGTTGTGCAACTGAAATCTGATCTCCTGCTGTTTTTTGAACAAAAAGCTTATCTGCATACTGGTGGGATAAAAGATGTATCAGTATTTTATTGGACCCTTTTTCTCTCATTAAAAGTTCTTAAAGTAAGAACTGGAAAATGGAGATTCAAAATCGAAGAAATCGTAAGCACTGAATGAAAAATAGTTAATCATTCTGAATCCAAATATATGCATGCAGACCTAAGAATTTGAGGGTATATAATTGAACAAAGAGATTATATTGCGACCAATCTAGAAGAAAAATGAATATAAAAATTCCTTTAGAATATCACATCTTGCCACAGCTAAAAATTCGAATTCCCTAATTTAGGATAAATAAAAAGCATATTCACTTCTCAGATGTGATAGCTTCTAGAGAGAACAAGTTTGTATGGAATCCCCGGAAACTATGTCAGGCTGGCCAAAACACACTTTCCCAGCAATTTCCCGTTTCTCCAAACAATTTTTGGAATTCATTTTGTAAATTTAATGAAAAGTGAACTCTTCCATTTAGAGCAAGATGAATTAAAACGTAGTTCAGCAATCAGTGCTTTAGTGCAGACACCATGTTCAACTTTTTCAAGTGCAATGAAAAGCAAAAAATGTGAAAATTTTCAGTTTTTCCCAAATAACAAACATCGAAATGAAATATATAAGTCTTGATGTCAAGTCAAATTATCTTAGTGCACTCTTAAAAATTGTGGGGTTCTGCATGCCCTAGTGAAGTATATGAACTGTGCAGTAACCTTGGTACCAAACTAGACTAGGAAAGGGCACGAGCAGGAATGTCTATTTCAAACTGCTAGAATAATGAAATTAAAGGAATTCATAAATCACCTAAGAAACATGACCAACTGATGAAGGTTGCCATGGTAAAGTATTATCAAAGCCTTTCTCATATTTCCACTAAATTGGAGTTAACATATTTAGTTGCTTCATGTGATAAATGTTAGCAATTATATCACAAATAAAATAGAAATTGTAATCCCATTATCATAATGAAAAATTATTGTCAAAATGACTAAAAGTAACATTTTCAATTACCTAACATTTTCTTTACATGTCCAAATAATCCCCAGCACATAAAAGTTCATGAAGGAAAAAAATTCCAAGTGTCATACATTTTATGGTATGAAAAAAAGGTAAAACAAAAGGCCTTCTTCCAGTTGATGTATCCGAAAACATGCATCGTACCTTTGCCTGAATGAACTTTTCTTTCACTGTAATTGGATCTGAATGTTTAGGCTTGTTCATAGAGGAATGCTCTTGATTTTTGTTAAGCAAGCAAAAACTGAACAAAAACATGTTAAAACAGCTAGAAACAATGTGGGAAAAAACAAAAAAAGAAGAATATGCAACTGAGGGCTGCATTATCATTACCTAGAGACATCCTCTAAGTTCCCATTACTTGTCAATGGTAAAGATTTCTCCCAGATGGAGTTTGCAAATGTGTTACCCAATGACTGAAAGAGATTGATAACAGAAGGCTCCCACACTCTGACATCAAGTGTTAGAGATCTCACCTGCAACAATAAAGATAGGTTATCAAAAACACTAATATGTGATCAATCTTTGACCTAAATCTTTCAACGTAAGCCAAGTCTAAACAAGAACGATAATTTATTGCAGGCACTTCTTTACCTATGAGGCAGAGATTGAGTTTCAGTAGCCATACCATATCATTAATATGAAATTACTTTATCTCTCTTTGATTGAAAGAGAATTATATATTTGACAATTAAAGATCACAATCTTTATAATGAGAAGCATGCAATCTCACATAGCAAACTACTAAAATGTTTGGAGCTTCATGGATGGGGTGGTTGATGAGAGGCAGAGCCCAAACCAGCCCACAATAACTAGCCAAGTCAGAGGAAGGCACCTTCTCAAATAAACATTCAAAGGGAACAAGTATACTCCCTAGTGGAAATAAGGTTCAAGCAAAGGAAACCTGCAGTAATGCTAAATATTTGCACACTCAACCCAATCGATATGTTCAGGCAGTTCTCATACCATGATGAGGGAGGCAAATTCCAAATCAACAGAAAACAACTAGCAAATTGGGAGGGCAAATAAAGACGCTCGTATTATTCCACTGTGGAACTAAGGTTCGAAGGTGGGTGCTCAGTGTTCAAGGTTGAATTCTTATATCTCTTGCATTATTTGAAAGTGGTTAGAGGTTGTTAAATTCTGGAGGTCTCTGCAAAGGTGATATGTCCTGCTGTAGTCGGTCCAATTGGTTTGGTTCTGAGTTGTTGAACCAACAATTTCAAAATAACTAAAGCATTAAACATCAGAAGTGACTTGGTGCGAGCAACTGAGCATTTGCTAAAGCTCAAATTATTAATCTTAGAAAAGAATGATGCTTACAATATAACCCTACTTGTAAACAGTGAACAAGTTCAGCCAGTGGCTCAGTGACATCCTGTCAAACTTTTCCCAAGTACATACAATTTGAGCTTTAGTGCTTTTGCAGGACATACAAATACAAAAGACAGCTAAGGATTCCTATATCAGTTGTTTTTCCCATTACAGCAGAGACCAACTCGTTAAAATAACTGCTTACCTAAGGACAAACTCTATCTTAACATATAAACAACAGGTGACTATTCAGATGCCAAAGTTGGTAATTTTTTGCATTTACACATCACACATTGTACCATTTCTGTATAGTCAGACAATAAAAAATAAAATAATTATCTTTATTGCATGTGCAAGGCATACCACACATTGCATGTGCAAAAATTTCTTGGTCATTGCTCAGACTGATAAATGTCCACTGTACTTGGTATACTATGGTATCTTATCCCTGTTCTACTCTATGTAAAGGAGAATCCCCAGTAATTGCAGTTTTTCTGGTAAATCATAGTTCAGAAAAAAAAGGTGTAGGTTTCATAGTTATTTATCACTAGGGCTGAGACTGCCCTAATTACAAGCATGCTGTCCATGCCTGATTTGAATATACTCATCTTTTAAGGTAGGAAACCTTTGTTCAGGTTTCGACAATTAAGAATCATCCAACAGGAAACAATAATTTAAATTTGGATTCCAACATGCTTGAGTTGTCTAACTTTGAACTCTAGACAGAATTACATATTGCAAAGATGGCATCAACCCAAGGCTTACCTTCGAAATATGCACCCCAAGATTCCGGTGAACTCCCGAGCACTCAATGCAAAGAAGAACTCCAAGGTTCAGGGATGCCCAGTCAGGTTCAGCAGCTCCACAATCAGCACACATGCTGTTACCACACACTTTCTGCAGTGCATCAATTGGTTTCTCATGCTTCGAGTTGAATCTATGTTGCTGCGAGCTTCTGATAGAACGATCATGATGGCTACTAAAACTGCTCTTTTGAATTGATGAATCTTCATTGACCAACTGGTCAAGATCAGTTGAGCTGCTGAATGAGCTACTTTCACTCGGTGCTCTATAATGGCCACCACTTGAGGGGCTTGTAAGACGCTGAAATTTTCCAACCAGAAACAAAAAAAATCATGACCCTTGACTCAAAGAGCATGCAAGGATAAAATGCTCCATCACAAACCTGATCAGGTGACTGAGAGCTTAGAAGAGAAGCAATGACACCGGTTATTTTTTCAATCCAATCCATCTGATCCATGGCGCTCTCAGCCTGCATGAACCAAAAAAACACAGAATAAAGTGAATGAACAGTGCATGATCTTAATATTAATGTAGGTGGCTAAAAAATTGAGTTCAGAAACAACAGATAAGTTCATTTGGAACAAACAAAAATAATATGAGTTCATTTGGAACAAGCAAAAATAATATGTTCCCCTTGCTATAAGCATGTACTATGAATATAAATCAACGAGGAGTTGAAGCTTATTAGATGCCTAAGATTCTACCTGTAAGGTGTAATTCTTTGTTGGAGAAATGATCCTGAAGCAGAAGCGAAGGTCTGACTGCTCTGCATCAACTTTTATTGTTGAAGTTAGCAGGTTGACAGTATGGCGTGCAACAGACTTTTCATCATGCACTCCGCCATGATGATGAGAAGAAAACCAACGACTCAGTAATCCAGAACCATGATCCGATGAGTTCTGACCTCTCAAAGTACAATGGTTACTTCCCTAAAGCACAAAGCACATAAAATGGGCAAGATAAAATTAGATAACACTATCAAGTTAGGCACAGAGATGATAGTATGACTACATTTTTTAGTAATTATATACAACAGAGATGACATACAGTAGATCTGTTCCATTGCTTGCGATAATAGTATAACATGCCTCGACTATCAAGAACAAAAAATCTTCTCTTCCAGTCACCTCGTAAGTTTGATGAACGCTTCGAGAGATAACCTTGTCTAATGGTCTGAACCTGAGAACAGGAGAGGAAGTTTTAGTGCTAAAATTGCTCTGTAAAACCTAACTGAACAGATTGTCCAGCTCGCAAATCAAGCATGTCACCTTCCCATTTGCAGCTGATTGCATCACTGCTTCTATCATTTTATGGGAACTCCTTCCAATGGCTTGTATACCATCTCCATTAGGAGAATCATGTGACTCATTTGACAACCATCTACTTTCACGGTCAATCTGTCTTTTGAACTCCTGCATCCTTTCTGTAAGTCCTGCTTGTTCATAGTTGGATCTCTCCCTTGATTGCTGTGCATAAGCCAATACCTTGAACAACCATAGCAGGAATATAATCTTAGACTCCAGCAGCCTCAAAGGATATGAAGGATACTAGAAGTCAAAATTACATATTTACCATGCAATAGAACAGAAGATAATAATTGGTAGCTAATACATGGGAATGCAAGCCCATAAATGTGAACTAAAAAATGTGAGAAGATTCATTTATAAGTAACAATGAGAACCAGCACTTTCATGGTCAATGACATGAACTATTGTTTATTCAGAAACATGTTATGACTGCACTTGGTAAAGCATTAAAAGATTTTTCTTCACAGGCATCATTACTTAAACCTACAGGGAGATACTGAGATTCCACTATCACGTGTCATGAAAAAGGCATAGAACACCTCAAAGACACCCTTTGCAACTAGGGGAGAAGGGTTCAATTCTATCTAACCTGAGTACATCTATTAAAAAAAAGGAAAAAAAAAATGACTAAACAACAAATTGCAAAAAGACTTAGTAAAAAAACCAAGAATATAATTAGAGTTTAGACGTTGCTTTAATTCTCAAGGTGGCATGTTTTCAAGTTAGTACTATAACCAGAATTATACTTAGTAGCTGTTGAAGATGTAAATACTATGTTATAGAATTTGTTTATGATGATAATTATTCTACCACAGGCTCAAAATAGGATATATCAAAAGACAAATAAATGAATATCAAACAGAAAGAAGAGTCATAATCAGAATGTAACCCTATATAGATGCTTTTGTAGGCTTGTAGCATCAAGGTAATATACTTAGTCATCAACATTCAGTTTCGAAACTGGCAATCAAGATTCAACATCCTGTTTTGGAATTGGCAAACAAGCAGTGCTATTCTATGAACTGATGAAATGCATGAATGAATTTGCTCCGCCATTAGGATAATCATACAATAAGTAGAATGATTCTCAAAATAGGATATGAAGCCATAATGCATGACAAAATGTGCAGAAAATTGAAAGAGGAATCATGACTAGAAATTAGAATGCGAATCCTATAGGACTACCTGGTGGATATATGGCTCCATCTGGTGAAGTAGCTCGTATCCCTGAAATGAAGGTAAGAATAATCATTTGTGAAAATGATGAAAATACAGCAGAGAAACTATTGCATTACTTGCTTGAAGTAACGAAGATGGGCATCCATAGTTCCACTAACAGCCTCCAAAAACTCATATCGCTTCTTTGCCTCTGTGTTAGAAATAGCAGTAACCTAGTAATAATAGGGAATAAATTATAGTATCATGCATTTGCAATAAGGTATTGTAGGACTTTCTGACTATGAGACTCATGAAAAAATTGTATATATTAAGATATACCAAATTAAAACGGGCTTGTTCAAATGAAGATCTCGCACTGTAGAGCTCCTGCAACACAGAAACAAAAGTGCTACCTTAGGCCACTCAGGAAAATATGTGCAAAAAATATACATTATATAAAATCATTTTATATTACAAAATCAACTCCAATACAAAAGATGGCAGTATTTACATCCTCTAAGACTGTTGCTACTTCTGCTCTTGTGCTTTTCTTCAGGGATAGGTACTTTTCACGTGCCTGTGGGAGCATGGGAATAGCCAGTTTAAAGAGTACTAATAGGATACCAAAGATAATTGACAATAAATAAATCCATCAATTCCACAAGCCACAGATACTGACATCCATTTCATATAAGTGTACAGATAAATGCACATAATATATATACACAAATATACGAGTATAAAGGTATGTGCAGTCACTACGTATAACCACTATATACTGGCACATCAGTTCCTTTATTTCATCAGTGGATTGAGATGTAGCCACCATTTGTATATGTTAATTTGGTATTTCAAATCTTGGCTTGAAGGCATTGACTGTGGTTTTAAAACATTTACAATTCATAGATAAAATTTGTCTGAGAGAGAATTTTAACTCCAGTATTCCAGTTAGTTAAAGTTCAATCATCCTCTAAAGCATTGTGAGAAGAAGCATAAGAAATATGGAAAAAGAGAGAATAAACAGAATCAAGTAAACAAGAAGATCCAATTTGTGTGGTTAAGAAATGTTGCCTATATCCAAAACCACAGTGAGAGCTACCTCAAAACAATAATACAGAAGAAGGTTTTCTGCCTTTCATAAAGAGTTATGGAATCTGAAACTGAGTTTAGTCACAAGTGAAACTGGGTCTAAGTAAGATAGAAACTAAAAAAGGACAGCCCGGTGCACGAAGCTCCAGTTATGCGGGGTCCCGGGAAGAATCCATTGTACGCAGCCTACCCTACTTTTTGCAAGAGATTGTTTTCAGGATTCGAATCCCGTGACCTTTTGGTCACAAAGCAACAACTTTACCGTTGCGCCAAGGCTCCCCTTCTAAGTAAGATAGAAAATCCATCCAAAAAATCATCTTGTGGCCTACCAACTTGCAAAAAAGTGAAAGGAAAGGCTCCTCTAGGGGTCAATGCCACCCCCATCCTGACATGGGCTTTGCCTTTACATCCCTAGCAGGAAAATATATCCCACAACCTCAAAAAGAGTGCCTTGCCTCCTGTGGCCTTAACGAGATCACCAATGAGCTTGACCTTGTATGTGCTAACGCAGCATATTGCATAGTGCATTACTCAGATTCTTCTGCAGTTCAACTTGAAAGACCAAGAGATCAGTTGTTAGCTCTTACAGTTAAGATATAATGGATGATCTGAGAAAAAGAAATTGAGCAAGGTCCGTATATGTAGGCTGAAAGCATGCTTATATCTTGAGTATGTTTAGTCCAGTTACACATCAGGCGTTACCCCCACAATGCAAGGGTCGACAAGGAGACATGGTAGCCAAAGGGAAGAAGAAGACGTAAAGGCTTAGGGTGCCAGGATTGTGGGAACCCTAGGATAAATTTCTTGCAAGGTGTCAAGTTCAACGCCCAAAAATTTCATGCATATAGGCAAAAAATGGAATAGTATCATAGGATTTCAGCAACTCTCAGTGTATAGAGAGTAGTCAAGGTAGTTTTATAGAAACGTATGTCACATTACTTCTAGTCCTTGAGACTCCAAAATGAATAGATAATTTAAATAAGCATTCCTAAATGATGTACATATCTTCTTTCCATTCCCGGGAACTACAATCCCCATAGTAAACAAATTCCATCATCATAATCATCAAGTCTTGTTAATCTAACTATTTTGGATTGGATATGTGGACCTTATTTCCATTAAACCCTAAATCATAAGTAAACAATCGCCAAATAAAAGTCTATAAGCAACGAAATATGTACATCAATGATAATTCAATCAGAAACATACAAAAGGAACAATATTAAGTATTTTTCTCTCCTCGGCCTCTCCTACATGACACATGTAAGTATAGCACACTAGAGAAAGATTCACAGTATTGGGTTTATTAAGGTAAATAACATATAACTACTAATTTATTTTTATAAAAAAAAAGTGAAGAAGAAAAAGGAACATAGTATGAATATATTATATATCTGACCTAATTATGGGATTATTGAAAAGATGATAAGGATTAAGAAGAAATTATCTGAGTTCTTCAAAATAAAATAACAGAATTGAATATTATTCCACAGGAAACAGTTGCCCAAGTATCAGTCTCAAAGATTTACACATATTTGTAGAGGGAAATAAGACCTGCCAAAGATTATGATTCTGTATGCAAAGGATAACTGAAATCAAGAGTCCAGATACAGATAATGTCATATCCAAATGGGAAGGTTTGGAAATTGACTTCCAATATCAAATGGGAGAATGCATAATTACATACACACCTGATCATATAGGATGCTAGCCTTATCAAACCGTTTGCGAGCTTCCTGAACAATATGATCACAATTGAGGTTAAACAAAACAACGGAAATGATGAACAAGTGTAGCACAAGTGTGTACAACAAGCGTCGAGCAACCTATCATTTAAGATAGAATATGATTTCTCCATCTAGTTTAATAATTGCAAAGAGGAAATGATTATACCTTAACATCATGCAAATCCATCTCCACAAATTGGAGCAACCTATCATTTAAGATATGTTCAACCTGGATTAAAGGGAGAGAAGGTAGCCAGTGTTAGCAAGATTAATATAAATAAGCAAACAACCAGAATTTACTATGATAAAAAGTATACCAAGCTGAGTTATCATTTATGAAATGATTATCAGGTGCTATACGGACATCATAAAGCTGCTTTTTAGATGACACCAAGAACTAGTGCATTATAAAACAAGAGAAGTGCCTATATGAGCTTTCCCAGCAGGCACACAAATTTGTTTTTCAAAACAATGATTACTATAGTAACAAAAAAGAAGAAATGCAGCACCACCTGCTGCATCATAGTGAGCTTCAACCACATCATAAGCACAATCAACAGGTAAAAAATAAAATAATACCATAACACTTGATGCTTCATTTCATATCTAGGTCAACTCAAAATCTAACAAATGTAATGAAAATTCATTCCTCATGGTAAAAAATTTAACATCTCATGATATTCTATGTTTATTTTGCATAATCTTGTGTGGTTCATATAGCTATTGCAAGGAAACAGTGATGCATAAACAAACTTCCAGTTGCAGCTCACTCAGTTGGGGAAGGTCTAAAAACCAAGATCATTTAAATAGCTAATATTAAGAAAGAACATTGAAGGTCTAGGCATACTAGTATAGTGCTAGTTGGCTATATTTATGGACAGATTGGCTTGAAGTAGCACTGCACATGATCAACCAATTACTTAGCCTCCACATGGAAAGAGAGTGTACTTAACATCCATATGGAAAGAGACAAGAATGTATGTGTTCTACCTGTGAACGTAAAACCTCTTTGTAGGTTCCTATCTCTCTCAAAGCAATTGTAAATTTGGTCATAACAGGCCCTGAGATACACAGCTCATTAGAAATCAAATAAATATCTGATTCTTAATCTGTGTCACAAAATATATGAACAACAAACGAAAGGAAATAAAACATGGTAACACCTAGTACCAACTATTTTATTGGTAACAAAAAAACAAATCCAGAGAAATTAAGTAATTTCATATACATAGCCTATGCAAAATCATGACAGCAACAAGTGAGAGACAAAACGTATAGAAAGGAACTATAGTTTTTGCAAAGCAGGAAAGGGTGCAAAAAAAGAATTTAATATAAAATCAAAAATATATTCTTAGTTTTTCCCAGTTATATTACATTCCCTGGTAAAAAGTGAAACACATGTAGAGCAGACACAAGCTCAAAGACGTCGTCTTGTAAAAGAGTACTTGAAATTTGAGTTTATCACTGAACCACAGCCAAGAAGAGGCATTCACTAATAAAATGAACCATCAGTTGCTCAAAATAAATGTCAAGAAGTAGACAACATTAACAAACCTCCAAAAGCCACACTGATGGGATCATTATGCCCTCCTCCAAACATTTCGAGAGAGCTTGCAAAAGCAATGTCCCCATCATATCCTTCTCCTAGTCCTTCTCTGTAAATCAATAAAATAATCATAAAGAACAGAAGGCAGAGAAAAACTGAAATTTTGAACTAGACATCTTTGCATGTAGATGAAAAAATTCAAGATGACAACAATAGAAATGCAGATCCTCAAAATTGCTATGGAAGAACTTTGCCCATTGATTCTAAGCCCAGGATATTTTCTTGTTTGGGTTTGTGATTTAGCACAAAGTAAACATAAGATGAAGGGATAGGAAATAAAATTATGAATTACTGGATTCATGATTTTAAATCTCAGTTTGATGTCGATCTCAATCACAAGACAGAATGATATTATTGGCAACTTGTATGGATACGAGTCAGCACCAATCTACTATGTTGACCTATATTTTTTATACATATTTGGATGAATACATGAATATCTAGACTTAATGTTAAATCCACTATAATTTCTAACTCTTCTTGGTCCCTCATAATTTGCTTCATTTAGATTATACCATTTGAACCTATATGGTTTAAGGTTATTTTTTACCCATCCAAACCAGCACAATTTTATGGCAACTTATGATATTTGCCAACCTGCCCTAACTTACAACAAGAAAACCAAATCCTTTAAGAATTTCATAAGTGATCTTGCTAAAGTCACATATAAATCACAAAGGAAAAGTAACTAGCTTAATTTTTAGTTTGTATGTTTACTTTTGCTTTTGAAGATTCATGATGTAACATCTTCATTTCAGTGGAAAAAATGGTCTAAACAAATATAATTTTCTCATCATATAGTTAAGCTTCAAAGAAATTAGAATTTGAAAATCAAAATGTGATAATATGCTTTTATTACTAGTCATTGTTTTAGAGCTTAATAATATTGCAAGAATGACATATTGGCAAATAGTAGAAAAAGGCATGTGTTTGATAAAATAGTAATAAGAATGGCATCACCCTAAAAGAAGGATAAAGAGGCATACATATGAAGAAGTGTACAGGTTGCCTCAACTAAGAGACAATTCTTCCCTTTCGATTAATCATTCTATTGTATGTGTTGCAAGTGTAAAGGTAGCAAAACTGATGAAGAATGCATAGACCCAAGGGAATGACTAAAAGGTATAGAAGAACATTCCTTAGCATTGCTACTGTTAAGATCCTTAATAGGAAAACCAAAGTGGGCATTAATATCTGTTGAAAAGGAGAAAAATAAAGAAAAAGGTTGAAATATTCTCTATAGGAGAGTTCCTTGTAGATTTCCACCCCATGAAATCAATATGTAAGTCAATCGGCAAGCCAGCAACTCCACCTAATGAGTGATAATGGGGAAAATTGTTAAGGTTCATCCTACCTAGGCAATCCTTTCTGCATATACTTGTAAATTTTACACCTTAGACTATTGAGTAATTAGCAACTATGATGTGATCCTTAACTTTCTTGTGCAGACAACAAATAAGGGTAGGAATAAGAAACAAGAAAAATTTCAGCAATAATATAAATTTGCACATACGTATATTTTCGACATCCTTTATAAAACTTAATGCATCTCTCCCTCAATGATTCTGCACTTTCTTCAAGTGATTGAATCTGTTTATCATGAAGAGAACCGAAGTAAGAAAGAATAAAACATAATTCCCATAACAATGAGTATCTTACTAAAATAAACCACATGCTATACCCAATAAAAAGTATGATGCAAAATATACTTCAAACATAATTCCCGTAACAATGAGTATCTTACTAAAATAAACCACATGCTATACCCAATAAAAAGTACGATGCAAAATATACTTCGTACTAACTTTTAATATATGACAAACATGGCAAAAGTTTGAATTATTGTTCATTCAAACAGAATATATTACTTTTTTTCTCCCTGAACAACTTGTAAGTATTTATATTGATATAATTTTAATTTTGATTGTGGATTTGTACAGGTAACTAACACAACTGACAAAGGTTGAGTTAATTCAGAAGTTTTATATATAAGATTAAATTGCATAGCAGAGATATGAGATGCAGCAAGACTGCAAAATGAGTGTTAAATTTTTTTAGAAATATTTTTGAAATTAAAAGTTGGCCCTCCTGACTAAAGCAATAAATGCCAAATAAGGCTCTTTTTCATTTATTTTCGATGTTAAAACATTCCGGAAGGCCATTTTTCTTCAATTCTCTCATAATATGGCACCATCAAGAAGCAGTAGTGCATTGAAAATGGAAAAGACAATAATTGGCATTGCGTCTAGTATCCTTTACCAAGTTGTCGTTAATATGATTAAGATACATATTTGAGAAAATGTAAAATGTGGTTGAATAATAGAAAAAAGAGTGTTTTTATAAGAAATATTTTGGGTTCGAACCTTTGAAGTGCAAACAATAGACGAACAGGAAATTTATTTTGTGAAGAATATGCTAGTGCTAACTGTTCGATTCACTATAAATTAACAGTGGCAAACATAAAAGTGATCAAGTGGTAAGCATGTCCAAGAAAGGCTTGCGTCAAGGGTCACATTGTCTTAATTCTCTTGTTTTGTTTTTTGGATAATACAAATAAATGATGCAAACACATGCCACCAAATCTACTGGTCAATGAGTTGCAATCACCATAATCTAACTAAACTTTGGTAGAAGCCAATTATTTACATTAGGTCGACAAATCCAGAGGCAAAGAGCACGTCAATTAAGATTACATGACAAATAGCTTTGCCTTAAGTACCAAAGGCGTGGTCTTTCGAGCAATACTTCAAAACACAAAACGCGGAATCAACTAAAAGGTAAGCACCTGCTTCCGAAACATTGGGGAATCGTCGAGCTTGGTGAAATACATAGTGAATTCGCGCGATAATTGCCCCCTGGAAGCGCCGCCAAACCTTCTGCTTGCTCCTCCTCCAAAGACACCGAGATTCTCTCACAGCTCGAAAATCCAATCCAGCTCGAGCTCCCCCGTCATGAAACCACCTTCCTGGAAGAGAATACACTCGCCATGTCCCATTCGCATGCAGCATCACGAAACATCTCCGCACGTTCTCGATCGCGACTCCGCCGCCGGATCTCCCGCCTCGGCGACGCGAGCTCTTCAGTTCCGAGCTTCAGTAAATCCGATAGATTGCAGGCCCGAAGCGAGCCGAGAAGAGATCGCGAGGCGACGAAGAGAAGAGAGGGACGAAGTGGGCGACACCAGCACGATGGAGGCACGAGACGGAAAGGGAGACGAAGGGAGGACAGAGAGGAAGAGGAAAGCGTGTGAGAGAGAAGTTTGAAAAAGAAAAAGAAAAAAGAAAAAAAAAAGAAAAAAGAAAAAGGAAAAAAGTTTTTCAAGTTATAATCTCCGTACCTGTGGTTATAATTAGCGTGCTTAATGGTGGGTGAGAAATGGGTGCGATTTGCGAGTGCCAATATACGAAGCAGGTGGATGTACCTGCCTAACCGGTGAGACTAAGCTGTCGTTAACTATTAATTAGATAGATAAATTCATTACTAGTTCTTATTTTATTTTAGAAAAATAATAATGATATATATCACAACAGTAATTTTTTAAAGTATTAGACAGGTGATACATGAGTTAATTTTTTAGTTTATAATTTTTAAAACAGAGAAGAAGGAAAAAATAAATAAATTGTAATAGGAATGGAGGGGTCGGTAGGGCAGGATCACCGCGGGTGAGGACATCCGCCAGCGTAATGATGGCAGGAATGCTGGGTGCCATTAGTGATACTGACAATTTCAGCCTGGGCCAAAAAGAGATGCTATTCAAGTGGGACCCACCGATCTAAGAGAGAAAATATATTTTTTACAATGTGCAAAAATCAAGAGCTCGATTTCATTAACTTCTTTTGAAAAAAAAAATTTAAGTATTTTTATTGTTTTTAAAATATTTTTATTTTATTGTTGTTTACTTATATTATAATATATTAAATTAAATTAATTTATTTTTCATTAATTTAGAAAAATTATAATGCATAAAATATTATTATATTAATTTAATTAAAATTATTTAATTTGATTAAACTCTTTTTAATACTATTATAAACTTGTAGCAGGTATATAACTACAATTTAAAAAAAAATTATAGTAAATTAAAAAAATAATTTAATTTAGTTTAAAATATAGTAGATGAAGTACCATTATATTAAAATATTTATCATCATCTTATTTAAAATTGTTTAAATTTATTCAAATTTATTTCCACTAAATCAAAATATAAATTTCTAAAAATTATTTCAATTGCATTAGTTATGGTCGTCGCTTTAAAATAGTATTAAACCAGTTATAGCTAAATTAGAACCATTTTAATTAAGTTTTGAATACTTTTAACAAATTACAAAAAGGATAATTTTGACGTAACAATAATTTATGCGTTGTAATTGGAGCTCAAGCAACGGTGAGACCTCCAACGAATAACCAAAGAATTTAGTATTTAAGTCTAAGTCCTGATATATTACAAGAGATTTTTCCTTAATAAAAAAGTCAGCTTACAATTATCGGTCAACTGGATGAGCTTTGATGAATACTTTATAATTTATCCAGATCCTTGGAAAGAAAGAATACATAGTATCAATTTAAAAAAATTATTAAATAGTAATTTTACTTTATATTATAATAATTATGACTATAGCAATTAATTTTCGTCCGGAAGATAAGTAGATAGGCGGCCAGTGAGGTAGCAAGAATGTTGACGAAAGAAAGTCTTCGAGCTGAGAGCTGTGAACCTAGAGCTGGGAGTTGCAAACTTACGCATACAACAAATAGAGTCAATGAGAACGTTAGAATGAGAACTACGGAAAGAGACTCTGGAGCAAATACTCTAACGCTCAAGTCAGAACGGTAGCCGAGCAAAATAGAGAAAATGAACAGAATAATAGTAGATGTGGATGTGTGAGTGTGTTTATATGTCTCTGGCCAATGGAGAGGACCCCTTTTTATACTGTATCTCATAACTTTTGAAATAATGAGGCGTTAGAGAATGTCAAGTGTCAGAATCTGTCAGATAGTAGAGAATGTATAACAGTCTCTATCTAGATAGAGGAAAGTTCCATTATTTGTATATGTATATTTTCTGGTAAGTAGTTATTATCTAACAAATTGTTATGATTTTCTGGTAATGTTGTCTCATAGAGAGAGTCCGATCAGCCTGGAGCCGACCAGGTTTAAGCTGAGAACCATGCCCGTGTGAAGAGTGGGGAGCTGCCCCCATGGCGTAGCGTAGATAGTGGGCACATGGCATCTCTGGAGTAATGGTCAAGAAGTCGATTCATAGAAATTGATGACATAAGGTTTATCCCACCATGTGTCTAATGTCTGTGTACCTGTATTTATCTTCCTCTATATCCATGGGGCCAACACTAAGGTCGTTAAGGTAACAAATTTACCTTTGTGAAGAGTATGGAGTTGAGCCCTATAAGTTCAACCAGCTAGCTATGTGACCACCCGGGTTTATGTTGAAAGCCTTGCTCATTAGGAGTGAGGAGCTGAGTCTCGTAGATCCAGCTGGTTCTGTGACCACCCGGGTTTATATTAAAAGCCCTGTTCATAAGGAGTGAGGAGCTGAGTCTCGTAGGTTCAATTGGCTTTATGGTCGTCCGGGTTTATGCTGGAAGTCATGCCCATAAGAAGCGAGGAACTCAGTCCCAAAGATCCGACTAGCTCTAGAGTCAGTCGGGTTTATGTTGGGAGTCATGCTCATGAGAAGTGTGGAGCTGAGTCCAATAGGCCCGACCAACTCTATGACCGCCCAAGTTTATGCTAAAAGTCATGACCATGCGAAATGGGAAACTAAGCCCCAAAGATCCGATTAGCTTTAGAGCTGGCCAAGTTTATGTTGGGAGTCATACCCATGAGAAGTGAGAAACTGAGTCTCGTAGGTCCAGCTGACTCTATGGTCACTCGAAATTATGTTAGGAGAAATGCCATGAAAAGTGGAGAATTGAGCCTTGTTTGTCCAACCTCACCTTACCTTTGGGGTCACTCATAACGCATTGTATCACAAACCTCCCATTCAAGTCTAATTGAAGAAAGTTCACGATTGACTGACTAAACCCAAGTCCTTCTGTCGTCCAATCATCTGATTGGCTAGCGACTCTAACCACTATCACTCAATGTATTAATGTTATCTTCAGATGTCGCATGAGTGGCTTTATGTTAAATGAGAGGCGAGTTTGAGTAATTGGGGATGTGGGATGAATATCGAGTGATGATACACGCGGCGTGCTGAACGAATAGCGGTTTGTGAGGAATATAGAGTGGTGATATGTGAGTGTCGGGCCAACAGCGATTTGTGAAGGGTGCCTAGTGGCGATTTATAAGAAATATCAAGTAAGCGATGATTTATTAGTGCCAAGCGGGTGGCGATTTGTTGATTAGTGTGGATCGGCTGTGAGACATACCCATATGAGTTGCTACTGGGAGTCATGCCCAAGTGAGATTCTGGGAGCCATGACCATGTGAATCGCTAGGAGCCTTGCCCAAGTAAGGTGATGGGTGTCACGCCTCGAGAGTAAATTTGTCCGTTGAAAATCGGACATCACTTCCCTTGTAGCAGTGACAAATGAATTATGTATACAAGGTTACAAGCTCACATAAGAAATAATCAATAGCCCACACAGCTAGAACATACACAACCACACAATTATATGTTGGAGCGATCTAGTGACCCTAGGTTTTGATGTTTGGGCAAATGTTTAAGTTAGGATTATTATTGTATTTGATATGCATTATGAGTGTGCAGGATACAGGTACAACAAGGAAAGTCCAAGTGTGATCTTGGCAAAGGAGGAAAGTCCAAGGATGAGTCTTGGCAGTGTAAGTCCAAGTATGTAGTCTTGGCAACGTAAGTCCAAGTGTAACTTGGCAATGGACGAAGTCTCGGAGGTACGACCTCTTGGCAAATGAAGACCCGACAACAATGACAAGGCCGATGAAAGCTCCAGAAGGCAAGACGTGAAGGATGGGAAGACATCCGAGGGACGCAAGGCTGATGGAGTAGGCTAGAAGGCTAGGTCTAGGTTGGTCGGGCGAGAACGAGCGCTGAGTGAATGTACTCGGGGCAAAATCTTAGAATTAGGGGGTACTGTAGCAGTACTGTAGCGTTACTGTAGCAGTACGACAGCGTTATTGTAGCAGTACTGTAGTAGTCGACTGGTGGTTTCATCAGTCGACTGGTGCAGTCGACTGGGAGCGAACAGAGGGTTGGTATCGAGCCGTTGGGTTGCAACGGTCGAATTTCCACGAAGGGTAGTCGACTGCATGTTTTGGCAGTCGACTGGTAGGCGGGGTTTTCCAACCCGTGGCCTATATAACCAAGCATTGGAACCTTGGTTAAAGTTGACGAAATTAGTGGTGGTTAACACTAATTAGAGTCTCCTAGTGCCCAAGTGATCTAGCATGCTTGTACAAGGTTGTGGTGAGGTTTCTCCACCCACAAGGAGCTACACGAGCTAGCCGGAGGTTTTCCGGGGAGTCATCCACCAATGGATCGGGATCGTCCACCTTACGGACAGCCGTGAAGTAGGAGCTTCATCTCCGAACCACGTTAAACAACGTGTCATTGGGTTTGCTTCTTGTTTATTATTTTCTAGGGTTAACTTTCCTTTTGTTTGTTAGTATTTTTGTTTCTGCTGTGCACTAATAAACGTAGGAAGCGACGATTTGGGTGAGACGCTATTCACCCCCCTATAGCGGACGTCAAGGTCCCAACAAGTGGTATCAGAGCTAGGTGAGCTCTTGTTGGACTAATCACCAAGAGAGCGGCTAGAGGAAGAAGATGGAGTCGGAGGGACATCCGATGTAACGACCACTCTTCTTACTATACTACTCTCTAAGAGTGACCGTTACTTATCTACTAACTCTACTTAATCGGTATGATCGAAACCACGAGGAGTCTCTACCGAAAAATTTCGGCAGCATCTCCCCTGTACCGGTGACCATAAACTGAGATACAAAAATATATATTTCAGCCACAGGCGACTGGAACATGTATCAAACACTCATGCAGTTTAATAAGTGTCAAACACTAAAATAACTACTTATTACATAGAGACTCATCACAGCATGCAATCTAAGACACGAATAAACTCAATAAAACAAGGAATAAAAATACAATCTCAAATGACATAAACCATAAAGTACAACTCAACTATTTCTTATCCACTAAACATGAAAACTCAAAACTTCCCAGATCTCTCCATAGTCCTGGCATCACACACATCCATCACGCATCATCCTTGTCACCTTCCTCTTTACACTTTAACTTTTCCTTTATCTGCATACAAACTCAAACTAAATCTAAAACTTGTGGTAATTAAAACCTTAAATCTTGCTACAACAGAGATAAAAGAAAGAGGGCAAAGAATGCATGCTACTCAATAATCTCTAGCTATTCCAATGCTGTACAGTGTAATCCGAAAGCAAAGAAACTCATGCTACTCTTAATCCTCTAGCTATTCCAATGCTGTAAGAAAACAATGATATACTAGCTGTACAGAAAATATGAAGCATGGAAATAAAGCCATTAAAATCCGGACTGCAACAAGCTCCAAGGGGGGGCTGCTCTAAGCCCTAATAAAGCTGTTCGTGGTTACAGAAATGCAAATAAAACTGGGATGCTAATTAAGGTAACAAAGAAATCTAAGCTTGGTATGCTAACTTCAAGGGTTGTTCTTGTAACGACCACCCTTCTTACTACTACTCTCTAAGGGCGACTATTACCTAACTACTACTCTACTTACTAGTGTCACTTATGCTAATATTAGCAACACTTAGATTTATCACGGCCCCAGAGAAAGTCCTACTGAAAAATTTCGACAGAGTCTCCCCTGTACCGGTGACCAAATCAACCATACAGACACTATATACACAGCCACAGGCGGCTGGAACATACTTTTTCACAACCACGCAGTATAATAACACAATAAGAAGAAGGAAACTACTCTAGCAATAGTAAACAACTATATCACTCCAACAATAGGACCCAACTACAAGTGCGGAATAAACTTAATTACAATCTCAACTCATAATAATATTTAAAGAAAACTAAAAGAACTCTAAACAGAAAAGTCTTGACAAATTGCCAGCAAACTCTGGATCTCTCTATAGTCCAGTCATCACACACCTTCATCACTACCACCTTGTCGCCTTCCTTTCATACTTTAGCTTTTCCCTTATCTGCAGTAGGAGGAAAAAATAGATCTATAAGCGAAACGCTTAGTAAGTACTAATTTATCTCACAAAAACTCAAAATGCATAGAAATAATGCAACAATACTAAAACTGAAATACTAAAAGAAAAGCTGCATGTACTCATCTAATAGCAAAGTACTCAAATAAACTGCATACTCATGATGTACCAGAATAAAGCTGAATACTGGAAATAAAACTAATCATGCTCACTAAACTGATAAGACAAGTAATGAAACTCATGCTGTATGCTTATAATTAAAGGAACTAAACTTCTGCAAATTCTAAACATAGGTGATACTTGTTTCATTTACTTATAGCTTTATACTTGAAATTGATCTTTTAATTTCTTTTACTTTTACTTTTCTTTCTTCTTCTTTTTCTTTCTTCTTCTTTTCTTTGGGCCCAGGCTTAGTATCATCTTATGTGCGCTCACTAATAGAGACTGCTGTAGTCCCACAGGGTAAAGACCTCGGTCTTACCAGGGCTGAGACCTCGGAAACGGTCACCTGGATTTGTTTAACGACAACCTCGGAAGTCGGGTACTAGCCTCTTACTTTAATTTACTTGTTATCTCTTTTTAACTAGACCTTGGTCTTTTTCTTACTTATAGCTGCTCATTATAGCAAGGAAAGTCCAAACTAAATGCTATGTGCATACATGTATATGCTAAAATCTGTTCATGCATATCTTAAAGCAAAGGGAAACAAAAATCAACATGCTACTATATGCTAAAATCTGTTCATATGAATACTAAAAATCTGCACATGTGAATAACAAAAATCTGCACACGTGAATCATTAAAAATCTGCGAATGAACCAGAATTAAAAACTAATACGGCTCATGCTATTCTAATACTGCATGCTTTAAATAAAGGCTGCCCTTCTAACTAAATAAGGGTTGTTCTTGCCCTTTGAGTTGCAAGGAAAATGCTAACTGCATGCTTAAATAACAAAGGTTATTCATGTTCAGAAACATGGAAATCCAAGGCTAAGATACTAAACTTAAAACTAATCATGTGCATGGAATTAGCAAAGATGAACTAAGCTACAATGAAAAATTCTGCATACAAAGAGATCCAACTACACTAAAATTCTGCACATGATATTCTAATAGCAAGAAAACTAAATTTCCAATGCTACTAAACCAGACTGATCATGTTTATTAAATAGCAAGAAAGCTAACATCATGTTCCTGGATCTAAGGCTGTTCGTGCCCACTACTTAGCACAAAAGAAGGGTCTAACAGGAATGCTGATTATAGGGCTGTTCTTACCCAATGCAAAGCACAAAAAGGCCTATACAAACTTATTCACAGCTTAAGTTATTATAGAGTAAAGGAAACCTTTTAGCATGCTTTAAACCAAACTGAAACCAAGCAATTATACTTATCCAACAAGCATTCCTAGCTGTTCATTTCTATTTACTCGGCCATAAAGGATTTAAAACTGCCTATCTAAAGGAGTGAACATGAGCTGTACCAATTCTAATATATAGCAAACCTCAAAGGTTGTCCTTATTCATTTCAGCAAGGAAAAATCTAACTAAATAGCACTACATTAGGCCATGACATGGACACCGAATAGATAATAACATGGCATGGAACTAGAAAATGCATGATAACATGTAAGATGCTAGAAATATCAGGCTGATCATACTCATTAGATGCTCAATCAAGTTAGGTACAACATGCTTAATACAAACAGTTTGTGCCATATGGGAAAGCAGAAAAAAAAACCAGAACAAAACTTATTGTTACAAGGTAAATTATTCCTTTAATCCCGAACTACATATTCTTGTAGAAGACCTAGAGTTTGCATAACTGTGACTGAAAAATCTAAGCACACTAAGCACAAAATGCAACCTAGGGTTCGTGTAAAGCCCACGGTAATCCTCAAATTGCAACCGACGGCAAGGAATGAGCAAACAGATTCTAGGGTTTATGCAAAGCTTCGGAAACAAGGAGAGGATCAAAGATTAAACCTCAGAGCTATCCTACTGCAGGTGAGTAGCGACTTACCTAGCTTTTATAACTTACAACCGGAGAAGAAAAGAGGCTTCTAGGGTTTCGGCTAACTCGCGATTTTGGCGTTCCCTTCGTGTCCGCGCGTCCTCCTTGACGAGACGAGCTCGAATCAGAGAAGAGCTCGCCGATTAACCCCTTGGACGGCCGCCGAAGGAGAAGCCTTAACGCTGGCGTTGATTTCCGCCCGAGAGAATCACCGCGCGAGAGAAGGGAGAAACGGAATTAGGTTTCGGGAGAAATCAAAACTAAACCTTTTCTTATAACTAGGTTTTCTATTACTAACTATACCTTAAATATCTATCTCTACTTATTTGGTTAACAAAATCCGTGTAGCTCAGCTGGTTGGCTGTGCCCGGTTAGGTCGGGTTCGACCTGAGGTCATGGGTTCGAGTCTCACCTTCAACGGTTTTTTGTCAAAACTTCATTCTTTTTTGTAAACATACTAAACGACCTCCAAAAATTACGTAAAAATACTCTAAAATTTTTTAAAAATCTCTAGAATATTTTAAAAATATTTCCAAATATTTTTATGGACTTTTAGAACTTGAAATAGGGAAAATTGGGTCGTTACAATCCCCCATACCTTATAAAAAGTTCGTCCTTGAACTTAGAATAGTTCTGGATACTTCTGTCTCATACTGTCCTCCCGCTCCCAAGTGACTTCCTCGTGCTTCTGGTTCTGCCAGATGACCTTCACTAGTGGTACTTCTTTATTTCTTAGTCTCTTAACTGCTCTGCCCACTATCTGTGTAGGTCTGCTCTCATAACTAAGATCCTCTTGGATCTGCACTGATTGAGGCTGAATCACTTGGCTCGGGTCGTGGAGACACTTCTTTAGTATGGAGACATGAAATACATTATGTATTGCTGACATGTTTTGTGGTAAGTCCAGCTTGCAAGCTACTTTCCCAATCATCTCACTTGGTTATCAGGATTCATAAACTCTAATACTTAAGCCTCGAGGTTTAGAGTTCGAATCCTGGGGGAGGCAAAAATCCATTGCCAGGGGTGGAAAGTCCTAGTGAGTAACGGCACGGCCAAAGAGTCATCGGTCGACGACATGAGAGGTCGCCAAATGGACCGACGACATAAGGGCCGATGGTCGACGACATGAGAGGTCGCCAAATGGGCCACCAAATGGGCCAAGAGGGTCGGGTCGTTACAATAAAGAGGCGTCTTTTATTGTAATGACCCGACCCTTTGGCCTCTTGGGCGGCCCTTGTGGTGGCCCAACTAGCGGCCCTTATGTCGTCGGCCCATTTGGCGACCTCTCATGTCGTCGACCGACTACCCTTTGGCCGTGCCGTTACTCACTAGGACTTTCCACCCCTGATAGTGGATTTTTGCCTCCCCCAGGATTCGAACTCTAAACCTCCAGGCTTAAGTATTAGAGTTTATGAATCCTGGTAACCAAGTGAGATGATCTCACTTGGTACTTAAGCCTGGAGGTTTAGAGTTCGAATCCTGTGGGAGGCAAAAATCCACTGCCAGGGGTGGAAAGTCCTAGTGAGTAACGGCACGGCCAAAGGGTCGTCGGTCGACGACATGAGAGGTCGTCAAATGGGCCGACGACATAATGGCCGCTAGTTGGGCCGCCACAAGGGCCACCCAAGAGGCCAAAGGGCCGGGTCGCTACAGTTCTTTTCATTGCAGCAAGGAGAAAAATAGTAAGAGCTATAAATCTACAGCATTTCATACTCTAATAATTCAACAAAAGGTCTATAACTGATATGGATCCAAAACATGCTTGTTCTTCTTGTTATGTTCCATGGCACAGACCAACCAGTAAATTACTGCTATACAGAAAAACTGAGGCAAGGGAAACAAGGCACACTAGCTGTTCAAACTAAAAATCTGCTGAACTAAAACCCCTTGCAAACATGTTCACAACATAAGGCAACAGAAATATTCAATTTTTTGTTTAAACCCTGACTCAAGATGTACCGATTAAGTAACTTCTTGACTGCTCTGAGCGAATCTCATATAGAATTCTGTAAGCATGCTATAGAATGCTATGACAGAAATAACAGGAAGAAAACAAATCTCGAAAGTTTCCCTTAATCCCTAAATTTCTGCACACATAATCCAAACAAGAGAAACTATATCCCTAGCACAATAAATTCGGCACAACAAAATCCGAAAGCAAGGAAACAGAAAACCCTAAGTTCGGAGCAACTCCTACCACAGGTGAGTAGTACTTACCTTGATTCTTCTTGGACTTACAGCCGACGGGAAGCTTCTAGGGTTCGGAGAAGCTTCAATTCTCGGCGGCTTCTTTGTGTTTCCGAGCTCTCCTCGTCGAGGTGGTCACGCACGGCTGAAGATCGGCCGGAAAAACCCCTTCGCCGGCGCCGAAGACCAAGCCCTAGGTCCCCTGCTGCGTTTTCGCCCGAGAGGGAGTCGCGCCGACACCGCGTGAGGAGAGGAGGGAAATTAGGGCTCAGGAAAACTTTCCCCTCTTTTTGTAACTAGGGTTTTTTATTATTAACTATTGCTTAAGAATATTTCGCACCTTACCTTTTCACGAAATACTCGCGGAACAGTTGGTTGGCTGCGTTTCCACCGAACCCCTGGTCGCGGGTTCAAATCCTCAGCCGAGCCTTTTTATTCCCCTTTTATTTTAAATGTTCCTAACTACTGCTTAATTATATTTCTCTCCCTATTTGATCAGTAACGATCGCTTGCACACTTGGTCAGCCGGATTCGCTTAAAGCTTGGTTTGGCCGGAGGTCTCGGGTTCGAATCTCGGCTTGGACATTTTTTGTCAAAACTTCCTTCGTTTAGTAAAAATACCAAACGACCTCCAAAAATTACATAAAATTACTCTAAAAATTTCTACAAATCCCTAGAATATTTCTATAGCATATTTAAATATTTTTAAATTATTTTTGGGACTCTAATTGAGGAAATTTGAGTTGTTACAATTCCCCATACTTTATAAAAAGTTCATCCTCGAACTTAGAATAACTCTGGATATTTCTGTCTCATACTGTCCTCACGCTCCCAAGTAACTTCCTCTTGTTTCTGATTCTGCCAGATGACCTTCACTAGTGGCACTTATTTGTTCCTTAGTCTCTTAACTTCTCTGTCCACTATCTGTGTAAGTCTGCTCTCATAACTAAGATCCTCTTGGATCTGCACTGTCTGAGGCTGAATCACTTGGCTAGGGTCGTGGAGACACTTCTTTAGCATGGAGACATGAAATACGTTATGTATCGCTGACATGTCTTGAGGTAAGTCCAGTTTGTAAGCTACTTTCCCAATCCTTTCTGTGATCAGGTAGGCTCCTACATAGCGAGGACTTAATTTGCCATTCTTGCCAAATCTCATCACTCCCTTCATAGGAGCAACCTTGAGAAAGACTGAATATCCTACTTGAAATTCCAGTGGCCTACGGCGTGTGTCAGCATAACTCTTCTGTTTACTCTGGGCAGTCTCAATTATCTGTCTGATCTTCTGGATAGCCTGAGTAGTCTCATCTATCAGCTCTGTCTGAATGCCCAGTTCCATTTCCATTTCTTTTCTTTCACCTGCTTCTTGCCAGCAAATAGGTGATCTGCACTTCCTGCCATACAACGCCTCATAAGGTGCCATCTTGATGGTGGCCTGATAGCTATTATTGTAGGCAAACTCAGCTAAGCATAGATACTTGCACCAACTTCCCTTGAAATCTAGTGCACAAGCTCTGAGCATATCTTCTAAAATCTGATTTACCCGCTCTGTCTGTCCATCTGTCTAAGGATGGAAGGCTCTGCTGAACTTGAGTTTGGTGCCTAGTGCATTCTAAACACAGTCCCAACAGTGAGAGGTGAAACGCCCATCTCTATCAGAAACAATAGATTTAGGAACTCCGTGAAGTCTGATCACCTCCTTAACATATAGTTGTGCCAACTGCTCTATAGAGTGAGACACCTTGATGGCTAGAAAATGGGCAGACTTGGTCAATCTGTCCACTATTACCCATATCACATCAAATCCGTTTGTAGTTCTTGGAAAACCTGTTATAAAGTTCATGGATATGTCTTCCCACTTCCACTCTGGTATTGGGAGAGGCTGTAGAACTCCTCCTGGTCTCTGGTGTTCTGCTTTGACCCTCTGACATGTTAGGCATGTACTGACATATTTAGCAACATCTCTTTTGAATCCAGACCACCAGAAGCTCTACTTCACGTCTTGGTACATCTTGGTGGAACCAGGATGCATGGAGTAAGGAGTACTATGAGCTTCCTCCAGGATTTTCTTTCTCAGTTCTTCATCATTGGGGACACAAAGACGGTTCCCCTGATAGAGGATTCCACTATCTGATACTCAAAACTCTGAATTTCCTTCTTCTTGTACCCCTTGCTTGATCTTTTGGATATCTGGATCTTCACTTTGCTTTCTCTGTATATCCTCAAGTAGGGTTGACTCTAATGTCAATGCAGAAATTTGCCCATAAATAATTTCAACACCAAAGTCTGACAACTCTTTCTGCAGTGGCAGAGCTAATGATGACAAGGACATCAAGAATGCACTGGACTTTCTGCTTAGTGCATCTGCCACTTTGTTAGCTTTACCTGGGTGGTAGAGGATTTCGCAGTCATAGTCTTTGACCAACTCTAGCCACCTGCGCTGTCTCATGTTTAAATCTTTCTAGGTGAAGAAATACTTTAAACTCTGATGGTCTGTGAAGATACTGCACTGGACTCCATACAAGTAGTGTCGCCAGAGTTTCAATGTAAAGACCACAGCTGCTAGCTCAAGATCATGAGTGGGGTAATTCTTCTCATAATCTTTGAGTTGTCTGGAAGCATAAGCTATAACTTTTTCTTCTTGCATGAGTACAGCTCCTAGGCCCATCTTGGAAGCATCACTGTAGATGTCAAAACTCTTGTCACTCTCTGGAACTGTCAGGATGGGAGCACTGGTCAGTCTCTTCTTCAGCTCTTGGAAACTCTGCTCACACTTGTCTGACCACTCAAACTTTTTGTTCTTTCTGGTCAGGGCTGTCAGTGGAGAGGCTATCTTAGAAAAGTCCTCCACAAATTTTCTGTAGTACCCAGCTAAACCAAGGAAGCTTCTGATCTCTCTGGCGTTCTTGGGTCTGCTCCAGTTGTTGACCGCTTCTATTTTAGCAGGATCCACTCAGATACCTTCTTTAGAAACGATGTGACCTAGAAACGCCACCTGATTTAACCAGAATTCGCACTTTGAGAATTTAGCATAAAGTTGTTTCTGCTGTAGGGTCTGCAGTACTATTCTCAAGTGTGTATTATGCTCCTCGGGGGTCCTTGAATAGACTAGAATGTCGTCGATGAATACGATGACAAACTTATCAAGGTATTCTCTGAACACTCTGTTCATTAAGCCCATGAAGACTACAAGTGCATTAGTCACACTAAAAGGCATGACTACAAATTCGTAGTGTCCGTATCTGGTCCTGAAAGTTGTTCTGGGTATATCACTTTCTTTCACTTTCAACTGATGGTACCCAAAGCGTAGGTCTTAGAGAACACTGTTGCTCCCTTTAGCTGATCAAATATATCATCTATTCTAGGAAGAGGGTACTTGTTCTTAATTGTTACTTTGTTCAGCGCTCTATAATCTATGCACATCCGCATAGATCCATCTTTCTTCTTGACGAACAACACTGGAGTTCCCCATGGTGAATGACTCGGGCGGATGAAGCCTTTGTCAAGCAACTCCTAAAGTTGTTCTTGTAGCTCTTTCAGCTCTGCTGGAGACATTCGGTAAGGAGCTTTTGAAATTGGGTTGGTGTCAGGAACCAATTCAATTTCAAACTCCACTTCTCTGTTGGGAGGTAGTCCAGGTAGCTCTTCTAGGAATACCTTTGGATACTCACAGACTACCCGAACATCTTCCTACTTGGGTCTTTCTTGTTCTTCCTTTTATTACCCTTGCCCTTCCTATTCTGATCACTTGACTGGGGTCTCTGATTCCCCACTATCTTGTGTTCTATCTTGACTGGCTTGTGTTGCGTTTGTTGTGCCTTGATGCTATTCAGATAATGCTCAGTGACTAACACCCTGCTGACTAGCTCTTCACCAGTCTGTGGTCGGTGAATCCCACTACTCACGTTAAGTGCTATTTCTGGCCTCAGCATTCGGAGCATTAGTCTGACTCGTTCTTTCTCTGTACTTACTAGCTCGGGACAGAGACGAGCTAGCCTATTGAACTTCTTGGTTGCTTCTTCCACTGACAAGTCACCTTGTTTGAACTCTATAAATTCCTCATAGTGCTTGTTGGTGATCTGTAGGTGGAAGAACTCTTTATAAAACTCTGACTGAAAATCAGCCCAGCTCATCTGGTTGACTACTCTCCTACTCTTAACTCACTCCCACCACATACGAGCATCTCCAAATAGGCAGAAAGAGGCACACTTAACCTTCTCGACTTCTGGCCAGTCAAGAAGCTCCATTGTACTCTCCAGTGTCTTAAACCAAGCCTGGGCATCCCAGGGCTCAATCGTGCCTGAGAAGTTTTCTGGCTTCAGCTTTAGCCACTGTATCAGGTATGCTTCTTGTCTTCTAGGTGCTGTGGCGACTTCCAGGGCAGCTGATGAGACTTCAGTCACCACTGGGGTCTCTACATTGATGGTTGGGGGAGTGGGAGGAACTGGCTGTTGATTGGTCATCAAGTTGGCAATCACTTGTTGCTGCTCTACTACTTGTCTCTGGAGTTGGGTAACAACTTCAGAGAGATTGGGCTCAGTTGATCTAAGCTCTTCGTTCTCCTGATCTTGGTTCTCAGTATGAACGGTACGGGGATGTCCTCTTCTTGACATCTAGTTATGCAGAGAAAAAGGCTTGATATCTTCTCTATCCTTTCTAAACAAACATATGTATGAATAAAGAAAACAAAACTTCTATCTTACTAAAGTGCATATATATAAGCAATTACTCTCTACTGCAATTAATAAAGAAATCATGAAAGGAAAAGCTTAAATACTTTCTTACTTGAAGACGGCAAGGCTGATGTTGATGTGTGTGTGATGCTGGAGAATGGGAACTGCTCTGATACCAACTGTAACGACCACTCTTCTTACTATACTACTCTCTAAGAGTGACCGTTACTTATCTACTAACTCTACTTAACCGGTATGATCGAAACCACGAGGAGTCTCTACCGAAAAATTTTGGCAGCATCTCCCCTGTACCGGTGACCATAAACTGAGATACAAAAATATATACTTCAGCCACAGGCGGCTGGAACATGTATCAAACACTCATGCAGTTTAATAAGTGTCAAACACTAAAATAACTACTTATTACACAGAGACTTATCACAACATGCAATCAAGACACGAATAAACTCAATAAAACAAGGAATAAAAATATAATCTCAAATGACATAAACCATAAAGTACAACTCAACTATTTCTTATCCACTAAACATGAAAACTCAAAACTTCTCAGATCTCTCCATAGTCCTAGCATCACACACATCCTGTTGGTTGCTACTCGAAAAACCTAGAGGTTCCACTGTACAAAAATTTTGTACAAAGGTCTGAACCTTTTCCTAGCTACCATGTGTTCTTTTAAATTAAATTTTGGATCGCCTGCGGAGCTTAACACGTTTGATCCAAAACTTAATCTATTTGTTCTTTTAGGTTTAGACTTGGATCTCCTGCGGAACTTAACACGTTTGATCCAAATCACCTAAGTTATTAATTCCATTAAATATTAATTTCCATAATTGGTTCCCAGTACTGACGTGGCGAGGCACATGACCTTCTTGGATATGGGAACAACCAACACCGACTAGACAAAACTTTTTATGGAAAGCTAATATTTAATTTCCTAAAATAACTTTAGGTCAACCAAAAAGAACAATCAAATCATAAGGAAAAGAAAAATAAAAGAACACAACTTCGAAAAACATATTCGAAATACTAGAATCGTAAGCCTATTGTATTTGGTATTATTTCCATAAATAACTAACATGATGCGGAAAGGAAAAATTACTAGTTATACCTTCTAAAAAGACCTCTTGATCTTCTACCGTATTCCTCTTCTAACCTCGGACGTTGTGTGGGAAACGATCTTCCGAGATGAGAACCACCAAGCACCTTCTTCTTCCTTGCAAGTTTCGGCCATCAAAACTTCTTCTAGGATGAAGAGGTTCGGCTACCACCACCATGCTCCAAGGGATGCTAGAAAAGAGGCTTCTTTTCTCTCCTTCTTCTCCTTCTTAGATCCGGCCACCAAAGCTAACTCCACCATGAGAAAGTTTCGGCCACACAAAGGAGAGGAGAGAAAAGAAAGGGCCGACCACACCCAAAGAAGAAAAGAGGGAGAAAAATAAATAGAGACATTCACCCTGAAGCCTCCTCTACCCCTTCTTTTATAATCCTTGGTCTTGGCAAATAAGGAAAATTTAATAAAAACTTCCTTAATTCTTTTGCCATTAAAAAGAAAATTTTATTTAATTAAAAATAAATTTTCTTTTCTATTTGTAATGGCCGGCCACCTTAATCCCTTTAATCAAGGAAATTTTAATTCACACAAGAATTAAAACTTCCTAATTTGCTTCCGAAAATTTATAAAAATTTCTCAAATAATTTTTCCCTTCATGGTGGTTAATAAAAAGGAAATTTAATAAATTAAAATCTTTCTTTTAAACATGTGGATAAAAAGAAAGTTATCTCTAAAAAATTAAAATCTCTCTTAATCTACAAATAAGGAAAGATATCAAATCTTTTCTTAATCTTTTGTAGAAACTAATAAAAGAGAATTATTAATTTTTAAACTTTCTTTTAAATCATGAACATGGTTAAAAAGGAAAGTTTTCTTAAAATTTAAAATCCTCCTTTAATCAACAAATAAGGAAAGATTTCAAATTTTAAACTCTCTTTTAAACATGTAGATGATTTACAAATAAGGAAAGTTTTTACCAAAAATTAAAACCATCATTTTAAACTACAAATAAGGAAAGAGATTACTCGTTTCTCTTAATCTTTTGTAGAAAGCTATAAAAGGAAATTTTTAATTTTTAAACTCTCTTTTAAAACCATGATATCCACTTAAGAAATAATTTTAATAAAAATCCTTTTTAATATTCTAGTGGCCGGCCACCTAAGCTTGGGACCCATGCTTTGGCCGGCCACCTACATGGCTCATCCACTTGGTCTTGGCCGGCCCTAGCTTGGGTTCCAAGCTAGCTTGGCCGGCTCCATTGGATGGGTAAGAAGGTGGGTATGCGGTGGGTATAAATCTCTATATACTAGAGGCTACGATAGGGACCGAGAGGAGGAATTAGTTTTGGTCTCCCGATGAAAATAAGCATCCCGTGTTCACCCCGAACACACAACTTAATTTCATCAATAATAATTCATTCCACTAAAGAACTATTATTGAACTACCGCACCAATCCCAAATTACATTTTGGGCTCCTTCTTATTATGAGTGTGTTAGTCTCCCTGTGTTTAAGATAACAAATGTCCACTAATTAAGTAAGTTACTGACAACTCACTTAATTAATATCTAGCTCCAAGAGTAGTACCACTCAACTTCATCGTCATGTCGGACTAAGTCCACCTGCAGGGTTTAACATGACAATCCTTATGAGCTCCTCTTGAGGACATTCTCAACCTAGATCACTAGGACACAGTTTCCTTCTATAATCAACAATACACACTATAAGTGATATCATTTCCCAACTTATCGGGCTTATTGATTCATCGAACTAAATCTCACCCATTGATAAATTAAAGAAATAAATATCAAATATATATGCTTGTTATTATATTAGGATTAAGAGCACACACTTCCATAATAACTGAGGTCTTTATTTCTTTATAAAGTCAGTATAAAAGAAACGACCTCTAATGGTCCTACTCAATACACTCTAAGTGTACTAGTGTAATTATATAGTTAAGATAAACTAATACCTAATTACACTACGACCTTCCAATGGTTTGTTCCTTTCCATTATGGTCGTGAGCTACTGTTTATAATTTATAAGGTACTGATAATATGATCCTATGTGTGTGACACCACACACCATGTTATCTACAATATAAATTAATTGAACAACTACATTTATCATAAATGTAGTCATTTGACCAATGTGATTCTTATTTCTAGATAAATGTTTATACCAAAAGCTAGGCTTTTAGTATACACTCTAACACATCCATCACGCATCCTCCTTGTCGCCTTCCTCTTTACACTTTAATTTTTCCTTTATCTGCATACAAACTCAAACTAAATCTAAAACTTGTGGGAATTAAAACCTTAAATCTTGCTACAACAGAGATAAAAGAAAGAGGGCAAAGAATGCATGCTACTCAATAATCTCTAGCTATTCCAATGATGTACAGTGTAATCCAAAAGCAAAGAAAGCAAAGAAACTCATGCTACTCTTAATCCTCTAGCTATTCCAATGCTGTAAGAAAACAATGATATACTAGCTGTACAGAAAATATAAAGCATGGAAACAAAGCCATTAAAATCTGGTCTGCAACAAGATCCAAGGGGGGGGGGCTGTTCTAAGCCCTAATAAAGCTATTTGTGGTTACAGAAATGCAAATAAAACTGGGATGTTAATTAAGGTAACAAAGAAATCTAAGTTTGGTATGCTAACTTCAAGGGTTGTTCTTTTCATTGCAGCAAGGAGAAAAACAGTAAGAGCTATAAATCTACAGCATTTCATACTCTAATAATTCAACAAAAGGTCTATAACTGATATGGATCCAAAACGTGCTTGTTCTTCTTGTTATGTTCCATGGCACAGACCAACCAGTAAATTACTGCAGCAAGGAGAAAAACAGTAAGAGCTATAAATCTACAGCATTTCATACTCTAATAATTCAACAAAAGGTCTATAAATGATATGGATCTAAAACGTGCTTGTTCTTCTTGTTATGTTCCATGGCACAGACCAACCAGTAGATTACTGTTGTACAGAAAAACTAGGCAAGGAAAACAAGGCACACTAGCTGTTTAAACTAAAAATCTGCTGAACTAAAACCCCTTGCAAACATGTTCACAACATAAGGCAACAGAAATATTCAATTTCTTGTTTAAACCCTGACTCAAGATGTACCGGGTTAAGTAACTTCTTGACTGCTCTGAGCGAATCTCATATAGAATTCTGTAAGCATGCTATAGAATGTTATGGCAGAAATAACAGGAAGAAAACAAATCTCGGAAGTTTCCCTTAATCCCTAAATTTCTGCACACATAATCCAAACAAGAGAAACTATATCCCTAGCACAATAAATTCGACACAACAAAATCCGAAAGCAAGGAAACAGAAAACCCTAAGTTCGGAGCAACTCCTACCACAGGTGAGTAGTACTTACCTTGATTCTTCTTGGACTTATAGCCGACAGGAAGCTTCTAGGGTTCGGAGAAGCTTCAATTCTCGGCGGCTTCTTTGTGTTTCCGAGCTCCCCTCGTCGAGGTGGTCATGCATGGGTGAAGACCGGCCGGAAAAACCCCTTCCCCGGTGCCGGAGACCAAGCCCTAGGTCCCCTGCTGCGTTTTCGCCCGAGAGGGAGTCGCTCCGACGCCGCGTGAGGAGAGGAGGGAAATTAGGGCTCGGGAAAACTTTCCCCTCTTTTTGTAACTAGGGTTTTTTATTATCAACTATTGCTTAAGAATATTTTGCACCTTACCTTTTCACGAAATACTCGCGGAACAGTTGGTTGGCTGCGTTTCCATCGAACCCCTAGTCGCGGGTTCAAATCCTCAGCCGAGCCTTTTTATTCCCCTTTTATTTTAAATGTTCCTAACTACTGCTTAATTATATTTCTTTCCCTATTTTATCAGTAACGATCGCTTGCACACTTGGTCAGCCAGATTCGCTTAAAGCTTGGTTTGGCCGAAGGTCTCGGGTTCGAATCTTGGCTTGGATATTTTTTTGTCAAAACTTCCTTCGTTTAGTAAAAATACCAAATGACCTCCAAAACTTGCATAAAAATACTCTAAAAATTTCTAAAAATCCCTAGAATATTTCTATAGCATATTTAAATATTTTTAAATTATTTTTGGGACTCTAATTGAGGAAATTTAGGTTGTTACATCTGAATCCCGCCTCCATACGAGCGCGAGGACTTCGACTATTGGTGGAAACGCATGGAGATGTGGTTCCAAATGAATTGGAACCAATGGATTGCATTGGAGGAATTGTTTAAATCTCTAATGGACAATAAGGGAAAGCGTCTCCGACGTCAATATTGGACCGATGAGCAAAGGGAGCAATCGGAGACGGACAAGGAGGTAACTAGAATTTTAATTAATTTATTACCTCCTTATGCGATATTGAATGTAGGTGAATACGAGAATGCAAGTGACCTTTGGAAAAAGGTAATTACGCTTCATGAGAGTCCTACACAAATCCAAGAAGAGGAGGAACCCAAGGAGAAGGACTCATTGGTCCAAGAAGAGAAGGACCAATCGAATGTTGACACGAGCTCAAAATCCGAGGAGGAGAAGGAAGATGAGGAGGTATCATCCACATCTTCAAGGGAGGAAGAAGTGGAACCGTCCACATCTTCAAGTGAAGAGGAAGAAGAGCAATCCAAGGAAGAGGAGATCTTGAAAGCTCAACACTCCACCTCAACTACCAAGAAGAGCATAAAGGATCACATCAAATGCTTTGAGTGTGGTAAGATGGGGCACTACAAGAGTAGGTGTCCTTCGCTCAAGAAGGTAAAGGAGGTAAATCCTAAACTCACTAAAGTTAATTTAGAAACTAATGTGAGTTGTAGGAAGAAGAAGGAGAAGAAGCACACTAGGTGCTTTACATGTGGTGAGTGGGGTCACTACTACACAAAGTGCCCAAGGAGAGGAGAGCTCAAGAAATTGGCGCACTTGAAGAAATGGGAAAAGAAGAGGAGCATAAGTCAAGAGGGAGCTTCAAAGGTAAAAGGGAAGGTAATCCCTATTTTGAAGTTTAATCCAATCTCCAATTCTTATATGCTTGTTAGAAATAATGTAGATTATTTACCTAAGCATAATCATGGATTTAGGTATAATGATAGAAATAGGGTTAACATGGTAGATAACCCTAAGAAATCATACACTAAGGGTAGACCTAATAAGACCCAAACCACTTTGCCTAAGGGAAGGAAAGTGGGTGAAAACCTAAGCATTAATCCCAGAAGACACATGCCTAGGAAGGGTAGGTCTAGGAATGTCCATGATGGACATGTTGATTCTAGGGTTAGAACCCTAAAATTGGGAAATCAAGCCTTGAAGACAAAGCTTGAGGAAATGGAGAAAGTCCTAGAGAGGTTCATTATTGTTGGTTAGTCCTAGGAAAACGTACCAGTTCCACTGTACAAAATTTTTTTGTACAAGTGTCGAACCTTTCCTTAAATAACCTATTGTGTTCTTTAGAAGTTAAATTAGGAATCGCAGACGAAACTTAACATCATTGATTCCAAATTTAACTTATCTGTTCTTGATGGTTTAGATTTGGATCACAAGCAGAACTTAACACTATTGATCCAAATCCACCTATGTTATTTATTCCATTAAATATTAATTTCCAAAATTGGCTTCCAGGACTGCATGGCGAGGCACATGGCCTTCTTGGATATGGGAGCAACCACCATCGCCTAGACAAAGCCTTTTAAGGAAAGCTAATATTTAATTTCCTTAAATAACTCTAGGTTTAACCAAAAAGAACAATCGAATCACAAATTCGAAAAATAAAAGAAAAGAAACACAACTTCGAAACAAATCCAAAAACTCTAGAATCATTTGCCTCTTGTGTTTGGTATTTCCAAAAATAACTATACAAAGAAAACTAGTATGATGCCGAAAACAATTACTAGTTATACCTTTCTTTGTAAGCAAATAACCTCTTGATCTTCTATCGTATTCCTCTTCTTATCCCAGACGTTGTGTGGGCAATGATCTACCGAGATGAGAATCCACCTAAGCCACCTTCTTCTCCAAGCAAGATTCGGCCACCACATAAACTCCAAGAGATGTGAGGTTCGGCCACCACCACCAAGCTCCAAGGGATGCTAGAAACAAAACCTCCTTTCTCTCCTTCTTCTCCTAGCTAGAACCGGTCACCATCAAGAGCTCCAAGAGGGGTTATCGCCGGCCACAAGAAGAAGAGAAGAGGGAGAAGCTAGGGCCGACCACCAAGGAGGAAAAGAGAGGAATAATAGAATAGAGTCGTTAGCCATAAAGGCACCTCTACCCCCTCTTTTATAATCCTTGGTCTCGGCAAATAAGGAAATTTAATAAAAAAACTTCCTTAATTATTTTTCCATGAAAAAGAAAAATTATTTAATTAAAAATAATTTTCTTTTCTTAATAACAATGGTCGGCCACCTGAAGCCCCAAATCAAGGAAATTTTAATTCACACAAGAATTAAAACTTCCTAATTTGTTTCCGGAAATTTATAAAAATTTCTTTAATAATTTTTCCCTTCATGGTGGTTTATAAAAAGGAAATTTTATAAATTAAAATCTTTCTTTTAAACATGTGGATGATTTCCAAAAAGGAAAGTTATCTTTAAAAATTAAAATCTTCTTTTAATCTACAAATAAGGAAAGATATCAAATCTTTTCTTAATCTTTTGTAGAAGAGAATATTTAATTTTTAAACTCTCTTGTAAATCATGAACATAGTTAAAAAAGGAAAGTTTCCTTAAAATTAAAATCCACCTTTCAATCTACAAATAAGGAAAGATTTCAAATCTTTTCTTAATCTTTTGTAGAAAGCTATAAAAGGAAAGATTTAAATTTTAAACTCTCTTTTAAAACCATGGAATCCACATAAAAATTTATAAATAAAATCCTTTTTAATATGATGTGGCCGGTCACATCATGCTTGGATTCCAAGCATTGGCCGGCCACCAACTTGGCTCAACCTTTGGGTCTTGGCGGCCCTAGCTTGGGTTCCAAGCTAGCTTGGCCGACCACCAAAGAGTGGGTAAGAAGGTGGGTATAAATCTCTATATACAAGAGGCTACGATAGGGACCGAGAGGAGGAATTGATTTTGGTCTCCTGATGAAATTAAGCTTCCCGTGTTCACCCCGAACACAACTTAACTTCATCAATAATAATTCATACCACTAAAGAATTATTATTGAACTACCGCACCAATCCCAAATTACATTTTGAGCTCCTTCTTATTATGAGTGTGTCAGTCTCCCTGTGTTTAAGATGTCGAATGTCCACTAATTAAATGAGTTACTGACAACTCACTTAATTAATATCTTAGTCCAAGAGTAGTACCACTCAACCTTATCGTCATGTCGGACTAAGTCCACCTGTAGGGTTTAACATGACAATCCTTATGAGCTCCTCTTGGGGACATTATCAACCTAGATTACTAGGACACAGTTTTCTTCTATAATCAACAACACACACTATGAGTGATATCATTTCCCAACTTATCGGGCTTATTGATTTATCGAACTAAATCTCACCCATTGATAAATTAAAGAAATGAATATCAAATATATGTGCTTATTATTATATTAGGATTAAGAGCATACACTTCCATAATAACTAAGGTTTAGTTCTTTTATCAAGTTAGTATAAAAAGAACTTACCTAAAATGGTCCTACTCAATACACTTAGAGTGTACTAGTGTAATTTATTAGTCAAGATAAACTAATACCTAATTATACTACGACTATTCCAATGGTTTGTTCCTTTCCATCTTAGTCGTGAGCAACTGTTTATAATTTATAAAGAACCGATAACATGATCTTCTGTGTGTGACACCACACACCATATTATCTACAATATAAATTAATTGAACAACTACATTTATCATAAATATAGATATTTGACCAATGTGATTCTTATTTGTAGATAAATGTTAATACCAAAAGCTAGGCTTTTAGTATATATCCTATCAATTATTGGACCTAAAGGACTTGACATGTATTTGGGTGGTTAAAGACCCAAAAATATCAAATTAGGTCCCTTCAAGATCAAAAGGAGGTCAAGTGCTAAGGTAGCACATGACATTGGTAAGGGAGGTGTGACCAAGGATAAGGGAGAGTCATCTAAGGCCAATAAGAAGGAATATACTAGGATGACATATAATTATGGCAAGGATGAGATGTCCAAGTTTAAGGACAAGAAGAAATTAACCAAAGATAATGTGTCTAAGGTTAAGAAGGTGAGTTTTGTAGGCCAAGTGTCACTCGAGGTGCACCGAAGTGGCCTAGCCATAGTGGATGAGTCACAAAGGGAGGTGACTAAGGTTAAGATTCCTAAGGTTAGGAAGAGCCTTTGGGACCCATGGTAGATGGGTTATCAAATGTGTCAAGTGGTTAGGAGACAGACTTAAGCCTCTAACCTAGTGGGTTGGCACAATTGGGATGTGTTTCGTACATGGAAATATGAATTGGGTTCATATTGCATGAAAATTAGTTTTTGATGTATATATGCCATATAAACTAATTCTAGGGATGCATTATGGTTTAGTATGGGCAGATATATCAAGAGGAAGCCAAAATTAAGACTTTAGGTCAAGGTTCAATTGAACCATTTAGCTAGTTTTGAATTTTATGTCAATCTTGGGATCTATGATAAATATATTTTTATATATATTTTTCCCAAGTAGATATGGATAAAATAGACCTCTCCATAAAATTTGGGATTTTTTGGAGATCTATGAAATTTTTGGCGCATTTCTGAAAGTGGGTAAAAAGGCTGATTTTTGCCCAAAAAGAGTACCAGTTGACTGGTACAGTTACCAGTCGACTGGTAACAGTAATTTTCAGCACAGAGGACCTTTGTAAGCTCATTTTGATGAGGCCAGTCGACTGATGATTTTACCAGTCGACTGGTAACACTGTTCATGAGCACAGAATGTCTCTGTAAGCTCATTTTGACGATGACAGTCGACTGGTACTTATAGCAGTTGACTGATACGGTTTGAAAATATTTTTCAACATTAGAAAATGATCAAAAGAGTGGTGAACATGTATGCAATCTTATGGGGAATTAATACATGATGTTTATGGTCATTAGAGGTCAAAGAGTCCAATAATTGGGATATTATTGGAGCTCTTTTTGATGTATGGCAAAGGGGGAGAAATTTAGGTTTAAGTGGGAAACCTACATACGTTTGTAAGAAATCCTAGCTCAAGGGGGAGCTTAGGTGAAGGGGGAGCGATTGCTCATTTATTAGCAAAGGGAGAGAAGTTTACCTTTGCAAGAAATCCTAGCTCAAGGAGGAGCTTAGGTGAAGGGGGAGCCTAGGATTAGGTTCCATGATTTATGCATGTGTAGATTGCATATTTATTTGCATTATTATTAATATATTGTTTCCCTAACTTAAGCGGGTTGCCAAACATCAAAAAGGGGGAGATTGTTGGAGCAATCTAGTGACCCTAGGTTTCGATGTTTGTGTTGGGTTTTTCGGCCCGCGAAAACCGCTTTTTCACGTCGCGGAAACCCCGAATCACCCTAGCCAACGGATCTCGTGCGAAGAAAAATTCGAAAACATATGAGTACGAGTTACAAAACTTCTAGATCTACATGATGAAGATCTTTACCCTTGTTGCGTGCCCTTTTACGTATCCCGCTCGTCCTCGGTACGCTGGATCTCGAAGTTGTCAATGTAGACAACTCTCTACACGTATCCACACGAATACACTAGGTGGAGGTGACCAAAAACCAAGGTGTGCTATCACCTATGTGGTTCGACCAAAGAAGGAGGAGAGGGAGAGCTTGAGAGGAAGAAGATGCAAAATTCCACACTTGAATGAATCATGAAAATCAATTCACACCCCATTCAAAATGTGGCCGACCACCTTTCTCATGTGTAACTCCCCTCATTAATGCATTAAGTTGTCATTAAGGAGAGAATGTAACCTCCATGAGGTGGCACTCACTAGTAACTCCCATGAGGTGGCAACCATGATGATGTGGAGTAACATCATTAGTCCACATCAATGCCAACTCACCAATGAGGTGGCATAAAGTCAAGTCAAACTAGACTTTTAATCTTCCTCTCAAGTCAAGTCAAACTTGATCAAATCTCTTCCATGGTTGATCTAATATAACCATTTGATTCAAGCTAATTTAATATATAATGAATCTAATTCATTAAATTAAATTGATTCAATGAGTCATAATCTAAATTAGACTCATTGAACACATGAATCAACTTGAGTCCAACTCAAGTTAGCCCAATTAGGATTACTCTTAATCCAATTAGATTCATCAAATGAATCTAATCCTCTTGGTTCATCATATGAACCTAATTTCCATCTAATTGTCCTTAGTGTGTGACCCTATAGGTTCTTGTAACGTTGGCAATGCCCTAAACCCATTTAGGAGCATAAGTAATGAGCGGTATCTAGCAACACATCATTACTACCCAAGTTACAAGAATGTCGAGATCCGACATCACCTTGTGACTACTAATTGTGACTCCTCACAAAATATGACAAGTGTCCTTCTATCCTAGACATCTAGATTGATCAATGTGAGGCATAGACCGTGTCATCCTCTAACCAATCTAAATCTTGAACTTCAAGTAGACTCACTAAATCAAATGAGCTCAATATCCTATATTGACTCATTTGGGCATGGCCATGCACTTCGTGGTCTCACTCTATCAAGAATACCGATGTCTCTCCCGTCATATAGGAGGGATAGATCCCATCTACATCACTCACATCCCTCTGCATAATTTGTTATATACCCAGTAATCGCCTTTATAGTCCACCCAGTTACGGGTGACGTTTGACGAAACCAAAGTACATAACTCCTTATGTAGGGATCTATGATGACTTCAGGTCTAAGGACTAGTAGTCATACTAATAGCCACATGAGAAAGTATATGACACTCATATAACGATCCATGATACTTTCTCATGGCGGGTCATTCAGTATACATTCTCTAATATATACCCATGTGTCAACTTGATATCTCTATATCCATGACTTGTGAGATCAAGTCATCGAGTTGACCTACATGCTAGTCTTATTGCATTAACATTGTCCCTGAATGTTAATACTCGACTAGGAATGATTAAGAGTAGTGTTCCCTATATCATCTCACTATCGGTTTAACTAACCGATTGATATAGGTGAGAACCGTCTACTCAAGGACGTTATTATACTTAGTTTATTTGTCACCAATACAAGTAAGTATAATAACCAAAAACCAAATGCCTTTATTTATATAGAATATGATACAACAAGTCCAAAATACAATCATCAAATGATTGGCTCTAGGGCTCTAGTTAACAGTTTGGGCAAAGGTTTAAGTTAGGATTATTGTTGTATTTGATGTGCATTATGAGTGTGCAGGATACAGGTACAACAAGGAAAGTCCAAGTGTGATCTTGGCAAAGGAGGAAAGTCTAAGGATGAGTCTTGGCGGTGTAAGTCCAAGTATGTAGTCTTGACAACGTAAGTCCAAGTGTGACTTAGCAATGGACGAAGTCTCGAAGGTGCGACCTCTTGGCAAATGAAGACCCGACAACAATGACAAGGCCGATGGAAGTTCCAAAAGGCAAGACGTGAATGATGGGGAGGCATCCGAGGGACGCAAGACTGATGGAGGAGGCTAGAAGGCTAGGTCTAGGTTGGTCGGGCGAGAACAAGCGCTGAGTGAATGTACTCAGGGCAAAATCTTAGAATTAGGGTTTACTGTAGCGTTACTGTAGCAGTACTGCAGCGTTATTGTAGCAGTAATGTAGCAATCGACTGGTGGTTTCATCAATCGACTGGGAGTGAACAGAGGGCTGGTATCGAGCCGTTGGGCTGCAACGGTCGAATTTCCACGAAGGGCAGTCGACTGCATGTTTTGGCAGTCGACTGGTAGGCGGGGTTTTCCAACCCATGGCCGATATAACCAAGCATTGGAACCTTGGTTAAAGTTGACGAAATTAGTGGTGGTTAACCCTAATTAGAGTCTCCTAGTGCCCAAGTGATCTAGCGTGCTTGTACAAGGTTGTGGCGAGGTTTCTCCACCCACAAGGAGCTACACGAGCTAGCCGGAGGTTTTCCGAGGAGTCATCCACCGACTGATCGGGATCGTCCACCTTACGGATAGCCGTGGAATAGGAGTTTCATCTCCGAACTACATTAAACAACGTGTCATTGGGTTTGCTTCTTGTATATTGTTTTCTAGGATTAGCTTTCCTTTTGTTTGTTAGTATTTTTGTTTCCGCTGTGCACTAATAAGCATAGGAAGCGACGATTTGGGTGAGACGCTATTCACCCCCCTTTAGCGAACGTCAAGGTCCCAACATTATATACTCAGCCCATATGGCTAGAACAAAAAGAACATAACCACGTAGTTATATAGGCAGCCCACACGGCTGAAACGTAAAGAATACAACGAAAGAAAATAAAACTACACAACCTACACAGCTGGTACAAATACAAACTACGTAAATAAAACACTGACTGCATGCCAGCATGACTTACATAATACAATACCAAGACCAAATACAGAGTATCGATAGCGTAATATCAAATAGCATGGAAAGCCAATCTCAGATGAGACGTGGGACTGACAGCCAATATCCTCCAAACAACTCCTTAGACCTCTACCTGCTACCTGGCGAAAGAAAACCAGTACAAGGGGTGGTGAATGAGGATCACTTAACCGTTAATAAGAATATGGTAGTGCATGGACAAAAGTGTAAGGCGATCAAAGATATACAGTCTCAGTAGGGGAATAAGAGCATGATTATATATGACATGATAAACATACATACTGTTGGATCTCAGCGGTTGGCTAGAAGGGGGGTTGAATAGCCTGAAAAATTAAACGCAAAACCTTTCTCGAACTTTCTTAGACTAACACTTGCATAAATTAGCTAAGCAGAAAATAACAAAAAGAAGAGGCACCAGATTTGACTTGGTTACAACCGGGAAGGTTGTTAATCCAAGGAAGATGATCGCACTAAAAACTCCTTCAGGCGGAGAAGCCTCTTACAACGATGAAGCACAGAAATAAAGAAGCTAACTAGAAATTGAGCGTATAAGAGTTGGAAGTAAATTGCTTGAGTTGATTGAAGGCTTCTGGACCAAGGTTGTATTTATAGCCTTGGTCGGGGCACCCCGAAGGGGTTCCGGGCGCCCTAGGGGGATAAAACTTTATCCCCCAACGTTCAGATCGCGATTGACGCGATCTGGTCAAAAAGTCAACTCCGGGCGCTGGAGGGGTTCCGGGCGCCTCAATTGGGAAAGTCAGCCCTGTTGACTTTTTTCAGCCGGGGTCTTCTGCTCCGGCTCCATTCGCCTCAGACCAAGTCTTCCGCTCGCTTGGATGATCTCTGCCATTCAGAACAAGGCTCACCCGAATCCAACTTCCGGTCTTCTCGAGCAAGCTTCCGCTCCGGCTTCTCGTCCCTCGGAATTGCCGCGTGCTTCCTTCTCGTTCGCCAACGTACTCATCCGCAGTCTTCGTCCCTCGGTCGCACCCCGTGCCGACCTTCTCGCTAGCTGCGTCTCTTGCTCTTCGAGCAGTCTTCTGCTCCGGCTTCTCGTCCCTCGGAACCACCGCACGCTTCCTTCTCGTCCACCGGTGTACTCTTCTACAGCGCCTCTTCCCTCAGACGCACCGCGTGCCATCCTTCTCGCTAGCTGCGTCTTCCACTCGACTACCTGTGCTCCTAAGCTCCTGCACACTTAGGCACAAGGTTAAAAATATACAGGACCTAACTTAACTTGTTGTTCACACCAAAACAACCTTGGGGTTTCAACAATCTCCCTCTTTTTGATGTGAGCAAGCCAAGCTAAGGTAGGGTAAAAATAGACATAATAATAAACTAACTAATTTTACAATTAGGTACAAAATGATAAAAAAATTGTCTACCTCCCCCTAAACTTATACTTTTCCTTTTCCTTCTCCCCCTTTGATCACATAAAAGAATGGGGTTCCGAAAAAAAAATTTGAAGGTTAAAATTTTTTTCTAACTTTCTTAAAAAATTCTAAGTTGAATAAACTCTAAGTTAGAGAATTTTTAATAATTTTCAACAAAAAATATTCTAAATTAAATAATTTCTAAGTAAAATTTTTAGGTAAGTAAAAAGAATTTAAAAAAAATCCTGACTTAGGAATTTTGCAAAAATATTTTTGAAAATTTTTCTAAGTGACGATTTTAAGTGGAAATTTCTAATTTTTAAAAAAACTTTTAACTTTAAAGTAAGTTTTACGCAAAAAAAATCTTAAGTAAAAAAAATTTAAAGTTTTTTTTTTGAAAATGTTTAAAAACTTTTCAAGCATTATTCAATTTTCATCTTAATGCTTTTATCAGAAAGTTAATTAAATATTTTTATTTCAATATTTTGGCTTCCAGGTCATGGCAAGGCACTAGGCCTTCTTGGTTATTGGAGCAACAACCACTTCCTTAGACAAAACCTCATAAAGAAATTTTAATGTCTAATTTTCTCGCTGAAAGCTCTAAATCTAATTAGTTCAAGTTCAAGTCAGACAGGACTTTGGAACCCAATATAGGTTCCAGCCTACTGGATTGACTAGGAATTTCTTAGGGACATTTTTCTTTGAAATATTTCTAATCTGTCCCTTATGATATCGAAAATAACAATTTAAATTATTGTATTTTCTAAAATATGTTTTATTTGAATATGCATGATTTTTTAGACTATCTATTTGCATTTTCAAATTATTATTTTCTGATTTCAGTTTTTCATTTTCTAGTTTTGATTTGTCTAAATTTTCTAGAGGGCAAGATTTAGCTAGTATTACTTTTAAAATTTTATTTTCTCTTTCTAATTTGTAGCAATCTTTTTCTAATAATTTAACGAATTTAAAATGTTTATCGGGACGAAGAGATCGTACCTGACTTATCTTGTCGATCTCGTTGTTCGTGTCTCCTCCTGAACTGTTGCTATCTTCCGACGTGGCTCTCCCTTCATCGATACTCTCGATGCTCATTTCGGAAGAGCTTGACTCGTAGTCGTCGTCTTGATGCCTCGCCATTAATGCAAGTCCAGAGAATGCCTCGACTTCCGATTCGGACGACGTATCGTCCCACGTCACCTTTAGGGCCTTGCGCTTTTGGAAAGGCTTCTTACCTTTATCCTTATCCTTGTTCTTTAGCTTGGGGCAGTTGTCCTTGATGTGCCCTTCTTCATCGCAGTGGTAGCAGCGGATGGTCCTTTTCTTTTTCCTCTGCGGATGGTTAGATTTCCTAATTTACAAAGATTCTTAAATCATCTTACCATCATTATCATTTCCTCGTCGTTGAGAGAAGACTCCGACTTAGGTTCGTCTCTTGATGCTTTGAGGGTGATGTTGTTCTTGGGCTCTTTGGTACCTGCACATCTTGATTCGTGCACTTCAAATGTAGAAAAGAATTCTTTTAATGAAAATTTTTCTATGTCTTTTGAAATATTAAAGACATCTACTAGTTACGCCCATTTTGAATTTCTCGGAAAAGAATTTAACGTGTACCTGAGTGAATCTCGGTTACTTACCTTTTCTCCAAGATTCGAAAGTACGGTGACGATTTCTTTAATTCTCGAGTGCAGATATGCAACTGTCTCATCTTCCCCAAGTCGTAGGCTAGTGAGCTGATTGCAAAGTAGATCTCGTCTAGCAAGCTTGGTTTCGGACACCCCTTTGTGCAGCTCAAGGAACTTCTCCCAAAGTTCCTTCGCGGAGTTGTAGTTGCCGATTCAGTTGACTTCTTGTGGCGAAAGAACGCTTAGCAGGTGGTATTCTGCTTTTCCGTTTGCCACGTAGTCAGCCTGCTCCTTTTTTATCCATTGGTATTTTTATTTGCCCTCTGAAGCTACAAAATAAAATTCCATTATTAGAATTAACTCAAAATCTGTTGTAAAAAATACCTGCATTCGCTTTTTCCAGGTAGCGAAATCCCCTTCGAATTTCGGCGAGTAAATACTTGGTCCGACCATTATCTTTGCTTCGATTGACGGTTAGTCCTCTTGAAGCGCCTTTGCTCTGATACCACTTGTTGGATCGTGGCGGTCGTCTAGAAGAGGGGTTGAATATTCTGAAAAATTAAACGCAAAACCTTTCTCGAGCTTTCTTAGACTAACACTTGTATAAATTAGCTAAGCAGAAAATAATAAAAAGAAGAGGCACCGGATTTGACTTGGTTACAACCGGGAAGGTTGTTAATCCAAGGAAGATGATCATACTAAAAACTCCTTCAGGCAGAGAAGTCTCTTATGTAACGCCCGCCCCTCTGCTAGGGCGGGGTTACGGGAAAACATACATGTATATTAATCTATTTCTAAAGCAATGGAAGTATTCATTAATATATTCTCTTAAGTTTATAATTTATTTTTCTTTTTAACACAAATAACTAATTAACTAACCATTTATGATCATATGAGCATGTTAAGCCTAATTTGAATTTTAAAAAGTCATGATATCAATTCCCAACATAAACATGAATAAGTATTATGTAATCATGCAAAACATAAACGTAAGATAGACATGGTTCATAACATGCATAAATTAACATAAGCAGATCTTTTTTTTTTCTTAGCCAAGCCACCACACACACACATCTCTTACCTCTCCTGTTGCTCCCTTAGTTTATCCATCCTTTACCTTTATCTGCGGTACAAGGAAAATAACTATAAGCGCACAGGCTTAGTAAGATCCTTTCCTACTCACAAAAATCATGTATCATAGCATAATCACATAAACATACAGCGTGGAGTCATAAACATTAAAATATCATATCATGTAAAAGTGCATCATAACATATCATATCATTCTACAAACCAAAACATCATGTCATATCATATCATAAAAGAGCATCATGTCATATCATATCATATCATATCGTAAAAGAGCATCATGTTATATCATATCATATCATAATGAGCATCATGTCATATCATATCATAACATAAAAGAACATCATGTCATATCATATCATATCATAAAAGAACATCATGTCATATCATATCATATCATAAAAATATATGCAAGATGTCTTTAAAAAAACATGCGTCATGTCATGTGCAAGATGTCTTTAAAACAATATCATATAATACTTAAATATAATCTCAACATGAGGGCCCGGCTATGTACCACATAACATAAATGCGCGCAATCCCTAGGACGGGGTAGCTAATCCCTAACCTACTAGGGATACTAGGTCCGTACTACGTCCGTCGACCTAGGGGCGAACTAAGGAGCTCATCCCTTGGACACTAAGGTCCTGGTACAAGCCACATAAAAAGTAAAATAGCATGTCTTATTTACTTATCATATCATGAAGAGTGCTCTTAGTCCCAACAAGAAGGGAAGCAACTCTTAGGCCTTTACTTGTCTTATCATAAAGAGTGCTCTTAGTCCCAACTACTAGGGAAGCAACTCTTAGGCCTTTGCTTGTCATATCATAAAGCATGCATACTTGAGCATATAGCCCATCATAAGATTCATTATCATGCATGATTCATAAGCATACAAAAAGGAGCATCTGACATATCATAGGGAAAACATAATCATGCATGGAAATCATTAACTAGCATCTCCTAATTCATATCATAGCATGTGAGACACATAGTAAATCATGATTGGGTCTTTAACCCTAATTCCATAAAGTGGCCGAAACTTACAAGGTATTGAATCTAGGTTACAAGTAACATAAAAGCATGTGAACCCTAAACCAATTTCATATCATATACCATAAAGAATATCATGAGCATATTTAGGTTAAGTTCCAAGCTTCCTAGGTCCTTGGTCTTGTTATGGCCGAAAGTTACCAAGCCTAGCCCTAGGTTACAAGCAACATAAAAGCATGTGAACCCTAAACTAATTTCATATCATAAACCATAAAGAACATCATGAGCATGTTTAGTTTAAGTTCTAAGCTTCCTAGGTCCTTGGTCTTGTTATGGCCGAAAGTTACCAAGCCTAGCTCTAGGTTACAAGCAACATAAAAGCATGTGAACCCTAAACCAATTTCATATCATAAACCATAAGGAACATCATGAACATGTTTAGTTTAGGTTCTAAGCTTCCTAGGTCTTTTAATCTGGTTATGGCCGAAACTTGTCAAGCATGGATATAGGTTACAAACAACATAAAAACATGTGAACCCTAAACCAATTTCATATCATCTATCATAAGGAACATAATGAGCATGTTTAGTTTAGGTTCTAGGCTTCCTAGGTCTTTTAATATTGTTATGGCCGAAACTTGTCAAGCATGGATCTAGGTTACCAACAACATAAAAGCATGTGAACCCTAAACCAATTTCATATCATATATCATAAGGAACATAATGAACATGTTTAGTTTGGGTTCTAAGCTTCCTAGGTCTTTTAATCTTGTTATGGCCGAAACTTGTCAAGCATGGATCTAGGTTACCAACAACATAAAAGCATGTGAACCCTAAACCAATTTCATATCATATATCATAAGGAACATAATGAACATGTTTAGTTTGGGTTCTAAGCTTCCTAGGTCTTTTAATCTTATTATGGCCGAAACTTGTCAAGCATGAATCTAGGTTACAAACAACATAAAAGCATGTGAACCCTAAACTAATTTCATATCATATATCATAAGGAACATAATGAGCATGTTTAGTTTAGGTTCTAGGCTTCCTAGGTCCTTTGATCTTGTTATGGCCGAATGTTTAAGGAGCATGAAACTAAGTCTAAGCAACATACAAGCATAAGAATATCAAGCTAACTTCATATCATATCATGAGGAAGAACATGAGCATATCAAATTTGATTTTACGCTTTCTTAAACCCTTAATATCATCATGGCTGAAACCCTAAGTGGGATGCATCTAGGTTCCAAGCAACATGCAAACATGAAAACACTAAGAAATCTTCATACCATATCATAAGGAAAGTCATGAGCATGATGGATTAAATTTTAAACTCTCCTACGCCTTCATTTCTATCATGGCTGAAACCTACTAGGCATAGATCTAGGTTATAGGCAACATAAAAACAATAGAATTCTAAACATAACTCATAACCTAAGTTACATATCATAAGGGACATCATGTGCATGTTTAGTTAGGTCTTAAGCCTTTCTAGGTCTTCTTTTCATGCCTTGGCCGAAAGTTTAAGAACATGAACCTAATTTCTAAGCAACGTACAAGCATAAGAACACTAAACTAATCTCCTATCCTAGGGTACATATATCATAAGAAATATAGTGAGCATGTTCAGTTTAGGTCTTAAGCTTCCTTAAGTTTTTTTTTTTTTTTTGTACTTGGGTGGCCGAAAGTTTCAAGAAACAACCCTAGGTTTTTAAGCAATCTAAACTCATGGAAACACATGAACAACTTGTACCACAGGTGAGGGGATACTTACATCTTCTTGCTTGGTTTTTCTTAAAGGTACCCTTGTGAAGATGAAGAAGAAAGCTTCTCCTCTTAGTTCTCCTTTTTGCTTCTCTTGCTTGTAAGGAGTAGATCTTGAAGACTCTTTCTTGTGGATTAGTTTTCTTAGGGAGAAAACCTTAGCTTGGATTCAGAAATGGAAGAGGGAAGAGTCCTAGTCTCGGTGGAGGAGGAAGAAGGAGAAAGAAGGAGGAGGAAGAAGAAGGAGGAAGAAGTAGCCAAACTTTCTTTCTCTTCTCTTCTCTCATTCCTATTTATTCTCAATGAGGATGAAAAATGTCCCAATTCATCCCCTTGATTCCTCTATTCCCTCACCCTCATTCATTCCCACGAAAATAGAAAGAGGAAAGGAGAAAAAAGATAACTTGTCTTTTGCTTGCTTATTCTCTTAACCAAGAGGAAGAGGAGGAAAGCTACTTGATTTTCTCTTGCTCCCTTACTTAATCATACTCTTACTTTTAACTACAATTTTCATTCTTTGCTATTCATATATCATTCATGACTCTAGTGGTTATCATACACCAATTTAGCTTTATCTATTATGAGAGGTTCATGGTTCAAGCCTTAACTTCTCTTTCTTTTTATCTCTTTTTGGTTATATTTTCATTTCCCTTTTATTCTAAAAGAGAATACTCATATGTATAGCTTAAATATTTCGTGGGTGTTACATCTTACAATGATGAAGCACAGAAATAAAGAAGCTAACTTGAAATTGAGCGTACAAGAGTTGGAAGTGAATTGCTTGAGTTGATTGAAAGCTTCTGGACCAAGGTTGTATTTATAGCCTTGGTCGGGGTGCCCCGAAGGGGTTCCGGGCGTCCTGGGAGGGATAAAACTTTATCCCCCAATGTTCAGATCACAATTGACGCGATCTGGTCAAAAAGTCAACTCCGGGCACCCCAGAGGGGTCTGGGCGCCCCGGCTGGGAAAGTCAACCCCGTTGACTTTTTTCAACCGGGGTCTTCTGCTCCGGCTCCGGCTCTGGCTCCGTTCGCCTCAGACCGAGTCTTCCGCTTGCTTGGGTGATCTCTTCCATCTGGAATAGGACTTACTCGAACCCAACTTCTGGTCTTCTCGAGTAGGCTTCCGCTTCGACTTCTCGTCTCTCGGAATCGCCGCGTGCTTCCTTCTCATTCGCCAACATACTCATCCACAGTCTTCGTCCCTCGATCGCACACCGTGCCGACCTTCTTACTAGCTACATCTCTTGCTCCTCGAGCAGTCTTCTGCTCCGGCTTCTCGTCCCTCAAAACCACCACACTCTTCCTTCTCGTCCGCCGGTGTACTCTTCGCAGCGCCTCGTCCCTCGGATGCACCGCGTGCCTTCCTTCTCGCTAGCTGCGTCTTCCGCTCGACTACCTGTGCTCCTAAGCTCCTGCATACTTAGACACAAGATTAAAAATACACAGGACCTAACTTAACTTATTGTCCACACCAAAACAACCTTGGCGTTCCAATACATACTAGTATCGATCTAACACATATGGTATAATGATTAGTAAATCACTATAGATCAGCAATAGACATGCTCATAACACTTGGGCAATATATATATATATATATATATATATATATATATATGACAGTATAACCATGTATGATAAAACATTAATAGATCATCAAATGTGAGAGCAACGCTCCATCACAAGAAATACAACATATGTGGGAGCAACGTTCTACCACAAGCAATGCAACATATATGGGAGCAATGCTCCACTACAAGCAATCCACAATATGTGGGAGCAACGCTCCACCACAAACATGTAAGGAACTAGGGTGTTAAACACACGAAAGCATAGAGGAAAACATCTAGTTCCTTCAGAAGATCCATGCGAAAGGAAACTATATACTAAGTTTTACATGAGAGGATTATACCTTTGATGTGTGCACACGAACTCCAGACAGCTTGGATCTCAGCATGATCACACGTTCATGCCTCTATAGTATTCACACGAACAAGGCTTCGTTTGTCTCACAAACTCATGAAGTGGAGAAGAAAACTACCTAAGATTGTGCTAGCAACCAAGAAGGTGAGTTTCGGCCAAGAGAAGGAAGAAGGAAGAAGAAAAAAAGTTTTTCTTCATCTCATGAAAATTTATCCATAAATCATATTTATACCCATCTCATGAATACCAAAGGGTTTTACTCTTTGATCTTCCAATCCAATGGCTCAAAATTGACCATTTAATCCAATGGTTCAAAATTGACCATTCATCTTCCTTGGTGAATTCAAGTTCACCCAATAAGTCTAACTCATTGATTCTCATGTAATTTCGAATTCAATGAATCACCATTTCATTCATTCAAATTAACTAAATAAGTCTAGTTTGAATTGGACTCAATCCAATAATTAGATCCAATTGAGTCTAACTCAATAAGTCCAATTCGGATTATACTTAATCCAATGATCCATCATATGAATCCATCTCCAAATCTAATTGTTCTTTGTATGTGATCCAATAGGTTCTCGTAACGTTGGTAATGTATCCAAATCAACATTTAAATCATAAGCAATGAGCGGCATCTAGCAAGGCATCATTGTTACCCAAGTAACGAGAATGTTGAGATCCGACTTAACCTTTCCATGGCTATTATCTTGCATAACTTGGTCCTTCAATCCTTGATATCTAGATTGATCAATGAGGTATAGATCATGCCATCTTCTTATCAATCTTTGTGTTTCTTGATATCTAGTAGACACACTAAAACAAATAAGCTCAATATCACATATTGACTCATTTGAGCATGATTATGCATTCTTGTGTCCTACTAATCAAGGGGCCTACAGATATCACTTCCGTCATATGGAAGGGATAGATTCTATCTACATTACTCACATCCTTCCGCATAAATTATTATATACCCAGTGATCAACTTTATAGTCCACCCTATTACAGGTGGCATTTATTGATATCAAAGCCTTATGTAGGGAACCGTAGTGATGTAACGCCCGTCCTTCCACTGCTTACGAAGGACGAAGTTACTTGAAACATACATACATGCATATATGGCAGCGGAAGTAAATAAATAAAAACTAATAATCATGTTATCATAGAAGCATGTCCGTTATCATAAAGCATATATCAAAAACATGTCATGTGAACAATGTAATCATGTATCATATTAACATGTGAACATGCTAGCATTCATAACTTGATTTAACATCTACTACTTGTTACGTGATACATGATATTTTACTTAACTGGAGCATAAAGAATACTAACATGGAACATGAAAACAAAAGTTCATAATGAGTATAAACCATCAAGTATCATCCATCAGAAGCATTATGTAGCAAAATAGGATCACATGCAAAGCTTTAAAACATATAAGCATAAAGCAGATCTGTTCCACCATGCCACTGCCACACACATCTTTGCCCTTTCTGCTGCTCCCTTTTAGTTTAACCATTCTTTTCCCTTTTCTGCAGTACAAGGGAAATTAAACTATAAGCACATAGGCTTAGTAAGATCCTTTCCTACTCACAAAAACATAAATCATGCATTTAAACATAAAGTAGTGACATGTTCATTTAACCAAATTCTAGATATAAAATTTGCATGCAAACATAAAGTAGTGTTATACTCATTTAAGCAAATCATAACATAGCATGTGAGAGCATAAACATAAAGTAGTAGCATGATCATTTAGGCATCATAGACATATTTTCAAAAAGCATCTTACTAAAGCATAAAGAAAACCATTTAGCATGAAATAAGTATATGCAAGATGTCCTTTTGAAAACATGTATCATGAAATGAGTATTTGCAAGACGTCCTTTTGAAAACATATATCATATAAGTACTTAAACATAATCTCAACATGAGGGACCGACTTACCACATACATGAATTTGCGTGCATCCTAAATAGATCCGAGGTAGCTAATCTCGAACTTATTAGGAACTAGGCCCATTTCCTTGACCATCGACCTAGGGGCACTTAGGAGCCCATCCCTTACTAGGCCCGTTTCTTTGACCATCGACCTAGGGGCAACTTAGGAGCTCATCCCCAGTACAAGCCATACAAAAGTAAAATAGCATATCATGTTTCTTATCATATCATGACATATCATGTTTCTTGTCATATCATGACATATCATGTTCTTGTCATATCATGGCATATCATGTTCTTGTCATATCATGAAGAGTGCTCTTAATCCCAACTTAAGAGAAGCATCTCTTATGCTTTTCATCATACATAAGCCTTTCATAAGCATAACATGATGACATAAAGTGCACATAACATATAGCATATCATAGAGAAAGCCTAACATGATGACATAAGTGAACATAACATATAGCATATCATAGAGAAAGCATAACATGATGGCATAAGTGCACATAACATATAACATATCATAGAGAAAACATAACATGATGACATAAGTGCACATAACATATAGCATATCATAGATAAACCATAACATGATGGCATAAGTGCACATAACATATAACATGGTGACATAAAATTCATATCACATCATAAAGAGTCATTATCATGCAAGGTTGGGGTTTTGAACTTCCTACAAATCCTAAATCATAACTTGGCCGAAACATATAAGCATGAATAATAGATTTTCAAGCAACATAAAAACATGGAATCAATAGCCTAAGTTCTCATAATACTTAACATAACATGTGAGACCTTTAAAAACCTTAGGTAGCTCCTCAACCTCATTTTTCTTGTCTTGGCCGAAACTTGTGAGCATGAATCTTAGGTTTTCAAGCAACATAAAAACATGGGATCAATAGCCTAAGTTCTCATAATACTTAACATAACATGTGAGACCTTTAAAAACCCTAGGTAGCTCCTTAACCTCATTTTTCTTGTCTTGGCCGAAACTTGTGAGCATGAATCTTAGGTTTTCAAGCAACATAAAAACATGGGATCAATAGCCTAAGTTATCATAATACTTAACATAACATGTGAGACCTTTAAAAACCCTAGGTAGCTCCTCAACCTCATTTTTCTTAACTTGGCCGAAACTTGTGAGCATGAATCTTAGGTTTTCAAGCAACATAAAAACATGGGATCAATAGCTTAAGTTCTCATAATACTTAACATAACATATGAGACCTTTAAAAACCCTCGGTAGCTACTTAACCTTATTTTTCTTGTCTTGGCCGAAACTTGTGAGCATGAATCTTAGGTTTTCAAGCAACATAAAAACATGGGATCAAAAGCCTAAGTTCTCATAATACTTAACATAACATGTGAGACCTTTAAAAACCCTAGGTAGCTCCTCAACCTCATTTTTCTTGTCTTGGCCGAAACTTGTGAGCATGAATCTTAGGTTTTCAAGCAACATAAAAACATGGGATCAATAGCTTAAGTTCTCATAATACTTAACATAACATGTGAGACCTTTAAAAACCCTAGGTAGCTTCTTAACCTAAATCCCTTGTCTTGGTCGAAACATGTAAACATGATTCTAGTTTTCTTTTAACAACTTAAAGCATGAAACTTTTACACCATACATAGTATAGCAAGTGAGACTCTTAGTAGGCATAAATGAGGTTCTAACCCTAATGTTCAAATCTTGGCCAAAACCTCTAGAAGCATGGTTCTAAATTTTAATGCACCATAAGGCATGGAACTTAAACTAACAATATATAGAAGATCATACATCATGAGGAAACATAAGCAAACATAGTTTAGGTCTAAAAACTTTCTCTAAACCTTTTCATTTCTTTTGGCTGAAACCTAAAGGTAAGACTCTAGGTTTTTAATGCAACATAAGGCATGGAAACTTAAACTAACATTATATAGAAAGTCATACATCATGAGGAAGTATAGGCAAGCATAGTATAGGTTTAACAACTTCCTCTAAGGCCTTTATTTCTTCTTGGCCGAAACCCTAAAAGCATAGTTCCAAGTTTTTCTTTTTTTTTCTTTTTTTTTAACAACATGAAGCATGAAAGCTCTTAGTAACCAACCATATATAACCTCTTAACTTTATCTTGGCTGAAACTTTACAAGGTAAGACCCTAGGTTTTTCAAGCAACCTTTAAGCATAAAGCATACGAAAGCTACTTGTACTACAGGTGAGGGAATACTTACATCCTTTCGCTAAGGAAAAGTACCCTTGCTTGAGAAGTTTTCCTAGGAAGAAGACCCCTTAGCTTGGTTTCGGCAATGAAGAAGATGGGCTTGGGATTTCGGTGGGAGAAGGAAGGAGGAGGAAGAAAGAAGAAAAAAAAAATAAAGTTTTCCTTTCCTTTCTCTTATTTATGCTAAATGAAGGAAGAAGACAAAACCATCTTCTCATTGGGAAGGAAGAAGGAAACTCAAACTTTTCCTTCTAAGTGAAGGGGGCCTTCACTTTCACCACCCTTAACTACAATCTCCCTTCTCTTCCTAACAGCACACCCCTGCCGGGGCTACTGGTTATCACATACAACCACCTATCAAGAGGTTCAAGGTTCAAGCCTTGGTCATGCCTCTTTTTTTGGTTTTTTTTTTGCTCATTATTTTTTTTTTGAAAAGTCTACATAAAGCCCATTTTAATCGTGTAATAATTTATATAAAATTGCTAGGGATCCTATGGGTGTTACAATCCCCCATACCTCTTAAATGTTCATCCTCGAACTTAGAATAACTCCGGGTACTTTTGTTTCCTATCGTAACTCATAACTTACCTTACTAGGGTTGGGATATTGCCGATAGCGACCTCAAGGTGATATGGCATTAGACTTTCTGCTGAGTGCGTCGACCACTTTGTTTGCTTTTCCTGGATGATAAAATATCTCGCAATCATAGTCCTTGACTAGCTCGAGCCATCTGCGTTGTCTCATATTTATGTCCTTCTATGTGAATAAATATTTCAGATTCTGGTGATCTGTATAAATCCTACACTGAGCTCCATATAGATAATGCCTCCATATTTTGAGTGCAAAGACCACGACTGCTAGCTCTAGATCATGAGTGGGATAATTTCTTTCATGTTCCTTGAGTTGCCTAGAGGCATAGGCAATGACCTTGCCATTCTGCATGAGTACAGCTCTGAGTCCTAATCTGGAAGCGTCACTGTACATATCGAAACTTTCGCTACTTTCCGGAAGAGTGAGGATTGGAGCACTGGTCAGTCTCCTTTTCAATTCTGTGAAACTCTTCTCGCAATCATCTGTCCATTCGTACTTCTTGTTCTTCCTGGTGAGAGCGATCATAGGGGCTGCAATCCTAGAGAAACCTTCTACAAACTTTCTATAATAGCCTGCTAGCCCGAGAAAGCTTCTAATTTCGCTGGCATTCTTTGGTCTATTCCAATTGCTTACGACTTCAATCTTGATTGGGTCTACCATTACTCCATCCTTGGAGATAACATGACCCAAAAAGGATACTCGATCTAGCCAAAACTTGCATTTGGAGAATTTCGCATACAACTGCTTCTCCCGAAGAATCTGCAATACTATGTCTAGGTGTTCGGCATGCTCTTCTTGGGTTCTCGAATAGATGAGGATATCATCAATGAAAATGATCATAAATTTGTCGAGAAATGCTGAGAATACCCGATTCATCAGGTCTATAAACAGAGCAGGAGCATTCGTCACTCCGAAGGGCATAACTACGAACTCATAGTGTCTGTATCTTGTTCGGAAAGCCGTCTTCGGTATATCATCCTGTTTCACTTTTACTTGATGATAGCCAGACCTCAAGTCAATCTTAGAGAAGACGGTGGCACCTTTTAACTGGTCGAACAGGTTGTCAATCCGTGGTAGAGGGTACCGGTTCTTGATCGTCACTTTATTTAGCGCTCGGTAGTCTATGCACATTCGCATAGACCCATCTTTCTTTTTCACAAACAGTACTGGAGCTCCCCATGGAGAGTGACTAGGGCGGATGAGTCCCTTGTTGAGTAACTCCCGTAGCTGTTCCTAGAGTTCCTTCAATTCAGCCGGCACCATACGGTAAGGTGCCTTAGAGATCGGTTTAGTACAAGGAATCAATTCGATCTCAAATTCAACTTCTCTATCGGGGCTAACCCTGGTAGTTCATCGGGGAATACCTCTAGGTAGTTGCACACAACTCTAACATCTTCCCGCTTCTGGTCCTCTGCTTGACTGGTATCGACTACATGTGCTAGAAATCCAGTGCATCCGTGGTCTAACATCTTTTGTGCCCTTAAGGTTGATAAGAATTTCTTAGTTTCTTTCCTTGGCTCTCCACTGAATTCAAACGTTGGTTCTGCTTCAGGCCGAAAGACCACTTTTCTTTTACGGCACTCGATCGAAGCACCGTACTTACTCAGGAAATCCATGCCCAATATAACGTCATAATCCTGCATGTCGAGCACTATCAGATCACAATAGAGCTCTCTGTCTGTGATTCTGATAGGTGCAGCTCGCAACACATGAGTAGATGACATCACTTCTCCCGAGGGCAGGGTCGTTAAGAACTTGTAATCTAAAGCTTGCGGTGGCATGTCTATCTTCCTTGTGAAAAGTGTAGAGACGAACGAGTGTGTTGCTCTAGTATCAAATAATACAGTAGCATGCTGACTGAAAATAAATATCTGACCTGTGACAACTGTAGAAGCATTCGCCACGTCCTCCTTGGCGAGGGAGAAAATTCGAGCATTTGTCGTAACTGGCAGGGCTTTCAATCTCCCTTGGCTTATTTGAGTACCTTCTATCGCAGCTTGCATCTGGTGTAGCTGTGAGGGAGCACCCCTGTTCTGAACATACTGCTGAGGAGGTGTCTGAACCTGGGTAGGGCAATCTCTGGCTCTATGCCCTTCCAGTCCCCAATTGTAGCACCTATTTGTGCCCATACGGCATACTCCAGGATGCTTCTTTCCACATATGGTACATCGAGGGTACATAGGTTGCTTGTTCGCTGGACCACCCTTAGTGTCGTTCCATTGCTTTCTCTTGCCACTGTGGTTTCCTTTCCAACTGGCTTTGGTGCTTTGAGATTTCTGTCCTCCCGACTGGGCTTGACTCTTGCCCTCGTTCAGCACCTTCAAGTAGTGTTCGGTGATTAGAGCACTGCTGATTAGCTCTTCTGCGGTCTGCGGTTTATTAACTCCGCCGGCCACATTCAGAGCTATCTCGGGTCTGAGCATCTTCAGCATGAGTCTGACCCTTTCTCTTTCTGTATTGACCAGCTCTGGGCATAGGCGCGCTAGTCGGTTGAATCTCTTCACAGCTTCATTAACTGATAGGTCACCTTGCCGGAACTCGGTGAACTCGTCGTAGTGCTTGTTTGTCACACGCATGTGGAAGAATTCTTCGAAAAATTCAGTTTTGAAGTCTGTCCATCTCATTTGATTCACTTGTCTCTTTGCTTTAACACTGTCCCACCACATTCTGGCATCTCCCGTAAGGCAGAACGATGCACACTTGACTTTTCCATGTTCAGGCCAGTCCAATAGCTCTACTATACTCTCTATAGTCTTGAACCAGGCTTGAGCGTCCCATGGTTCACAAGTACTAGAGAAGGCTTTTGGCTTCAGCCTCTGCCACTGAATCAGGTACGCCTCCTGTCGAACAACTGGGGCAGGGCCCACGAGTGGTACTGGTGCCGGTGGTACTGGTACAGCCGTAGGTATGATTGGCATCGTATTCTGATTCACTGGTGGGGTAGTAGGGTTCCCCTGCTGATTCATCAGAGCATTAATCACCTGCTGCTGTTCTGTAACCTGACGCTGGAGCTCGGTAACTACATGCATCAGATCAGGTGGGGGTACTGTCTCATCAGCTCTGGTATTGCGTCTTCTAGCCATTTTTATCTTCATCAACGACAACAAGGCTAGCATAAGATTACCATTCTAACCTATATTCATGCATACTTAGACTAAAGCATTCCTTATCATAATTAAAAGAATAGAGTAGACATGCATACTTAGACTAAAGCATTCCTTATCATAATTAAAAGAATAGAGTAGGCATGCATACTTAGATTAAAGCATTCCTTATCATACATAAAAAAATAGAGTAGGCATAGAAATTCTTACTTGGAGCGGTAGGATGGAGGCTTGATGTGTGTGTAGTGGAAAGACAGACCTGCTCTGATACCAAACTGTAATGCCCGCCCTTCCACTGCTTACGAAGGACAGGGTTACTTGAAACATACATACATGCATATATGACAGCGGAAGTAAATAAATAAAAACTAATAATCATGTTATCATAGAAGCATGTCCGTTATCATAAAGCATATATCAAAAACATATCATGTGAACAATGTAATCATGTATCATATTAACATGTGAACATGCTAGCATTCATAACTTGATTTAACATCTACTACTTGCTACGTGATACATGATATTTTACTTAACTGGAGCATAAAGCATACTAACATGGAACATGAAAACAAAAGTTCATAATGAGTATAAACCATCAAGTATCATCCATCAAAAGCATTATGTAGCAAAATAGAATCACATGCAAAGCTTTAAAACATATAAGCATAAAGCAGATCTGTTCCACCATGCCACTGCCACACACATCTTTGCCCTTCCTGCTGCTCCCTTTTAGTTTAACCATTCTTTTCCCTTTTCTGCAGTACAAGGGAAATTAAGCTATAAGCACATAGGCATAGTAAGATCCTTTCCTACTCACAAAAATATAAATCATGCATTTAAACATAAAGTAGTGACATGTTTATTTAACCAACTTCTAGATATAAAATTTGCATGCTAGCATAAAGTAGTGTCATACTCATTTAAGCAAATCATAACATAGCATGTGAGAGCATAAACATAAAGTAGTAGCATGATCATCTAGGCATCATAGACATATTTTCAAAAAACATCTTACTAAAGCATAAAGAAAACCATTTAGCATGAAATAAGTATATGCAAGATGTCATTTTGAAAACATGTATCATGAAATGAGTATATACAAGATGTCCTTTTGAAAACATATATCATATAAGTATTTAAACATAATCTCAACATGAGGGCCCGACTTTGTACCACATACATGAATTTGCGCACATCCTAAATAGATCCGAGGTAGCTAATCTCGAACCTATTAGGAACTAGGTCTGTTTCCTTGACCATCGACCTAGGGGCACTTAGGAGCCCATCCCTTACTAGGCCCGTTTCTTTGACCATCGACCTAGGGGCAACTTAGGAGCCCATACCCGGTACAAGCCATACAAAAGTAAAATATCATATCATGTTTCTTATCATATCATGACATATCATGTTTCTTGTCATATCATGGCATATCATGTTCTTGTCATATCATGGCATATCATGTTCTTGTCATATCATGAAGAGTGCTTTTAATCCCAACTTAAGGGAAGCATCTCTTAGGCTTTTCATCATACATAAGCCTTGCATAAGCATAACATGATGACATAAAGTGCACATAACATATAGCATATCATAGAGAAAGCCTAACATAATGGCATAAGTGCACATAACATATAGCATATCATAAATAAAGCATAACATGATGACATAAGTGCACATAACATATAGCATATCATAGAGAAAGCATAACATGATGGCATAAGTGCACATAACATATAACATATCATAGAGAAAACATAACATGATGGCATAAGTGCACATAACATATAACATGGTGACATAAAATCCATATCACATCATAAAGAGTCATTATCATGCATGGTTGGGGTTTTGAACTTCCTACAAATCCTAAATCATAACTTGGCCGAAACGTATAAGCATGAATCATAGATTTTCAAGCAACATAAAAACATGGGATCAATAGCCTAAGTTCTCATAATACTTAACATAACATGTGAGACCTTTAAAAACCCTAGGTAGCTCCTCAACCTCATTTTTCTTGTCTTGGCCGAAACTTGTGAGCATGAATCTTAGGTTTTAAAGCAACATAAAAACATGGGATCAATAGCCTAAGTTCTCATAATACTTAACATAACATGTGAGACCTTTAAAACCCTAGGTAGCTCCTTAACCTCATTTTTCTTGTCTTGGTCGAAACTTGTGAGCATGAATCTTAGGTTTTCAAGCAACATAAAAACATGGGATCAATAGCCTAAGTTCTCATAATACTTAACATAACATGTGAGACCTTTAAAAACCCTAGGTAGCTCCTCAACCTCATTTTTCTTGTCTTGGCTGAAACTTGTGAGCATGAATCTTAAGTTTTCAAGCAACATAAAAACATGGGATCAATAGCTTAAGTTCTCATAATACTTAACATAACATGTGAGACCTTTAAAAACCCTAGGTAGCTTCTTAACCTAAATCTCTTGTCTTGGCCAAAACATGTAAGCATAATTCTAGTTTTCTTTTAACAACTTAAAGCATGAAACTTTTACACCATACATAGTATAGCAAGTGAGACTCTTAGTAGGCATAAATGAGGTTCTAACCCTAATGTTCAAATCTTGGCCAAAACCTCTAGAAGCATGATTCTAAATTTTAATGCACCATAAGGCATGGAACTTAAACTAACAATATATAGAAGATCATACATCATGAGGAAGCATAAGCAAACATAATTTAGGTCTAAAAACTTTCTCTAAACCTTTTCATTTCTTTTGGCTGAAACCTAAAGGTAAGACTCTAGGTTTTTAATGCAACATAAGGCATGGAAACTTAAACTAACATTATATAGAAAGTCATACATCATGAGGAAGCATAAGCAAGCATAGTATAGGTCTAACAACTTCCTCTAAGGCCTTTATTTCTTCTTAGCCAAAACCCTAAAAGCATAGTTCCAAGTTTTTCTTTTTTTTTTCTTTTTTTTTTAACAACATGAAGCATGAAAGCTCTTAGTAACCATAGATAACCTCTTAACTTTATCTTGGCCGAAACTTTACAAGGTAAGACCCTAGGTTTTTCAAGCAACCTTTAAGCATAAAGCATACAAAAGCTACTTGTACTGCAGGTGAGGGAATACTTACATCCTTTCGCTAAGGAAAAGTACCCTTGCTTGAGAAGTTTTCCTAGGAAGAAGACCCCTTAGCTTGGTTTCGGCAATGAAGAAGATGGGCTTGGGATTTCGGTGGGAGAAGGAAGGAGGAGGAAGAAAGAAGAAAAAAAATGAAGTTTTCCTTTCATTTCTTTTATTTATGCTAAATGAAGGAAGAAGGAAAAACCATCTTCTCATTGGGAAGGAAGAAGGAAACTCAAACTTTTCCTTCTAAGTGAAGGGGGCCTTCACTTTCACCACCCTTAACTACAATCTCCCTTCTCTTCCTAACAGCACACCCCTACTGGGGCTACTGGTTATCACATACAACCACCTACCAAGAGGTTCAAGGTTCAAGCCTTGGTCATGCCTCTTTTTTTGGTTTTTTTTTGCTCTTTATTTTTTTTTTGAAAAGTCTACATAAAGCCCATTTTAATCATGCAATAATTTATATAAAATTGCTAGGGATCCTATGGGTGTTACAAGTGACTTCAGGTCTAAGGACTATTCATACCAATAGTCACATGAGAATGTTTATGACACTCATATAATGATCCATGAAACATTCTCATGGCAGGTCATTCAGTATATATTCTCTAATATATACTCATGTGTCAACCTGATATCTTATATCTATGACTTGTGAGATTAAGTCATCCGTTGACCTACATGCTAATCTCAACGCATTAATATTGTCTTTGTATATTAATACTTGACTAAGAATAGTTAAGAGTAGTGTTCTATGTATATCTACAATATCTCACTATCTACTCAACCAATTGATATATTGCAAATTAGAACCTACTACCCTAGGATATTATTATACTTATTCATTCGACACTAAACTAAAATAAATATAATGACCATATTTTTCTTTTATTAATTAATGAAATATGATTAAAAAAAGGAGCCCTTTACAATCATCTCATAATTGGTATTAGGTCTAATACTAACAATCTCCCACTAGCACTAGTGTCAATCATTAAGATATCGAATACCCATTGACCTAGTGTGACCATCATGCTTCCTTTATGCCAAAGCCTTGGTCAAGGGATCCGCAATGTTAGCATCGGTCGGTACTCTGCATATCCTCACTTCTCCTCTATCGATGATCTCTCGAATGAGATGAAATCGTCGTAGTATGTGTTTGGATCGTTGATAAGAAAGAGGTTCCTTAGCTTGTGCAATAGCCCCATTGTTATCACAATAGAGGTCTATTGGGTTCGCTATACTAGGAACAACACCAAGTTCTGTAATGAACTTCCTGATCCAAACAACCTCTTTAGCTACAGCTGAAGCGGCAATGTACTTGGCATCTGTTGTAGAATCAGAGACTATGTCTTGCTTTGAACTCTTCCAGCTCACAACACCACCATTTAAGCAAAATATATATCCTGACTACGATCTGTAATCATCCTTGTCAGTTTGGAAGCTAACGTCGGTGTAACTCTTTATAGTAAGCTCTTCCTCACCTCCAAAGTTCAAGAAATAATCTTGAGTTCTTCTCAAGTACTTAAGAATATTCTTGACTGCTGTCCAGTGACATTCACCTGGATCTGACTGGTATCTGCTCATTATGCTTAATGCATACGAGACTTCTGGACAAGTACAAAACATGGCGTACATGATAGACCCTATAATAGATGCATAAGAAATCTGATCCATGCAGCCCTTTTCTTCCTTAAAAGAGGGGCATTGAGTCTTCGAAAGACTCATACCATGTGGCATTGACAGGAAGCCCTTCTTGGAATGCTGCATGGCAAAACGTTTAAGAAACTTGTTAATATATGTACTCTGACATAGACCAAGCAATCTCTTAGATCTATCTCTATAGATTTTGATGCCTAAAATGTAGGGTGCTTCACCTAAATCTTCATTGAGAAACAATTCCCAAGCCAAGTATTCACTGACTGAAGAGTAGGGATATCATTTGCAATGAGAAGTATGTCATCTACATACAATATGAGAAAGATGACTATGCTCCCACTATTCTTTTTGTAGATACAAGGTTCATCTTCATTCTTGATGAAACCAAACGCTTTGATTGCATCATCGAATCGAAGATTCCAGCTTCTAGAAGCTTGCTTTAATCCATATGGATTGTTACAACTTACATACCTTTCCAGCATGCTCTGGATCTATAAAATCCTTAGGTTGTGTCATGTACACATCCTCGAGTAGATTTCCATTAAGAAACAGTTTTGACATCCATCTGCCAGATCTCATAATCATAGTAAGTAGCAATAGCAAACATGATCCGAATGAACTTTAGCATCACAACTGGTTAAAAGGTTTCATTATATTCTATACCATGAATCTGCTTGAATCCTTTAGCCGCCAATCTACCTTTATAGGTATGCATATGACCATCCATGTCAGTCTTCACCTTGAAGACCCACTTACACCCATGGGTTTTGTAACGACCCACCTTCTACACTACTACTACTCTCTAAAGGTGGACGCTACTTAACTACTAACTCTACTTAACCAGTGTGATTAAAAACCACATGGAAACCCTACCGAAAAATTTAGGCAGAATCTCCCCTATACCGGTGACCTTAAACTGATATACAAACACTGTATACATCAGCCACAGGCGGCTGGAACATATATTAGACAACCACGCAGTTTATATATATGAAAAAGAATCAAAATACCGAAAGAAATAACTCTATTAATGCATGATAAAAACACTCCAATAAAAATAGCATATACAAGTTCTAAACTCTTTTAACAATTCGACGGAAGCAATCTTAATAATTATTTTTAAGCTAAGTCCCAAGATCTCTCCATAGTCCTGGCATCACACACCGTCACAGCATCTCCTTGTCGCCTTCCTTCTTATACTTTTCCTCTTCATTTATCTTTTATCTGCAGTAGGATAAATGCAAACTATAAGCAAAATGCTTAGTGAGCGCTATCTAACTCACAAAAACTCGATATGCATGTATATAAATAAAAGAAACATGCTAAAACTGAATGCTAACATGTAAAGCTACTCATGCTCATAAATATCAAAGAAATCAACTAACTGAAAAGCTAACATATAAAGCTAAACATGCTCATCAACTAGCAAATAAATAACATGTAAGAAACTGAACATGTAAAAGCTGCTAGCATAAAAGAAAGCTAAACTTGCTGATCTTTAAAACAAAGTGAAGCTTACTTCATTTACTCTAAACTTATTCTTTTATTTCACTTGTTTAAAATTTATACTTTAATACTTGAAAATAATAATCAACTTCTCTTGGGCCCAGGCATAGTACCATTTTATGCGCGTTCCCTAATAGGTTGGGGTAGCGAGCCGCCAATCCTAAAAGAGCAGACCTTGGTCTACCAGGGCCAAGACCTTGGAATTGGACACCTAGATTTGTTTAACGACAACCTTGGAAGTCGGGTACTAGCCTCTTCTTAAAAGTAAAATACTTATTATCTTAATTACTTCTTCTTTAAATGCCTTGGCATTTTAATAGCATCTTGTGTGCCAGAATCCCTAAAGTCTTGACTTTGGGATTTACTTAAGACCTTGGCCTTTTCTTTCTTTTCTTTTTATTTCTTTTTTACTTGTTAATGCTTCTAAAAGAATTTGATAGAACTCTTATTTTCCCACTAGAATACATGGTTGTTCATGCTTATTAAAATAGCAAATAAAAACTAAAGAAACTGCTCATGTGTATCTAGTAATAAAGAAAACTGTTCATGCTCAACTCATAGCAATTAAAAACTGCACATGCTCAATAATAGCAAACGAAAACTAGAAAATCTGCATATAAGACTAATACAAATCTGCGCTGTGAATGTTACAAAATTCTACACTACAATGCTTAACAAGATTCTGTTCTACAATGCTTAATCATTCTTTTCATTTTGTAAACATTCCTACCTCGAGAGGGAACTATTGAGGCATATATGCACCTAAGAAAACTAGGCTGAATTCTATACCAAAATCATGCCTAATGAGCTAGAGAAAAATGGACATTGCTTCTACTTAAACTTGATGTTCACTAACTACTCAGTTAAATCCCTAGCAACCATTCTGCACAATAAATTACGAAATAAAGGAATCAAGCTTGCTGAATTGAAACTTTAAAAATTAAACTTGCTGAATTATCAAAAAGAAAGGCTGTCCTATGCTCTAATAGAGCTGTACGTTTCTGCAGAGAACACAAAGAAAACTTGAACTAGAATAAGCTCCAAAGGGGGTTGTTCTAAACTCCAAATGGAGTTGTTCTTGTCTGCAAAAATGCACAAAGAAGGAGGTTGTTCACTACTACAATTGGAGCTACTCTTAACTACTGCAAATACCACAGAGAAATGGGACTGTTGGTGCCCCTTTCCTAACACAAACCAAACTAAACCTGTTGGAAAGTTGGAACCTATATAAAGCTTGTTTCATTCCAAAATCAAAACCCATATCTAGCAACAGGATACTAATTCTTGCTGCCACAGAACTTAACAGAAAGGAAACCAAGAATGCATGCTACTAAAACTTCAATAATACAGAACCCTAACCAAAAAGGGAACAACATGGCAGCAAACTTCAGAACAAAGCAGAACAATTTCAGAACACCATAATAAGCAGAATTCAGAACCTAATCCAATCAAAAACCCTTTCCCTCTTCCTTAGAATTCTCACAGCAGTAAGCCCTAATCCACAATCTTCACAAAAATTCGAAACAAAAGGAAAAGAACCCGGAACTATCCTACTGCAGGTGAGTAGCGACTCACCTCGCTGTTCTTGGACTTACAACTAGAGAGGAGCAAATTCTAGGGTTTTGGGTGAAGCTTGAGGATCTCGGCGGCTCCCTTGAGTTCCCGAGCTCCCTTCGTCGCGGTGACCACACACGGGTGAAGACCGGCCGGAAGAAGTCTTCGTCGGCGCCGGAGAAAAGACCTAACGCCGTCGCCCCTTTCCGCCCGAGAAGAATCGCTCGAAGAACAGCGCCGTCGCAGAGGAGAAGGGAAAGAACAGATAGGGTTTCAGGGAAAATTTCGATCCTTTTTAAAAAAAATGATTCCCATTATAACTACACTATAAATATCTATCTCTACATATCTGGTTAACAAAACGAGTGCAGCTCAGTTGGTTGGCCGCGTCTGGTTAGGTCGGGTCCGACCCGAGGTCATGGGTTCGAGTCTCACCTTCAACGATTTTTTTTGTCAAAACTTCTTTTTTTTGTAAACACACAAAACGACCTCCAAAAATTACGTAAAAATACTCTAAAAATTCCTAAAAATCTCTAGAATATTTTAAAAGTATTTCCAAATATTTTTATGGATATTTAGAACTCAAAATAGGGAAAATTAGGTCGTTACAATTCCCCATACCTTATAAAAAGTTTGTCCTCGAACTTAGAATAGTTCTGGATATTTCTGTCTCATGTTGTCCTCCCGCTCCCAAGTGACTTCCTCGTGCTTCTGGTTCTACCAGACGACTTTCACTAGTGGTACTTCTTTGTTTCTTAGTCTTATAAAGTATTGTGGCATGTTTAAAAGGTTTCCTTTACTCTATATAAACATAAGCTGGGAATAAGTTTTCATAGGTTGTTTCACTTTCTTGAAACATTTCAGATCCTTGTTCTTTTCACCATGCTTCTTACGAAGGTATACCCTGCTCTGTTCGTGTGGAATTTTACAGTTTAAAGATCTGTTGCTCGATGAGGAATTTTGAGTTTTTGGGTTTCTTTTGTTTAATTCTGCTGTAATTAGTTTAAAGGGTTATGTTGCTTAATAAAAGTATAGCTATGAACAAGTTACAGGGATCTTTAGTTTCGGCAGGTTCTGGTTTTGTTTGTGCTGGGTATTTGAAATGAAAACAAGTTTTATGTGGGTTTTAAAACTCCAGCACGTTTCAATTTGTGATGGAAACAGTAATTTTCCTTTATGCTTTGCTTGGAAGGAATTGATTTAGAATGAGTAGTATCTCTCAGGTTCTGTTCTTGTAAAACCACGTTTCAAGAACAACCTTAAGCTTAACACGTGTAATAGGTTTAGATAACTAGCATTCTTTACTTTAAGCTTGCTGTGCGGATTTTTGATATATATGCATATATGTATTCATTTGCTTCTAATAGCTCCTTAAATTGAAGCATACAATTAGTTTTTCTTGCTATTTAATAAACATGATCAGCCCTGTTTAGTAGCATTGAAAATTTAGTTTTCTTGTTTATTTTGTAAGCACGAGCAGTTTTTTTTTTAATTGTTGTAATGTGAGCATGTGCAGATTTTTATAAGTATAGCATGCAGATTTTTTTTTATAAGTATAGTATGCAGATTTTAATATGCAGAATTTTGTTAGCATAGTAGGCAGATTTTTGGTTTAAGCATTTTAAAGTTAGAATTTGCTTAAATATTTCAGTTTCCTTTAAAAGAAGTATTCTTTTAGAAGTATTAACAAGTATAAGAAAAATAAAGAAAAGAAAGAAGAAGGCCAAAGCCTTAAGTAAATCCCAAAGTCAAGACTTTAGGGATTTTGGCACACAAGATGCTATTAAAATGCCAAGGCATTTAAAGAAGAAGTAATTAAGATAATATGTATTTTACTTTTAAGAAGAGGCTAGTACCCGACTTCACAAGGTTGTCGTTAAACAAATCCAGGTGTCCAATTCCAAGGTCTTGGCCCTGGTAGACCAAGGTCTGCACTTTTAGGATTGGTGGCTCGCTACCCCAACCTATTAGGGAACGCACATAAAATGGTGCTATGCCTGAGCCCAAGAGAAGTTGATTATTATTTTGAAGTATTAAAAGTATAAGCTTTTGAACAAGTAAAATAAGTTTCACATCAGTACAAAAGTAAAGAATAAGTCTTTAAGCAAGTGAAATAAGATACAGAAGGTGTTTAGAATTCAGTAAGTTAAGTTCTTTATGCAAGCATGATAGTATAGACTTGCCTTACATGTTTAGCCTTTCAGTATGTTTCTTTACTAATAGAAGAGCATGAGTTAGTTTACTGTTCTTTGCTATTTATGAGCATGATTAGCTATACATGTTTAGTATTTCAGTTAGTATGATTCCTTTGCTATGTATGAGCATGAGTAGCTTTACATGTTAGCATTCAGTTTTAGCATGTTTTTATTTATATACATGCATATCGAGATTTTGTGAGTTAGATAGCGCTCACTAAGCATTTTGCTTATAGTTTGCATTCCTCCTACTGCAGATAAAGAAAAAGGAAAGCTAATATGAAGGAAGGCGACAAGGAGATGCAAGAGGGGTGTGTGATGTCTGCACTATGGAAGTCCTAGGGATCCTTGCGAATAAAATAAATTATGATTTGTTTCTTTGAGTTAATTAAGTTTTTATGTGTTAAGAAAATTTGATAACTGTTTATAAGGACACTTAATACTGTATTTGCTATTCAGTTGTAGTTATGGATTAGTTTTCCTTTAATGTTGCTGAGTTAAAATTATTATATTGCTTGGTTGATTGATATGTGTTCCAGCCGCTTGTGGCTGAGTATATATATTGCATGTATTGTTGAATATGGTCACCGGTATAGGGGAGACTCTGTCAAAATTTTTCGGTAGGGGTTCCATGTGATTTTTAATCATACCGGTTAAGTAGAGTTAGTAGTTAAGTAACGGTCATCCTTAGAGAGTAGTAGTAGTAAGAAGGGTGGTCGTTACAGTTGGTATCAGAGCAAGTTCCATTCTCCAGCATCACACATCAGCATCATCCTTGCCGTCTTCAAGTAAGAAAGTATTTAAGTTTTCTTTCTTATGCTTTCTTCATTATTTGCAGTATAGAGTATTTGCTTGTATGCGCTTTAGTAAGATAGAAGTTTGTTTTCCTTTTATTCATATACCTAAGTTTGGCTAGAAAGGATAAAGAATATATCAAGTCTTTCTTTTCTTTGCATAATTAGATGTCAAGAAGAGGACGCCCCCGTACCGCTCGTACTGAGAACCAGGCTCAGGAGAACGAAGAGCCCAGAGCAGCTGAACCAAATCTCTCTGAAGTTGTTGCTCAACTCCAGAGACAAGTAGCAGAGCAGCAGCAAGTGATCGTCAATCTGATGGCGAATCAGCAGCCAATCCCTCCCACTCCTCCAACAATCACTGTGGAGACTCCAGTGGTGACTGAGGTTCCACCAGCCGTCCTGAAAGTCCCCACAGCACCTAGAAGACAAGAAGCATATCTGATACAGTGGCTGAAACTGAAGCCAGAGAGTTTCTCAGGCACGACTGAGCCCTGGGATGCTCAAGCTTGGTTCAAGACATTGGAAAGCACCATGGAGCTTCTTGACTGGCCAGAAGTTGAGAAGGTCAAGTATGCCTCATTCTGCCTATCTGGAGATGCTCGTATGTGGTGGGAGAGAGTTAAAAGCAAGAGAGCAGTTAATCAGATGAGCTGGGCTGACTTTGAAGCAGAATTTTATGAAGAATTCTTCCGTCAGCGGATCACCAATAAGCATTATGAGGAGTTCATAGAATTCAGACAAGGTGACCTGTCAGTGGAAGAAGCAATAAAGAAATTCAATAGGTTAGCTCGTCTCTGCCCAGAGCTAGTAAGCACGGAGAAGGAATGAGTCAGACTGATGCTCAGGATGCTGAGGCCAGTGATAGCACTTAATGTGAGTAGTGGAGCTCAACCTCGGTGGCGAAGAGCCGGTCGTGAGCATTAGTTCTTGAGCACTATCTGGACAGCATCAGGGCATAACGAGCACAACATAAGCCCAAGATCAAGATAAGACACCGGGAGTTAGAAACCTCGCAAATAAGCGTAATCGGAAAGGCAAGGGTAACAAAAGAAAGCAATGGAACTCGGAGGTAACCAAAAGAGGACCAGCAAATAAGCAGACCAAGATCCCTCTCTGTCCTAAATGTGGGAGAACACATCCAGAGCCTGTCTTTTGGGTAAGACCGGATGCTATGCATGGGGGTGAAGGACACATGGCTAAAGAATGTCCTAACAAGCTCAAAGCACCTCACCCAAATACAATATGGAGGCAAACCTCGGCTACATTATATGCCTGCACTCTGGAAGGACCTCATATCACCAAGGAAGGTTGGAAGCCCCACCGGTTCCAGCCAGTGCGAGTATTCTCCTCACCAAAGAAGAAGCTGCTAGTGCATCGACGGTCGTAACAGTCAAGTAGTTATTTTTCAACATTTAGCTATTGCACTATTTGATACTGGAGTGACCCATTCTTTTGTATCAGACCCTTTGCCAAAGAATTACAGGTACCTACAGAAAACATGAACTCCAAGTTCTGACGACCCTACCTTCCGAGGAAGTCATGGAATCCAACCGGGTTTGGTCATCAATTTGACCGTGAGCTATGTATAACCGTGGTCCTCGCCATGCAGGATTTCGATATCATTTTGGGTATGGATTTCCTCAGCAAGTATAGTGCTTCAGTGGACTGCCGCAGAAGGAAAGTGATCTTTAGTCCAGAAGGTGAATCATCCTTTGAGTTCACAGGGGTGCCAAAGAGGAAGACCCAGAAGTTCCTTTCTTCTCTCACAGCTCACCAGATGTTAGCTAAAGGGTGTGCTGGTTTTCTTGCGCACATTGTGAGTACAGAAGAACAAGAAAGACCCAAGCAGGAGGAAGTTCGGGTAGTCTGTGAGTATCCAGATGTATTCCCAGAAGAGCTACCTGGACTATCTCCCAACAGAGAAGTGGAGTTTGAGATTGAACTGGTTCCTGGTACCGGTCCAATTTCAAAAGCTCCATACCGCATGTCTCCAGTAGAGCTGAAAGAACTACAAGAACAACTTCAGGAGCTGCTTGACAAAGGCTTCATCCGCCCTAGCCTTTCACCATGGGGAGCTCCTGTGTTGTTCGTCAAGAAGAAGGATGGATCTATGCGGATGTGCATAGATTATAGAGCTCTGAATCAAGTGACAATCAAGAACAAGTACCCCCTCCCCAGGATCGACGACCTATTTGATCAGTTGAGAGGGGTGACAATATTCTCAAAGATAGACCTGCGTTCTGGGTACCATCAGCTAAAAGTGAAAGAAAGAGACATACCCAGAACAGCTTTCAGGACCAGATACGGACACTACGAGTTCGTAGTCATGCCTTTTGGTGTGACTAATGCACCTGCAGTTTTCATGGACCTGATGAACAGAGTGTTCAGAGAATACCTTGATAAATTTGTCATTGTGTTCATTGACGACATTCTAATCTATTCCAGAACCCCAGAGGAGCATGACACGCATTTGAGGATAGTACTGCAGACCTTTCAGCAAAAGCAGCTTTACGCTAAGTTCTCAAAGTGCGAGTTCTGGTTAGATCAGGTGGCATTTCTAGGTCACATAATTTCTAGAGAAGGCATCCAAGTGGATCCAGCCAAAATAGAAGCAGTCAATAACTGGAGCAGACCCAAGAACGCCAGGGAGATCAGAAGCTTCCTTGGTTTAGCTGGGTATTACAGGAAATTTGTAGAGGACTTTTCCAGAATAGCCTCTCCACTAATATCCCTCACCAGAAAGAACAAGAAGTTTGAATGGTCAGATAAATGTGAGCAGATTTTCCAAGAGCTCAAGAAGAGACTGACCAGTGCTCCTATTCTGACTGTTCCAGAAAGTGACAGGAGTTTTGACATCTACAGTGATGCTTCCAAGATGGGCTTAGGAGCTGTACTCATGCAGGAAGGAAAAGTGATAGCTTATGCTTCCAGACAACTCAAAGATTATGAAAAGAACTACCCCACTCATGATCTTGAGCTGGCAGCTGTGGTCTTTGCACTAAAACTCTGGCGACATTATTTGTATGACGTTCAGTGCAGAATTTTCACAGACCATCAGAGTCTTAAGTACTTCTTCACTCAGAAGGACTTAAACATGAGACAGCGTAGGTGGCTAGAGTTGGTCAAAGATTATGACTGTGAAATCCTCTACCATCCAAGCAAAGCTAATAAAGTGGCAGATGCACTAAGCAGAAAATCCAGTGCATCCCTGATGTCTTTGTCATCATTAGCCCTACCACTGCAGAAGGAGTTGTCAGATTTTGGAATGGAAATTATTTATGGGCAACTCTCTACATTGACCTTAGAGTCTACCTTGCTTGAGGACATACAGAGAAAGCAAAGTGAAGATCCAGATATCCAGAAAATCAAGCAAGGGATACAGAAAGAAGAAAATTTGGAGTTTCGAGTATCAGACAGTGGAATTCTTTATCAGGGGAGCCGCCTTTGTGTCCCCAATGATGAAGAGCTGAGAAAGAAAATTTTAGAAGAAGCTCATAGTACACCTTATTCCATGCATCCTGGTTCTACCAAGATGTACCAAGATGTGAAACAGAGGTTCTGGTGGTCAGGACTCAAAAGAGACGTTGAAAAATATGTCAGTACCTGCTTGACATGCCCGAGGGTCAAAGCAGAACACCAGAGACCAGGAGGAGTTCTTCAGCCTCTTCCAATACCAGAATGGAAATGGGAAGATATATCCATGGACTTCATAACAGGTCTTCCAAGAACCACAAATGGATATGATGTGATATGGGTGATAGTGGACAGATTGACCAAGTCTGCTCATTTTCTAGCCATCAAGGTGTCCCACTCTATAGAGCTGTTGGCACAGCTGTATGTTAAAGAGGTGATCAGACTTCACGGAGTTCCTAAATCTATTGTTTCTGATAGAGATGGGCGCTTCACCTCTCACTTCTGGGAGTGTGTTCAGATTGCACTAGGCACCAAAATCAAGTTCAGCACATCCTTCCATCCTCAGATTGATGGACAGACAGAGCGAGTAAATCAGATTTTAGAAGATATGCTCAGAGCTTGTGCACTAGATTTCAAAGGAAGTTGGTGCAAGTATTTATGCTTAGCTGAATTTGCCTACAACAATAGCTATCAGGCCACCATCAAGATGGCACCTTAGGAGACACTGTATGGCAGGAAGTGCAGATCACCCATTTGTTGGCAAGAAGCAGGTGAGAGAAAAGAAATGGAAGTAGAACTGGGCATTCAGACAGAACTGATAGATGGGACTACTCAGGCTATCCAGAAGATCAGACAGAGGATTGAGATTGCCCAAAGTAGACAGAAGAGTTATGCTGACACACGCCGTAGGCCACTTGAATTCCAAGTAGGGGATTCAGTCTTTCTCAAGGTCGCTCCTATGAAGGGTGTGATGAGATTTGGCAAGAAGGGCAAATTAAGTCCTCGTTATGTAGGACCTTACCTGATCACAGAAAGGATTGGGAAAGTAGCTTACAAGCTGGATTTACCACAAGACATGTCAGCAATACACAATGTATTTCATGTCTCTATGCTAAAGAAGTGCATTCATGACCCTAGCCAAGTGATTCAGCCTCAGACAGTGCAGATCCAAGAGGATCTTAGCTACGAGAGCAGACCTACACAGATAGTGGACAGAGCAGTCAAGAGACTAAGAAATAAAGAAGTGCCACTAGTGAAGGTTATCTGGCAGAACCAGAAGCACGAGGAAGTCACTTGGGAGTGGGAGGACAGTATGAAAGAGAAATATCCAGAGCTATTCTAAGTTCGAGGATGAACTTTTTATAAGGTATGGGGAATTGTAACGACCCAATTTTCCCTATTTAAAGTTCTAAAAGTCCATAAAAATATTTGGAAATACTTTTAAAATATTCTAGAGATTTTTAGGAATTTTTAGAGTATTTTTATGTAATTTTTGGAGTTCGTTTGGTATTTTTACCAAGAGGAAGAAGTTTAAAAAAAAAAAAAGAAAAGGAATATGTTGAAGCCAGGTTTTGAACCCACGACCTCGACCCGAGCCGAACCTCAGCCGAACCCAGCCAGCCAACTGGTCTGCAAACGTTTTGTTAATTATATATGGAATAAAATATATATAAGGTAGAAGTTAGTAATAGAGAATACTTGGAAAAAAAGGGGTTGCAGCGAGTTTTGAACCAGCAACCTGTGACTTCAAGCAAAACCCACTTGACCGGCTGTGCTCGCGGGCTGTGTTAACCTAAGAGGGAGAGAAAAATATTTAAGTTATAGTTGGAACCGAGAATAACTTAAGGGATAAGTTTATATTTCCTTTTCCAGTGACCTAACTTCGCGATCCCTCTCCTCTTCTCCTCACACGCGACGCCGCGCGCCTCTTCTGCTCGGGCGAAACAGAGCCGTGTTAGGGCTTCGACTCCGGCGCCGGAAAAAGGGCTCTTTCCAGCCGGTCTTCACCCAACCGTGATCCTCTCGTCGTGGAGAGCATTCGGATCCGAAGGAGACGCCGAGACCTTCACCTATCCGAATCCCTAACAGCCATCTTCTCGGTTGTAAGTTAAAGAACAAGGGTGAGTCGCTACTCACCTGCAGTAGGATAGTTTCGGATTTCTATTTCTTTGGTTTTCAAATTTTTCAGTGATGTTGGTTTAGGGTGTGCCGCTGTGACCTTCAAAGAAAGAATAGGATGGGTAAAATTCAAGCATGTGGGTTTTATACCTCAAGCTTTATAGCTTGAATTCGGATTTTGTTATACTAGGCAATGAGAAATCTCTTTGTGGTTCCTTGTCGTGGGCTGAAATTTGAGTTTACAGTAGTAATTCCTCTTTTGGTTCTTTGCTGTGGACTGAACAGTAGCAACCTTCAGTTCTTTTTGTTGCTGTGGCACATAGGATAAAGAACAATTGATGTCTTAGTTTTCAGTAGTTGAAAGCATTATGGCATGTTTAAAAGGTTTCCTTTACTCTATATAAACATAAGCTGGGAATAAGTTTTCATAGGTTGTTTCACTTTCTTGAAACATTTCAGATCCTTGTTCTTTTCACCATGCTTCTTACGAAGGTATACCCTGCTCTGTTCATGTGGAATTTTACAGTTTAAAGATCTGTTGCTCGATGAGGAATTTTGAATTTTTGGGTTTCTTTTGTTTAATTCTGCTGTAATTAGTTTAAAGGGTTATGTTGCTTGATAAAAGTATAGCTATGAACAAGTTACAGGGATCTTTAGTTTCGGCAGGTTCTGGTTTTGTTTGTGCTGGGTATTTGAAATGAAAACTAGTTTTATGTGGGTTTTAAAACTCCAGCACGTTTCAATTTGTGATGGCAACAGTAATTTTCCTTTATGCTTTGCTTGGAAGGAATTGATTTAGAATGAGTAGTATCTCTCAGGTTCTGTTCTTGTAAATCCACATTTCAAGAACAACCTTAAGCTTAACACGTGTAATAGGTTTAGATAACTAGCATTCTTTACTTTAAGCTCGTGTTACGCTCCGCAAGTGTACGGATATGTCGCAAGTAATATAAAAGATTATCGTATCCACAGGGACTGGAATAAGCACTAGAAATGTCTCAATGCGAATTAGCTAAACAACTATCCAATTGTTTCAAATGCAAAGTGAAGGTAAACAAATCTAATATTAAAGATCAACAAACAAGAGTTTAGTGTTTTGGGTTATGATAAAGGGAGATTCTAGGAGTTTCGGTTTCTTTGTAAGATTTCTTGAATGTAAATGGTTCACCAATTCTTATCCCTCAATTTCCAAACACTTGTAGAAAGTTGCCGGTTCTCTCTTGCAATAGATAACCGGCTAAGGACTGAGAAATGTATCTAAATATGATCAATTAGACGTGAACCTACGTTGTCCTTACACAGAAGCGCACCTATTACTATGCCTTCCTCGGATATCAACATAGAAGCCCACAACTTATTAATCTATCAAGATACAAGAAACTAATCATAAGATCCATCCTACTCTCTTGAATATTCCTATTTCCTCTTCAAGATTATCTCTCAAACGTCCTTACACGGGCTTGCACCTGTCACGTGGATCCCTCGGATGATCGAGTGAGAGTTTATCTTTACAAAGTCCACAAGAAATCCAAACAATCAATCAAGAATGAGAATTAAGCACAAATCACTATTAATCATTAAAGATCTAATTGATACAAGCAAGACAATGTCATTGAAATAAGAAAATGGTGAATCCATAAGAGATTACATCAATCCATCATACAAATACTCCCTTAATCCTAGAATACAAGATCTACTCCATGAATCGAGGAAGAATACCCGAAGAAATAAAGATTACAAACATTTCTTAAATCCCCAATCCAAGAAACCAAGAAAAGGGGGAAAGAGAAAACTTATCTACGAAGAAGCCTCGTCTTCGGATCCAATCCTCGCTCCGGAGTCGAAATCGTCAAGAACTCCCCTCGAATCGCCCAGAAATCCTCCCAAGAATGGGAGGAAACCACCAAATCTTGCCTTCTCCCAAAGGGGGAGAGATCCCCTTTCAATTCATGAAGGAGGGTTTAAATAGAGGAGGAAATCGGGCGCCACACGGCCCCATGACACGGCCGTGTGAGATTCACACGGCCATGTCCAGTTCCTTCTCTGCCAAAGCTGCACGGCCGTGTGACTCACACGGCCTAGCTCTCTTCTCTTTAAAGCAACCAAGCACGGCCGTGTAGATCCACACGGCCAGGACCCTTCTGTTCTCTGGAAATGCTACACGGCCGTGTGGTGCACACGGCCACCACCTGCTTGGCCTCGGGAAACCTCACACGGCCGTGTAGATCTACACGGCCATGTAAGGCATCTTCTCTAATTTCTTCAAATCAAGACACGGCCGTGTGAGATTCACACGACCATGTCCTCTTCCCTTCTTGTTAAAACTACACGGCCGTGTATGGTACACGGCCTGATGCTCTCTCCCTTCAATTCCTTCCAAGCTTGCTCGAGGATGCATAATCTTCACCAATTTCGACTCCTGTGTACATAAAATGCACAAAAAGCAGATCTCCGAACCAAAAGAGTAAATACGCTAAAAGGAAAGTTGGAAGTATAAAAATGCATAGATCAAGCATGCTCAAAGTATGTAAATGTGCGTAAAAACATGCATAAAAGAGTATATAATCTACGCACATCACACCCCCAGACTTAAACCTTTGCTTGTCCTCAAGCAAAATGCTGCAGTCTAAATTCATATGTTCTACAACACATTCATAAAACCTAGTGCACTTTCCTAACTCTATCAAAAAGTTTCATTAACAAGCGTGATCATGGAAACAAGTAAAGTATGGTTCAAGCATAAGAATCTTGTGCACAGTGTAAAAGTAACTCAACACCCTTCAAGTTTCAATCCATGTCCTAGTCAAGTCGTCATCAAATTTGAATTCCTAGTGTTTCCAGTGAAAGACAAGTAACTAGTGATAGACACTTACTCACCATTCACTTGGTTCATATTTCTCAACTAACCCAAGGTCTCAAAGGTGTGCTCAATCTCAAGGGAAGCTAAGCAGTCATTTCCCCAGTAACCTAACTCGGTCTCAAAGGGGTGACTTGCTAGATTCCACTCATGACAACTGTTTTTTATATCCCTTATTTTTATTTATTTATTTTTTTTATAAGTGTTTGCATTGTGCAAAACTTATTCACAAATGTACTTTTAGCACACATGTTGGGATATTTTGATTTTTCCAAATCAGCTTTAATGATTTGAGCCTCATCCAGTAACCAAAATGAAAGTTGAGAAATCACCATGGAAACCAAGTACTAAGCAAACAAGATGAATTATGACTATTTCAATGACATCAACTATTCAAGCATCAAGCACAAGTGTAGTGAAGATAAAACCCTTAAGGTTGAACCAAAACTAAAACTCATCACCATAAGATTCTTAGCTTATTAATGCTTCCCAAGATAGAAAAAAGAACTACACAAAGTTTACTACTAGCATCATTCGAACATCATGAATCAAGACAATAATCGTGCTAACATTTCACTTGAATCCAAGAAAGCATATAAGTGAAGATTTGATGTTCTCAAAATTGCCATGATTATTTCAAAAACAAGCAAAATAAAGCAAAAACAATGAAAATAAGAATCAACATGAAAAACTAACAAAAACTAAAAACTGAAAATCAAACTAAAAAGTACATGACACCCCCCCAGACTTAAACTTTTCATCGTCCCGATGAAATCAATATGGTGGAGGAGGTGGAGGTGGGTGAGGGAAAGGAGGTCTACGACGTGGTTGGCCAATAGGAAAACCTGGAATCTCACCCAAGGATCTATGATACTCATATAAAGCATCTACTTGTTGGCTAGTAAGCATCATGCTCTACATAAAATCTCTCATCCTAGCCTGATCAGTATCATAATACTGCACAAACTCAGCCACTTGACCTTGAAAATTCCTCGTAAACTGAAAATGATTTTATACCTCCCTAAACTGATCATCAGATAAAGAGAAGCGCCCCTCCAACATTTTTCGTTGGGTATCTTGCTTCTCATGAAGTGATTCTAGAGACGTACGAAAATCTGAAAAATCAAACCTAGAAGATCCCGTGCCATATGCAAAAGAATGCCTAGCAGGCTCCATAAAACTAGAAGGCTGCGGGTGTCCAGATGACGAGGGCTCATGATGTGGCTCAGTGTCTCCAGGTATAGAAGGGTTATCCTCAAATTTCTAACTCAAAAATTACCCAATTAGCCGGGTTACGAATAGTAGTTCGTTCAGGAAAAGGAAGGGGTAAAGGAGAACCACTCCTCCTAGGAAACGCGAAACCATTCTCATCCCGAACGATCATTTTCATAGCAAGACATGCATCAATGTCAATCATGTCATTACCATGAATTATTTCCAACCCATCAACATCAAGATTTAAATTATAAGCTATTCGGGTAATCAAACCACCAAAAACAATTGATCCCGATGATGCCCTAGCAGATCTTAATAAGGTTTGAACAAAATGAAAACCAGAATCAAATTCAACCTTATAAAGCATAGCCCATAAAGCATAAAGCTCTATCTTTTTAACCACCCCATCACTCTCTCCCCTACCAAAAATAGTTTTACTCATGACTCTATGTAGATACTTAAAGATGGGGTTTTGCATATGGGAGGCCTTAGCTCTTGAAGGCTCATAAGGTTGATCTAACCCAGTTATTGCATTCCAAAAATGATTCCAATTAAACCTTGGATCAAACCTACGAGGGCTACCGGTGGTTAATCCAAAACAAGAATTAAAGTCACTAAATGCCCATAGAAATTCTTGATTCATTAGTCTAAATGAGATTTTCCAAAATAATCATCTTCATTAGTAAAATGGACATCCAATGAACTTAAAAATTCCAAAACAAGACGAGGATATGTAGGCAAATGTGTGTACATAATATCACTCCAATCCAAAAACCCAATCATCAAATCTACATCTTCCCTAATTCCAAGCATATCAAGAATAGTTGGGTCCATATATCTAGTACACACTATCTTTCTATTGACAAGAATTACAAATCTAGTTACTTGATCATCATTTCTAAACACAATATTGAATTCATTGTCATTACCTTCGTTGCGTGAAGTCCTTTTGCCTTTGCCCTTCACTGGTTGTTTTCCTTTGTCCCTTGATAGCTCCTTCTCTTTGTCTCCACTGGATCCACCACCTCCTTTGCGAAGTTTCTTCAAAATGTTGGACATCTTGATGAGTTTAGATAGGGGAAGAATTATCTAGGGTTGGAAAAATGGAACTCAAAGAACAAAACTTCAAAGAGCAAAGATCTTAGGTTAGGAGAACAAAAAGTCCAAGTCTTAGAGAGGAGGAGAATCCGGATCTAAGAGATCTTGAGAGATTAGGGAGGAGTTTTTAAGAGATTGGGAGAGAAAGAGATGTTTTGGAGAGTTGGGGGTGTGCGGAACACGGCCAAGATCTGGCCGTGTAAGGTAGAAAGAAGACTTTAATAACTCTCCTACACGGGCCGTACAGATCCACACGGCCTCCCCCTCTTTCTTCTCTGGATTCTTCGCACGGCCGTGTCTGGGACATGACCTCTCCATCTTTTTTCTCGGAATTCTTTACACGGCCATGTTTGGGACACGGCCTAGACCTTTTTCTCCTCGGGATTCTTTACACGGCCGTGTTTGAGACACGGCCTAGACCTTTTTCTCCTCGGGAGATCCTACACGGCCGTGTCTGGATGACACGGCCCAAGCACTTCCCTTCTCTGCAACCTTTGCTTGGCCGTGTATAGCAAACGGTCGGGCTCTGTTTTGCACCTAACCTGAAAACAAAATCAAAAGAATGCATCAAACTAAAAGAAATTAAAATACAAATCAAAACTAATTAAAAGAACCCTTGGGTTGTCTCCCAAGAAGCGCTTGTTTAAGGTCTTTAGCTCGACCAAACTTGATCATTCACTTCTTTTCCTCGCCCTTGGAGGACAGATATACTTTTCGTTTTTGTTGGGAGATCTTCTCCCAACATCTTCCACCACATTGTCTCCTTCGTTTGGTGGCCTTCCATGAGGATGGAAATTCCATTCCTCAAGTTTATAAATGCTTGTCCTGCTACAAGCATTTAAAAGAGACGAGACATGGTTAGAGATATTAGATAAATCATATTCCAACCTTTCCTTACCAATTACCAAAGAAAGCTTATGATTTTTGACATCAATTATAGCCCCAGCTGTAGCAAGGAAAGGTCTTCGTAATATGATAGGGATCCTGGGATCCTCTTCCATGTCCAACACGACAAAATCTGTGGGAATAACATTCCCATCTACCTCTACTGGCACATCCTCTATAATACCCAAAGGGTACCTGCAGGAATGATCGGCAAGTTGAAGTGCCATAGTAGTAAGTTTAATGTTTTTGAGACCTAATTTATTACAAATTGAATAGGGAATGAGGCTAACACTTGCCCCCAAATCACAAAAAGCTTTTTCAAAAAATTCTTTTCCTATGTTGCAAGGAATATAAAAGCTCCCTGGGTCCTTTAGTTTTGGGGAAGCGTTCTTCTCCAAAATAGCACTACATTCCTCACTAAGCACAATGGTCTCAACCTCTCCTCTTCTTCTCTTGTTTGACATGAGATCCTTCAGGAATTTGGCAAATCTAGGCATTTGAAGAAGAGCATCAATAAGAGGTACCTCTACACAAATTTCCTTAACTTTTTCTAAAAACTTGCCAAATTCTTCATCTTTCTTGAGCATTGTAAGTCTCTGAGGAAAAGGGACAGCTTTGCTCTGATGGTTCAGTGGAAGAGTCTCTTCAACCTCAATGGTACTCTCCTCATTAGCTTGAATCTGATTTGGTATAAGAGGAGAGAGCTCTTCTTCTTTTTGTATCCCTTTTGGAGCAGTCACTTGGGAGTCTCCCAAGGTCCGTCCGCTCCTAAGCTCAATTCTATTGTAATGCTCCATAGGATTCACATCAGGTTTTCCTGGAAGTTGTCCTGGTGCTCTGGATGATGAGGAAGCTAGTTGGGCAATTTGACTATCCTGGATCTTTTGATGCTTTTCAGAATTATCCATTCTCTGAATGAGCTTTGCTAAATCTTGCTTCATTTCATTCTGACTTAAGATAATTTCTTCAAGCATCTTTTCAATATTTGACTTTGGTAAGCCTTGAGAAGATAGATGTTGAAAATTTTGTTGCCCAGCTTGAAAATTTGGTCTTGCCCCCATAGATGGTCCTTGATCTTGATTATTTCTGTAAGAAAAATTGGGATGACTCTTCCATCCAGGGTTATAAGTATTTGAGTATGGGTTGTTCTGCCTTTGATTGTAACTCATGATTGCATCACATTGTTCCAGTTGATTGATTTGTGCAGTGATAGCTCCCAATGGACATGAGTCATTTGAGTGCTCTGAACTCCCACATACTTCACAAGATGTACTAATAGCATTGACCATATTAGCACTAGTCCCCATATTCTCGAATTTCTTTGTAAGAGCGTCCAATTTTGCAGACAAAAGAGTGACTGTATCTACATCAAACTTCCTTGATGCTTTAATTGTTGGGTTTACAGAAGAATAGCCACCACTTCTTTCATTTGCCCATTGATGATGATTTTGTGCTACACTGTCAATAATTTCTTCAGCTTCATCTAAACTTTTATTCATAAGTGCCCCTCCAGCAGCTGAATCAAGGGACACTTTAGTATGATAGTTGATACCATTATAAAAAGTGTGCAACACTAACCATCTTTCCAACCCATGATGTGGGCATTGTCTGAGCATACTATTATATCTATCCCATGCTTCAAAAAGAGATTCTGAGTCAGTTTGCTTGAAGCTTGCAATTAAATTCCTCATATGAGCTGTTTTGCTTGGTGGATAGAATTTATCAAGAAACTGTTGTTCACACTGCTCCTAAGTGGTGATGCTATTAGGGGCCAAAGAATTCAGCCATTGCTTTGCCCTATCTCTTAAAGAAAACCCAAATAATAATAATCTAACTGCTTCTGAAGGAACTCCATTCATTTTCATGGTACCACATATTTCATAAAAGACCTCTAAGTGTTAATTGGGGTCTTCATGAGGTCCTCCACCAAATTGGTTCTGTTGCACCATAGATATAATTGCAGGTTTGATCTCAAAGTTATTAGCTTCCACTGAAGGTCTTGAAATACTAGATCGAAAACCTCTTGCATAAGGTGCTGCATAATCCTTGAGTGGTCTATTCGCCATGTTCAAATGTTCCTGTTCTTCAATTTGCCTTTGCAGAATTCTTCTTTTATGGAAAGTTCTATCAATCTCAGGGTCAAAAGGAAAGAATTCCCCTGCAAAGTTAGATCTTCGCATACACAAGAACAAGATAGCAAATGACAATTCAACAGAAAAAGAAAAAAAAAATAAAAGAATAAAAAATGCAGAATTGAATTTGTACAAAAAGAATTAACAAGAAGTAAAAGTTATACAAGAAAGTAAAAACAGAAATCTAATGATTAGTTACAACTATGCAATATGAAAGGAAAACAAATGTTATGTTTAGTCTAACTCAATTGATAATTCCTAATGTTATAGCGCAGTCCCCGGCAACGGCGCCAAAAACTTGTTACGCTCCGCAAGTGTACGAAAATGTCGCAAGTAATATAAAAGATTATCGTATCCACAGGGACTGGAATAAGCACTAGAAATGTCTCAATGCGAATTAGCTAAACAACTATCCAATTGTTTCAAATGCAAAGTGAAGGTAAACAAATCTAATATTAAAGATCAACAAACAAGAGTTTAGTGTTTTGGGTTATGATAAAGGGAGATTCTAGGAGTTTGGTTTCTTTGTAAGATTTCTTGAATGTAAATGGTTCACCAATTCTTATCCCTCAATTGCCAAACACTTGTAGAAAGTTGTCGGTTCTCTCTTGCAATAGATAACCGGCTAAGGACTGAGAAATGTATCTAAATATGATCAATTAGACGTGAACCTACGTTGTCCTTACACAGAAGCGCACCTATTACTATGCCTTCCTCGGATATCAACATAGAAGCCCACAACTTATTAATCTATCAAGATACAAGAAACTAATCATAAGATCCATCCTACTCTCTTGAATATTCCTATTTCCTCTTCAAGATTATCTCTCAAACGTCCTTACACGGGCTTGCACCTGTCACGTGGATCCCTCAGATGATCGAGTGAGAGTTTATCTTTACAAAGTCCACAAGAAATCCAAACAATCAATCAAGAATGAGAATTAAGCACAAATCACCATTAATCATTCAAGATCTAATTGATACAAGCAAGACAATGTCATTGAAACAAGAAAATGGCGAATCCATAAGAGATTACATCAATCCATCATACAAATACTCCCTTAATCCTAGAATACAAGATCTACTCCATGAATCGAGGAAGAATACCCGAAGAAATAAAGATTACAAGCATTTCTTAAATCCCCAATCCAAGAAACCAAGAAATGGGGGAAAGAGAAAACTTATCTACGAAGAAGCCTCGTCTTCGGATCCAATCCTCGCTCCGGAGTCGAAATCGTCAAGAACTCCCCTCGAATCGCCCAGAAATCCTCCCAAGAATGGGAGGAAACCACCAAATCTTGCCTTCTCCCCAAAGGGGAAGAGATCCCCTTTCAATTCATGAAGGAGGGTTTAAATAGAGGAGGAAATCGGGCGCCACACGGCCCCATGACACGCCCGTGTGAGATTCACACGACCATGTCCTGTTCCTTCTCTGCCAAAGCTGCACGGTCGTGTGACTCACATGGCCTAGCTCTCTTCTCTTTAAAGCAACCAAGCACGGCAGTGTAGATCCACACGGCCAGGACCCTTCTGTTCTCTGGAAATGCTACACGGCCGTGTGGTGCACACGACCACCACCTACTTGGCCTCGGGAAACCTCACACGACCGTGTAGATCTACACGGTCATGTAAGGCATCTGCTCTAATTTCTTCAAATCAAGACACGACCGTGTGAGATTCACACGGCCATGTCCTCTTCCCTTCCTGTTAAAACTACACGGCCATGTGTGGTACACGGCCTGATGCTCTCTCCCTTCAATTCCTTCCAAGCTTGCCCGAGGACGCATAATCTTCACCAATTTTGACTCCTGTGTACAGAAAATGCACAAAAAGCATATCTCCGAACCAAAAGAGTAAATACGCTAAAAGGAAAGCTGGAAGTATAAAAATGCATAGATCAAGCATGCTCAAAGTATGTAAATGTGCGTAAAAACATGCATAAAAGAGTATATAATCTACGCACATCAGCTTGCTGTGCGGATTTTTGATGTATATGCATATATGTATTCATTTGCTTCTAATAGCTCCTTAAATTGAAGCATACAGTTAGTTTTTCTTGCTATTTAATAAACATGATCAGCCCTGTTTAGTAGCATTGAAAATTTAGTTTTCTTGTTTATTTTGTAAGCACGAGAAGTTTTTTTTTAATTGCTGTAATGTGAGCATGTGCAGATTTTTATAAGTATAGCATGCAGATTTTTTTTTATAAGTATAGTATGCAGATTTTAATATGCAGAATTTTGTTAGCATAGTAGGCAGATTTTTGGTTTAAGCATTTTAAAGTTAGAATTTGCTTAAATATTTCAGTTTCCTTTAAAAGAAGTATTCTTTTAGAAGTATTAACAAGTATAAGAAAAATAAAGAAAAGAAAGAAGAAGGCCAAAGCCTTAAGTAAATCCCAAAGTCAAGACTTTAGGAATTTTGGCACACAAGATGCTATTAAAATGCCAAGGCATTTAAAGAAGAAATAATTAAGATAATAAGTATTTTACTTTTAAGAAGAGGCTAGTACCCGACTTCACAAGGTTGTCGTTAAACAAATCCAGGTGTCCAATTCCAAGGTCTTGGCCCTGGTAGACCAAGGTCTGCACTTTTAGGATTGGTGGCTCGCTACCCCAACCTATTAGGGAACGCGGATAAAATGGTACTATGCCTGGGCCCAAGAGAAGTTGATTATTATTTTGAAGTATTAAAAGTATAAGCTTTTGAACAAGTAAAATAAGTTTCACATCAGTACAAAAGTATTAAAAAATAAGTTTCACATAAGTATTAAAGAATAAGTCTTTAAGCAAGTGAAATAAGATACAGAAGGTGTTTAGAATTCAGTAAGTTAAGTTCTTTATGCAAGCATGATAGTATAGACTTGCCTTACATGTTTAGCCTTTCAGTATGTTTCTTTACTAATAGAAGAGCATGAGTTAGTTTACTGTTCTTTGCTATTTATGAGCATGATTAGCTATACATGTTTAGTATTTCAGTTAGTATGATTCCTTTGCTATGTATGAGCATGAGTAGCTTTACATGTTAGCATTCAGTTTTAGCATATTTTTATTTATATACATGCATATCGAGATTTTGTGAGTTAGATAGCGCTCACTAAGCATTTTGCTTATAGTTTGCATTCCTCCTACTGCAGATAAAGAAAAAGGAAAGCTAATATGAAGGAAGGCGACAAGGAGATGCAAGAGGGGTGTGTGATGTCTGCACTATGGAAGTCCTAGGGATCCTTGCGAATAAAATAAATTATGATTTGTTTCTTTGAGTTAATTAAGTTTTTATGTGTTAAGAAAATTTGATAACTGTTTATAAGGGCACTTAATACTCTATTTGCTATTCAGTTGTAGTTATGGATTAGTTTTCCTTTAATGTTGCTGAGTTAAAATTTTTATACTGCGTGGTTGATTGATATGTGTTCCAGCCGCTTGTGGCTGAGTATATATATTGCATGTATTGTTGAATATGGTCACCGGTACAGGCGAGACTCTGCGGAAATTTTTCGGTAGGGTTTCCATGTGATTTTTAATCATATCGGTTAAGTAGAGTTAGTAGTTAAGTAACGGTCATCCTTAGAGAGTAGTAGTAGTAAGAAGGGTGGTCGTTACTGGTTTGATCCCTTCAGGTGGATCAATCAAAGTCTATACTTAGTTAGTGTATATGGATTCCATTTCAGATCTCATGGCCTATAGCCATTTCTGAAAATTTGGGCCCTGTACAACTTCCAAATAAGATGTAGGCTCGTTGATGTTGCAACCCCAAGATGTTTTGATGTGATCAAACAAGTTAAGTTAGGTCTTGTTTGTTTTAACCCTTGTGTCTAATTGTGCAGAAGCTTAGGAGCACAGGAAGTCGAACGGAAGACGCGGCTAGCGAGAAGGACGACACGGGGAGAGAGCCGACAGGCTCTGTGCATCCGAGGGACGCGGTGCCGCGGAAGAGTACACCGGTGGACAAGAAGAACGTGTGTGAGGTTCGAGGGGCGAGAAACCGGGAGGAAGGCTGCTCGAGGAGAAGGCCGGAATTTAGGTTCGGGTGAGCCCTATTCCGGATGGCCGAGATCACCTAAGATAGCAGAGCCGGAACAAAAGACCTAGACCGAGACGAGCTGAACCGGAGAAGAGGTCCCGGACCGAGAAAAGTCAATCCTGTTGACTTTCCTGGTCCGAGCGCCCGGAACCATTCCGGGAGCCCGAACCTGACTTTTTGACTAGTTCGAGTTTTGACTCGATCTGAACGTTAGGGGATAAAGTTTATCGCCCCCAGGGCACCCGGACCTTTCAGGGCGTCCCGAACAGTGCTATAAATAGAGCACTGATTTCCATAGTTTAGAACAACAACTTGTAATACAGTTCTTTCATTTCTGCTTTTTCTTTTGTGCTACCAACGCTGTAAGAGGTTACTCCGCCCAAAGGAGATCATCAGATAATGCGCCATATTTTCCTTAGATTAGCAATCCTCTGATTGCAAACCAAATAAATTCTCTGTGTTTGATTTTATTTAATTAGTCTCTTTTTGTTTTGATTACAAGTCTTATTATTAGTTGAAAATCCGAGAAAGGTTGGTTTATTTTTTTCAGGGCAATTCACCCCTCCCATCTTGCCGGCCTCCACAGGGACCAACAAGTGGTATCAGAGCGAGAATGCTTCAGGAGGACTAACCGCCGATCGAAGCAACGAGATGGTCGGACCAAGCATCGTTCCACCAAAATTCGAGGGGGACTTTGCACACTGGAAGCGTCGTATGGAGGTATTTCTGAAAACCGATTTCAAAATTTGTTTAATAATAAAATACGATTTTGTAGCTCCTATGAATCAGAATGGAGAAGAGAATGAAGAAAGTCTTTGGATGAAAAAGGAGCAGAATGATTCCGTAGCAAACAACCGAGCGGAGTATCACTTGCTGAGCGTGCTGCCGCCTCAAGAAGTCAACCGCATCGGAAACTACTCGTCAGCCAAAGAACTCTGGGAGAAGTTCCTAGAACTCCACGAAGGCACATCCAAAGCCAAGCTCGCTAGAAGACACATCCTTCGGAACAAACTGACAAACATCCATCAGGAAAAAGGTGAGAAGGTAGCCGATCTATACGCGAAGGTAAAGGAATTAATTACCGGTCTCGAGAATCTCAGTGAAACGGTAACCAACTGGGACACCATACGCTACACACTCAACACGTTTCCCAGAACTCCAGAATGGACCTCAGTCATTGACGCCTACTATATTTCAAAGGATCTGGAGATAAGTACCTTAGAAAAATTATTTTCTACTCTTGAATTACATAAAACCATATGTGCAGGGACAACAAAAGACTCAAGCCAGATTATGGCACTGAACGCAACCAAGAAGGATGAACCCGAGTCAGACTCAGAAGAAGACCAAGAAGTATATATGGTAAGGAATTTTAAAAAATTCTTTCGATCTAATAAATTTAAAGAAATGCAAAATAAGAAAAATCCAAGAAATAGAAGAAGGGTTCGTTGCTACCAGTGTCAAAAGGAATGACACTTAAAATAACATTGCCCAGAATTAAAAAAGGACAAAGTCAAGATACCCAAGAAGCACAAGATTCTAAAAGCCACTTGGGACGACACTTCATCATCTAGATCCGAAGTACAAGAATATGTCGGACTAGCATTGATGGCAAGCTATGAAGGGTAAAGTGCATTGGAACCCAACATCAATGAAGGGGGAGCGACTTCAGACGAATGCAGCGAAATAGGGGGAGAGTCAGACTTCAAGTCTAATATGGTAAGTGAGGTATACCTTTTACCTCCTGATTAGTTTTATTTTGGTATTAGGGCTATGACAAAATCCATGTACAAATTAGAAAATAAAAATACCAAATTAAAAAATAAAATTTTAGAAATAAAAAGAATTTTGGCAAAATCTTGTCTAATAGAAGACTTTGATAAAATAAATTTTGAAAATGATAAATTAAAAGAAGAAATAGAAAATTTGAAAAAGCCTACCTGTTCAAATATGTCTGTTTTAAAAATTATAGAGGATAAAACTTACTATAGGTTTCACCAAAATCAAATCAGAAAAATATCAAAAGCCTATGTGCCTAGAAAATACTTGATTAACCCTATAGGAAGGAACCTCTATTAGGTTCCAAAAACTTGTTTAATTTAAAAGTTAAAATTAGACTGCATTTTTAGCAAGAAAATTAAACATTTAATTTCTTTATGCGACTTTGTCTAAGAAAGTGGTTGTTGCTCCAATAACCAAAAAGGCCTAGTGCCTCATCACTACCTGGAAGCCAAGTATCGAAATAAGAGTTTAATTGACTAACTGAAAAAACATTAAATTATTTTTTTTAAAATAAAAAAATACTTTAAAGGGTTACTCAATCGATTTTGAAAAATATTTAAATTTTTTTATTGTTAATTTAAAAGTATTTATTTTAACTCTTCCAAATGCTTAATAATTTCATTTTAAAAAAAATATTTTTCCCTTAGAAATTTTGCCTTAGAAATTATTTTTTCTCTTAGAATTTTTTTTTTGAAAATATGTTTCTAACTTAGAAATTTAACTTAGATTTTTTTTTTATGTTACTTATTCCGTTGCACATAATTTATTTTTAACTTTGAAAATTAAATTTTCTTTTAACTTAGAAATTTTTAAAATTTTTTAAGTTGACCTTAGACTTGTTAAGGAACCCTAATTTTTTATGTGATCAAAGGAGAGAAGAATGTTAAGTCTAGGGGGAGGTATAATTTCATTGAAAAATCATATTTGCACTTATTTGCAAACTTAATTATTTTTACTTTATGTTTGTTTTACCCTAGCTTAACTTGGGTTGCTCACATCAAAAAGGGGGAGATTGTTGGAACCCCAAGGTGTTTTGATGTGATCAAACAAGTTAAGTTAGGTCCTGTCTGTTTTAACCCTTGTGTCTAAGTGTGCAGAAGCTTAGGAGCATAGGAAGTCGAGCGGAAGATGCGGCTAGCGAGAAGGACGACATGGGGAGAGAGCTGACGGGCTCGGTGCGTCCGAGGGACGCGGTGTCGCAGAAGAGTACACCGGTAGAAGAGAAGAACGTGCATGACGTTCGAGGGACGAGAAACCGGGGAGGAAGGCTGCTCGAGGAGAAGGCCGAAACTTGGGTTCAGGTGAGCCCTATTCCGGATGGCTGAGATCACCCAAGCTAGCGGAGCCGGAGCGAAAGACTTAGACCGAGATGAGCTGAACCGGAACAGAGGTCCTGGACTGAGAAAAGTCAACCCTATTGACTTTCCTGGTCCGGGCGCTTGGAACCATGCCGGACGCCCGAACCAGTCCGGGGCGCCCGAACCAGTCCGGGGTGCCCGAACCAGTTCAGGGCGCCCGAACCAGTCCGGGGCGCCTGAACCTGACTTTTTGACTAGATCGAGTTTTGACTCGATCTGAACATTAGGGGATAAAGTTTATCTCCCTAGGGCGCCCAGACCCTTCAGGGCACCCCGAACAGTGCTATAAATAGAGCACTGATTTCCACAGTTTAGAATAACAACTTGTAATCCAGTTCTTTCATTTCTGCTTTTTCTTTTGTGCTACCAACGCTGTAAGAGACTTCTCCACCCAAAGGAGATCATCAGATAGTGCGTCATATTTTCCTTCGATTAGCAATCCTCTGATTGCAAACCAAGTAAATCCTCTGTGTCTGATTTCATTTAATTAGTCTCTTTTTGTTTTGATTACAAGTCTTATTATTAGTTGAAAATCCGAGAAAGGTTGGGTTATTTTTTCAGGGCAATTCACCCCTCCCCTCTTGTAGGCCTCCACAGGGACCAATAGTTGAGACCAACAAGCACTACATCACCGTGGTTAGCCAAGAGAAAACAATATCTCTCAAGTTGACAATGGATCCTATCATATCTGCATAGAACTTGTGCTACTTGAATAGGTTGTTGCTTCATAACTTCATGCGGTGTAACAAAATTATGATCTATAACATCTTGTGGTACCTGTTCAGTTTCCATCAAGGCGTCAGTGCTAGTTTGTGTATCTTGAATTTCTTCAAGATCAACTTTACTTCCACTAATTTTTCTAGAAACAAATTTTCTTTATAGAAAAACATAATTTTTGGCAACAAACACTTTGCCATGTGTGGGATTATAAAAGTAGTATCCCTTTCCTTGGGATATCTTACAAAATAACACTTATTTGATTTGGGTCCTAGTTTATCTAAGACTCGTCATCAAACGTAAGCCTCACAACCCCAAATCTTCATGAAAGACATTTTGGGACTCTTCCCAATTCATATCATATATGGTATCTTTATGACAGTTTTAGATGGAACGCGGTTAAGTGTGAAAGTGGTTGTCTCTAGAGCATGTCCCCAGAAGGAAGTAGGAAGATCTGTTTAACTCATCATCGATTGTACCATATCTAATAAAGTATAATTTCTCCTTTCTGATACACCATTTCATTATGGTGTTCCAGGTGGAGTGAGTGGAGATATGATCTCACACTCAACAAGATGGTCATGAAACTCTTGGCTAAGGTATTCCCCACCTCGATCTGATCGAAGCATTTTTAATATTCTTACCAAGTTAGTTTTATACTTTATTCTTGAATTCTTTGAACTTTTCAAAGGATTCAGACTTATGTCTCATCAGATACACGTAGTCGTACCTACTAAAATCATCAGTAAAGGTAATGAAGTAATGATAGTCTCCTCTAGCTACTATTTTGAAAGGGTCGAATATATCAGTATGTATGAGTCCTAACAAGTCATTAGCTCTTTCGCTATGTCTACTAGATAAAGTCTTTGTAATCTTGCCTTGAAGACAAGATTCGCATGCCTCATATGATTTAAAATTAAATGAGTCCAAAAGTCCATCCTGATGGAGCTAGGATATGCGATTCTCATTTATGTGACCCAAGCGATAATTCCAGGGATATGTTTGGTTCAATCGTTAGACTTGAATTGTTTGGTATTTATGTTATAGATTGGGGTTTCAAAGTCTAAAATATAGAGTCCATTTATTAGAGGTGCACTACAATATAACATATCATTCAAATAAAAAGAACAAAATTTATCTTTTATTATAAATGAAAACCCCTTCTTGTCTAAACAAAAAACAGAGATAATGTTCTTGGTTAAAGCAGACACATAACAATATTCTTCTAGTTCTAAAACAAGTCTAGTCGGTAAAGATAAGGAATATGTTCCTACAGTGACAGCAACAACTCTTGCATCAATGCCTACTCGTAGGTGTTAGTTAGAGCCCTAGAGCCAATCATTTGATGATTGTTGTATGGACTCGTTGTATCATATTCTTGTATATAAATAAAGTCATTTGTTTTTGGTTATTATACTTACTTGTATTGGTGCCAAATAACTAAGTATAATAGCGTCCCTGAGTAGAAGGTTCTTACCTATATCAATCGATTGGTTGAATCGATAGTGAGATGATATAGGGAACACTACTCTTAATCATTCCTAGTTGAGTATTAACATTCAGGGACAATGTTAATGTGATGAGACTAGCATGTAGGTCAATTCGATAACTTGATCTCACAAGTCATGGATATGGAGATATCAAGTTGACACATGGGTATGCATTGGAGAATGTATACTGAATGACCCGCCATGAGAAAGTATCATGGATCGTTATATGAGTGTCATATACTTTCTCATGTGACTATTAGTATGACTACTAGTCCTTGGACCTGAAGTCACCATGGTTCCCTACATAAGGAGTTACGTACTTTGGCTTCGTCAAACGTCACCCGTAACTGGGTGGACTATAAAGGCAATTACTGGGTATGTAACGAATTATGCAGAGGGATGTGAGTAATGTACATGGGATCTATCCCTCCTATATGACGGGAGTGACATCGATATTCTTGATAGAGTGAGACCACGAAGTGCATGGCCATGCCCAAATGAGTCAATATGAGGTATTGAGCTCATTTGATTGAGTGAGTCTACTTGGGATTCAAGATTTAGATTGATTAGAGGATGACACGGTCTATGACTCACATTGATCAATTTAGATGTCAAGGATAGAAGCACACTTGTCATATATTATGAGGAGTCACAATTAATAGTCACAAGGTGATGTTGGATCTCAACATTCTTATAACTTGGGTAGTAATGATGTGTTGTTAGATACCGCTCATTACTTATGCTTCTAAATGAGTTTAGGAGTATTGCCAACATTATAAGAACCTATAGGGTCACCCACAAAGGACAATTAGATGGAGATTAGGTTCATTTGATGAACCTAAAGGATTAGGTTCATATAATGAACCAAATTGGATTAAGAGTAATCCAAATTGTGCTAATTGAGTTGGACTCAATTTGGTTCATGTATTAAGTGAGTCTAATTTGGACTTAGACTCATTTAATTAATTTAATTCAATGAATAGAGATTCATTAAATTAAAGTTGACTTGAACCAATTGTTAGATTAGATCAACCAAGGGAGAGAAGTGGTCAAGTTTGACTTGACTTGAGAGAAAGATGAAGGGTCAAGTTTGACTTGACCATTTGCCACCTCATTGGTGAGTTGGCATTAAGTGGATAATGGTAATGTGCCACATCATCAAGGCTAGAACATGTGTGTGCCACCTCATGAGAGAGATCAAGAGTTTTTGACTCTTGAAATTCCATGGAGTATATAACTCCTCATGAAAAGTGGTCGGCCACTTTAGTGCTAGATCTAGGAGTTTCATTTTGTGTGGTAACTCCATCTTCTTCTTCCTTAAGCTCTTCCTTCTCTCCCTCTCCTCCACCCTTGGCCGAAACTTCATAGAGTGCTAGCACACTCTAAAGTTTCTCCTCCATCGATTTGTTCATGTGGATACGTATAGAGGAGTATCTACCTTGATACTCTCGAGATCCGGCGAACCTAGGACGAGCGGGATTACGCGAAGGGCTTCGCTTCAAAGGTATACCCTCTGATCTTGTAGATCTAGTGTAGATCTAGGGGTAGAAAACATGTATATGAAATTTTATTCTTCGCACGGATCCGGTGGCGGGGATTTCGGGGTTTCCGCAACGCAAAAAGCGATTTTTGCGGCCCAAAAAATCCAACAGTAGGTCCATTTCACCCTTGGTCAATGCTCTACTATTTCTCAGTCCCTGCACATTAGTACAACTGTGAGATGTGCATCCGGTATCTAATACCCATGAAGAAGAAATAGATAAATTGACTTCTATAACATATATACCTGAGGTAAAAGTCTCACTTCTCTTACTTTTCAGTTCCTCTAGGTACACCTTGTAGTTCCTCTTTCAGTGTCCTATCTCACCGCAGTGGAAGCAGGTTCCTTCCTTAGCAACCCCGCCTTTATCTTTCAGTGCATGAGTCTTGCCCTTGCCTTTGACTTGGGTCTTACCCTTACCTTTAGGCTTCCACTTGCCTTTGCCCTTTGGCACCATCAAAATGGTACTAGGCCTTGCCTTCTTAAGGTTGAGTTTAGTAGTTCTCAATATGCTCAACATCTCAGGCAGTGGTTTGTCAATTTCATTCATGTTGTAGTTCATGATAAACTGACTGTAGCTCTCAAGCAATGACTATAGAATAAGGTTAGTGGCCAATTCTTGGCTTAGTGGGAATCCATAACCTTTGTAGATTCTCTATATACCTGATCATTTTGAGCACATAAGGCCCTACGGGACTTCCTTCTTGCATTCTGCACTGAAATAGTACCTCAAAGATCTCAAATTTCTCATGCTTTGCTTATCCTTGATACAGTTGTCTAAGATGTTCAACCATATCATAAGCATCCATGTTCTCATGTTACTTCTGAAGCTCAGAGCTTATGGTGGTGAGCATAAGACATGATACATCTAATGTATCATCTGGCAGTAGTGGGGGTGCTTCAGGAATGGGCTGCTCTAGGATATACAGTTTTCTTTCTTGCTTGAGAACTATTCTCAAGTTTCTGTATCAGTCTACGAAGTTAGCTCCATTGAGATTGTCCTTATCAAGGACAGATCGAGGAGAGCGAGTATTTGACGTATTTGACAACGTGATAATCTACAACAATAAAATGCAGAAATAAGTATCATATTTAGGTAATTTAATTAGGACTTTAATTAAATGATTCTCTCACTGAATTTTAAAGCTTGGTAGGAGCAAGTCATGGATGTGGTTTTACCCACACTACAAGCTCCAAATTCAATCGCGATGATATTCATGTGGGACAAGATCCATATACCGTATCTTGAGTTAGCTTTGGCTAATCGCCCAAGACTTAGTATAATTTAGGTAGGTAACATTTACCAATTACATCTTATGTAACTCTTGTATCATTCGGTGGATAAGACTATTTGTTCGTTTGCCCATCTTATGAAATCCACATTATAGCTCATCTTGAGTTAGCTTTGGCTAATCCCCCAATACTAGTATAATTTGAATTTCATCATATGGGATATGTCTCTAAGTTCTCAATCCAATTGATATAACTTAGTTAAGTCACACCCAAAGTTTAATAGTCAGACATCACAATTGTCCTATCGTACTCTAACAAGATAAATCGAGTCACTTTATTTTGGCAAAACCTTACTTTAATTGATCGAGCTAGAAGTGGTACCAAACTTTGGTAAGCATATATTAAAAGAACCTAATTATGGTGAAACTACACTTGTATTGCATACAAACATGACACACATCAACATATATGATTAATTAAACGTGACATAGTTATGGCCCCATAATCTACGATCCTCTCAAGCTAATGAGAAGATCGAAAAGTCAACCTAGGTCTAAGCATCTTCTCCAAGCGCTTCTTTGGTTGTCGTGTGTTGTTGTCCTTCCTTTTAACCGTCGTTCAGTAGACTTATTATTCTCTAATTTGTACATTACAAAACCTAAAGAAACCTCGAGAGTTACATTTGAGGGTAGTCTAAATTTACAACAAGAGTGATAAAAGATGAAGGCACGACACGCAGGTCATATTATGAATTACAACATATACACACATCCAATCACATTGGGATTAAAGGCCATAACCATGCACCATGTCATATAACATTCACAATATTTTATGACATAAAATTTACTATGATTTCTACATAAATTTATGAGCCACAACGCCACGGCGGTCCCCCTAAATCCTAAACCCTAAGCAAAATTATTTTGCATACTCATTGTATGAGTTGCTGCCATACCCGAGACTGTAGGCCCTAAAATCGACTTTGTTTTGTTCCCAACAAAACACTATTGGTCGAGACCTTACTGGTCACAACACCAACTATGTTTCGTTCCCAACAAAACAATTTTGGCCTAGACTCATAATTTGGTCGAGACTCTCAATCTGGCCGAGACTCATAATCTAGCCGAGACTCATGATTTTACACATCATAGTAAACCTATCATGCAATTTCTATATCACATATAAAAATTCTAACTACTACTTAGTATACGCCTTCGCAAGTGGCTTTGATACCATTGTAAGGAACTAGGCTGCTAAATACGCAAAAACGCAGTGAAAAACATCTAGTTCCTCCAGAAGATCCATGCGAAAGGAAACCATATACTAAGTTTTACATGAGAGGATTATACCTTTGATGCGTGCACACGAACTTCAGACAGCTTGGATCTCAACACGATCACACATTCACGCCTCTATGGTATCCGCATGAACAAGCCTTCATTTGTCTCACAAACTCATGAAGTGGAGAAGAAAACTACCTAAGGTTGTGCGCGCAACCAAGAATGTGAGTTTCGGCCAAGAGAAGGAAGAAGGAAGAAGAAGAAAAGTTTTTCTTCATCTCATGAAAATTTATCCACAAATCATATTTATATCCATCTCATGAATACCAAAGGGTTTTGCCCTTTAATCTTCCAATCCAATGGCTCAAAGTGACCATTCAATCCAATGGTTTAAAATTGACCATTCATCTTCCTTGGTGAACTCAAGTTCACCCAATGAGCCTAACTTATTGATTATCATGCAATTTTGAATTCAATGAATCACCATTTCATTCATTCAAATTGACTAAATGAGTCTAGTTTGAATTGGACTCAATCCAATAATTGGATCTAATTGAGTTTAACTTAATAGGTCCAATTCGGATTATACTTAATCTAATGATCCATCATATGAACTCATCTCTAAATCTACTTGTTCTTTATGTGTGACCCAATACGTTCTTGTAACGTTGGTAATGTATCCAAATCAACATTTAAATATATATGCAATGGGTGGCATATATCAAGGCATCATTGCTACTCAAGTAACGAAAATGTCGAGATCCGACTTAACCTTTCCGTGGATATTATCTTGCATGACTTAGTCCTTCAATCTTTGATATCTAGATTGATCAATGAGGCATATATCGTGTCATCCTCTTATCAATCTTTATGTTTCTTGATATCTAAGTAGACACACTAAAACAAATAAGCTCAATATCACATATTGACTCATTTGAGCATGGTCATGCATTCTTGTGTCTTACTAATCAAGGAAACAGATATCACTTTCATCATATGGAAGGGATAGATTCCATCTACATCACTTATATCCCTCCACATAAGTTATTGCATACCTAGTGATTGACTTTATAGTCCACCCTGTTACAAGTAACATTTGTCGATAACAAAGTATACAACGTCTTATGTAGGGAACCGTAGTGACTTCAAATCTAAGGACTATTCATACCAATAGTCACATGAGAATATTTATAACACTCATATAATGATCCACAAAACATTCTCATGGCGGGTCATTCGGTATATATTCTCTAAAATATACCCATGTGCCAACCTGATATCTCATATCTATGACTTGTAAGATTAAGTCATCCGTTGACCTACATGCTAATCTCAACGTATTAATATTGTCCTTGTATATTAATGTTTGACTAAGAATAGTTAAGAGTAGTGTTCTATGTATATCTACAATATCTCACTATCAATTCAGCCAATTGATATATTATAAATTAAAGCCTACTACCCTAGGATATTATTATACTTATTCATTCAGTACTGAACTAAAATAAATATAATAATCATCTTTGCTTTTTATTAATTAATGAAATATGATACAAAAGAGCCTTTTACAATCATCTCATAATTGGTACTAGGTCTAATACTAAGAAAATAATCCATAATATGTATCTGTAATATATATAGGAGGACTGCTCCACTACAAACAACCCACAATATGTGGGAGCAATGCTCGACCACAAACAATCCGTAATATGTATCTGCAATATATATGGGAGGAATACTCCACTACAAGCAATCCACAATATGTGGGAGTAACGCTCTACCACAAACAATCTACAATATGTGGGAACAAAGCTCCACCATAAATAATCAACAAGTGACCAAGACATCTAACTATCTAGCTAGGGACTGCACGAGATCACTCTACCATAAATCACTGTGGGCAGTCTGAAATGTCAGGGTCCCTGTTTGCACGAGATCACTCTACCATAGATTACTGTGGACAGACAAGAAGTAGCTATCTAGCTACGGGCTATGCGAGATCACTCTACCATAGATCACTATGGGTACCCAAGGGTATAACAACCCAACAAGCATATCAAATCCACTGTCAACTCTCTCAACATCGTAGTGGGTCACTCACCAATAGGAGAATTAGTTGACAGGTCACTATCAACTCTCTCAACATTATAATAAGTCATCCACTCGTAGGAGCCTTAATTGATAGAGTATACATATCACAATCACTATTAACTCTCTCACATCGTAGTGGGTCTCTCACTAGTAGGATAATTAGTTGACAGGTCACTATCAACCCTCTCAACATCATAGTCAGTCACCCACTCATAGGAGACTTAATTGATAGGATATACAGTCAACGACACAATGTAGATACTCAATATAGGTAGAATCATCATGATACTACCAATAATACACCCGACACACGTGCACACACAGTAGGCACGTGAGCACATACAACATAGGTATGATTGACATGATCCTCCAATAGTACACACTAGACGCATACACAACACAAGTATAATTAATATGATTTCTCTAATAGTACACACTCGACGCACATACAACTTAGGTATAATCAATATGATACCTCCAACAATACACACCAGACACGTGTGCACATATCAACTTAGGTATAATCAACAGTACTCCTCCAATAATACTCATCTAACATATATGCACATACTCCATGAGTATAATCAACATAATACTTCCAATAAAACATAATAGACACGAGTGTACATAAAAATAGATATAATTAACAAGATACCTTCAATAATACACTAAACACATGTACACATACCACAACACAGATTTAATCGACAAGATACCTCTAATAATACTCATCATACATGTATATACATACAACCTGAGTATAACCAACATACTCCTCTAATAAAACATATCAGACATGTGTGCACACTTAACATACATATATCCAAATACATGATCAATCAATCATATATATCTATATGCATGAAAAGATTCAACATGTGTCTACCAACAACATATACAAATATATAACAACACCTAAACACATGTACATACTAGCATATGTATAATAAACATGATAACTCCTACAACACACACCATATGTGTGAACTACAGAGTAAGAATAACCAAAGATGAGACTGTACATATAATAAACATATTATCTCAAAGATCAAACAAATAAGTATCAAGTGTAAATAAAATATGAGTGGAGTCAAGATAAAGCAACCTAATCTATAAGATAATTCATGCACTAAGTTCAAAGAACTATAGAGGCCAAGAAAGAAATACCCGCCATAGGGAGAATGTCGAAAGTTGTTGCGATTCTTTGGCAATACTATCTCCTAAAGGGAGTCTAATCGACCGGGAGCTGGCCGGGTTTAAGATGAGAATCATTCCTGTGTGCAGAGTGGGGAGCTGAACCTCGTAGGTCTAACGAGCTATATGGTTGCTCGGGTTTATGTTGGAAGCTCTGTTCTTGATGGGTGAAGAGCCGAGTCTCGTAGGTCTGACTGGATCTGTAGCTGTCTAGGTTTATTTTGGAAGCCCTATTCATGAGGAGTGAGGAGTTGAGTCTCGTAGGTCTAGCCAGCTCGGTGGCCACCGCCTGAGTTTATGTTGGAAGTCATGCACATGAGAAGTTGATAACTAAGCTCAGATATTTGATCGACTCTAGGGCTGGCTGGATTTATGTTGGGAGTCATGACAATGAGAAATGAGGAACTGAGTACCTTAGGTCCAGTCGGCTCTGTTGCCACCTAGGTTTATGGTAGAAGTCATGCCTATGAGAAGCGAAAAATTGAGTCTCAGAGATCCGACCAGCTCTAAGGGCAGTTGAGTTTATGTTGGGAGTCATACCCATGAGAAGTGAGGAGCAGAGCCCCATAGGATCTGGCTGACTCTGTGGCCGTTTGGATTTATGTTGGGAGTTATACCGATGAAAAATGGAGAACTGAGTCTAATTGGTCTAACTCCATTTTACCTTGTTACTCACAATATACCATAACAACAGTTATCACTAGTATAAGAAGAGTATTGTAAATATATCTTCTGCCTAAATATAAAAAATATTTTAATAATCCAAGGAAGATAACTAAAGAAAATAATTGCGACAAAAGAGAAATTTAACTTAAAAAAACTTGTGGACTTAATCGTTGATCTAAATGCTTAGAGTTCTTCCTTAAAAATCGGTGAGGACAAGAAGACCGATATGTTGGTTGGAATGTTAACCAAAAGAATACCTTAAACCAAGGGGCCTGTAGAAAACACAAAAGGAAGAGGAACAAGGTATGTCAGTAAGAAGGTTAGGAAATTTTTAGCACAGTCATTCTGAAGTTTCAGTCGATGCAATACAGGAAAATTTTTAGCAAATGAGCCGTAGAGGAGTATTGAATTTGTGTGTGGATTAATTAAAAAACAATATCTATGCCTGTAGGAGACATTTTATAATATTTTATAATCTCCGCATTAATTAGAGACCACATCTGTCTTGTATGTACTGTGGAGATCTTATGAGAATCTTGCTATGTCACTCATATTACTCTACGTGTTTGGATAACTCATGTATTTTGACAACCTATATATTTTGACAACCCACATGTTCTAACAATCCATATGGGACATATGTGCTACTTAGTCAGTCGGAATGACTGGTGGGTAGGCCTTGGAAGATTGATCGGTCGGCTCTGACGGGTCGTCTTTAGAAGACTGGCTGATCGACACTGGCAAGTCGACTTTGGGAGACAGGCTGGTCGGCTCTTGCAGGTCGGCTTTGGAAGATTGGTCGGTCGGCTCTAACGATTCTGCTGAACAGGGAAGAGATGGTCATTGACATCCCTTGACTTTGACTTAGCTCAGCATAATGATTTGACCTTTGCACCTGTGATAACTTTTTCCTATATCACAAACCTCTCTCTCAAGTCTAGTTGAAAGAAGCGCTAGTCTGATTGAGTAGACAACCTATCATTCAGTTGAATCGCTCCCGACTGAGGGGTCAGGAAGAGTCGAGCGGGAGTATAGTTCGTGAATCGAACTGGTGCAGAGCTCAGAATGATAAATCATCGTCATCCGAGTTAGAGATTGAAGTTCATGCCAGACTTGCACTCATGGCAAGTCATCAAGAAGCTGAAGATGAAGCAAGCTTATCCGAAATGAGTATCCAAAGCATCTATAAAGGGGGACCTACTTTAGAAGATTGCAACAATGAGAGCATCAAGCTTCAGCATAGAAATGGTATAGTCCATGAATCGAACTGGTGCAGAGCTCGGAATGATAAATCATCTTCATCCGAGTTAGAGATTGAAGTTCATGCCAAACTTGCACTCATGGCAAGTCATCAAGAAGCCGAAGATGAAGCAAGCTTATTCGAAATGAGTATCCAAAGCATCTATAAAGGGGGAGCTACTTTAGAAGACTGCAACAATGAAGGGAGAGCATCAAGCTTCAGCATAGACATGGTAAGTGAGGTATGTCTTTTACTTCCTGATCAGTTATACTTAGGTATTAAATAAATGTCTAAGTCATTATGCAAACTCAAATCTAAGAATAATAAATTGAAGAAAAGATAATTTAGAATTAAGAACTAATTTAGCTAAATCATGCTCGTTAGAAGAGTTTGATAGAATTAGAAATGAAAATGCTAAATTAAAATAACAAATAGAGGTCTTGAAAAATTATGCATGCTCAAATCCTCTTAGTAATTATTGTTCTGAAGCTCCAGGTCGAGGGCCTTTAAATAGGTCCATTCCGGGCACCTAAAACCCCTCCAGTTGCCTAGACCATGTGGCTCGGTCAATCGACGCGCTCCACGTAAGCTTGTGGATAAATTTTCGGGTTCGGGTGCCTGGACCGAGTCCAAGAGCCCACGGCTACGCTCGGGCGAGCTTGCTCCGGGCACCTGGACTAGCTCCGGGCACCCGAATCCTTTCCGGGTGCCCGAAGTCCTTTCTCCAACAACCTTCTTCCTACAAGAAAAGATTAGTCTAGACAATCAAAGATTATATCTACCCTACAAAATAGAGTTAGCACAATATAGCAGATAGGGTAGTAATTAGATCCTGTCTCCTCAAGACCAGGATCTAGTCAAGATCTGAACTTAGGCTTCCCAAATGGGCCTAAGTTGGATCGACGCCTACAGTTCCCTCAATGGGGAACACATCCTCACTGAGTTACTCTCCTTTAGTAATTTACCTTTACTTACCTGCCAAACATCTGGTCCTTCATACCTGTTTGGACTTTCTCCGACCTTGATTAGTATCTGACCAAGCTGATCTACTAAGACTTGTTTGCAACACTGAGTTAGCACAATAGATATAAAAATGGTAAGGAAAAATAGTGTTAGCATTATTAATAGATATATTACTTAGGGTTACCTCCCCCTAGGGATGCCCAGCTTTACTCACTAGGACTTCCATTGTCTGGCTTCACTCATCAGGACTTTCATTACCTAGCTTCACTCACTAGGGCCTAACTTCACTCACCAAGACTTCCATCACCTAGCTTCACTCACTAGGGTCTGACTTCACTCACCAGGACTTCCACCACCTAGCTTCACTCACTAGAGCCTGACTTCACTCACCAGGACTTCCCCTTGCCTAACCTCTAGTTAGGACTAGTCACTCAATAGACTTCTTACCTACCTATCCTTTGATTAAGACTTACCCTTACTAGTCAATTTTCTCTTCCAAACATTAAATCCTTAGCCAAACTGACCAGACTAAGGTACATTGTCAAACATCAAAACCCTAGAGGTCGATTGCACCAACACTTAGCTTCATATTACTTCAAGAGCAGATCTCTAGCATCACTTAGTGCATAACCAAACGACTTAAGGGAAGGACGACTATATAGTTAGTCGGTTTAAAGATCTAGTTAAGATACACTCAGTAGATAATATGGTCAGAGAATCACAACAACCTGTCAGAGTAATAACCATCTGTTAGAGAATATTCCTTTATTATTATATGAGCATCCACTGGAACCTTCTTTGAAGGTGACTTTACACTTTCAATTAGCTAACATATTATGACATCATATTCCTTCAACCGCCTCATTAATGGTGTAAGTTACAAAGGGGTACACATATAGGTAACGAAAGATTCCTCGAATGGTGACTAGACATCTCCTAGGTTGTATGTCTTCCCTTACTCGACAACCTCTGGCACTCAACATTCTTTGCCACCTCATGATTACAGAGGTTATGAGAGGTGATATATAAAAGGGGTCATCTCCATTGGCCAGGTGCATGCCTTACGACATTCTTACTTAAGTGCATGAATTTTACTATTCATCTCTCCATTCTTTCCTGCTCAAATATAATACTAACTTGAGCATCAGAGAGTTTACACTAGGGGCCCCTTCCCTGGTTTTGGTGCTGACATTTTATCCGCTCTCTTTGGTGTGCAAAGAGAAGAAAAGGAAGAAGCCCCCTTTTCCTTTGGCTTACGATCTTTTGTCAGTTAACAGCATAGCCACCTACCCAGCGCGCAATCTCTCCAGCTTTCAGAAAAGATCAAATTTGGTGTCGTCTATGAGAACCTCTCCGCTTGATCTGGAATGTGAAGATGGATAATGCCAGAAAACTCTCTGTCATCATTATGGTCTCGGAGGATTTTGATCAACACATTATATTCTCCCCTCACTCAACGAGTATTCAGGAGTCGAGGGATTAAGTCGAAGCCTCAACTAGTCACCAAGTTAATTTTTCTATTATATTTTTCCTGACTCCACGGGTATTTGGGAGTCAAAAGATCGAGGCGAATCCTCAACTAGTCAGCATGACTCCTTGATCAGGTATGCACAAGCTCTACTCTCTCTTTATGGCCATAATATCTACTACAACTCCTCGATAAGAGAGTAAGGGCATAGTTCCAGGATCAGAGACTAGGGCCCTAGATCCTTGATCGGACAATATGACACAACTCCTCGATTAGATACTAGGGGCACAACTCCTCGATCAAACACTAGGGACACATCTTCCCGATAAGACACTAGAGACACAACTCCCTAATCAGATACTAGCGGTATAGCTTTCCGATCAGGATATAGGGGCCTCACTCTCCTATTACAGGTTAGGGGTCTCACTCTTCGATCAAGAACTAGGGCCTCAACTCCCTGATTAGGTGTGCTATGGGCTTTGCTCACTCATATTATTACGAGCTCCGCTTCCACTTACATCAGAGCTCAACCTCCCCCGTTCGGGGTCAAGCTATCTCCACTGGTCTCAGACCAGAGTATCACCATCGGTCTTGGACCAGAGTATCTCCACTGGTCTTAAACCATAATATCACTATTAATCTTTGATCAGAGTATAACCATCAGTCTTGGATTGGAGTATCACCACTGGTCGTGGACCAGAGTATCTCTATCAATATTCCCTCTTCATGGCTCAACCTCCCCCATTCGAGGTCGAGCATCGCTATCAGTCTGGGACCAGAGTATATCCACTGGTCTCGAACTAGAATATCACCACCGGTCTCAGACCAGAGTATCACCATTAGTCTCGGACTAGAGTATCTCTATCGGTATGTCCTCTTTAGGACTCAACCTCCCAAGTTTGGGGTCGAGTTATCTCCACTGGTCTTGGATCAAAGTATCACCACCAGTCTTGGACTAGAGTATCATCATTCATCTTAGACCAGAGAATCTCACGGGCTCTGTGCCCTTCGATCTTACGAGCTCCGCGACCACTTGGCACATGGGCTCCGTGCCCTTCGATCTCTCGGGATCCTCTCCTGCTCGGCTCACGGGCTTTGTTCCCATTCGCCTTCGATCCCATAGGATTCACTCTTGTTCGATTCATGGGATCCACTCCCACTCATCTCTCAGGCTCCATGCCCGCTCCCACTCGGCTCATGGGCTTCGCTCCCATTCGTCTTCAATCCCACGGGCTTCAGTCTCATTTGATTCATGGAATCCACTCTCACTCATCTCTCGAGCTCTACTCCTGCTCAGGTCATGGGTTTTGCTCCCATTCCCCTTTAATCTCATGGGTTCCATGCTTACTCGGCTCACACGCTCTACGCCCGCTTGACTCTCGGGCTCCACACCAACTCATCTCACATGCTCCTTGCTTGCTCAGCTCACGGGCTTCGCTCCCATTTACCTTCGATCTCATGGGCTTTGTGTCTGCTTAGTTCACAGGATCCGCTCCCACTCAGCTCACGAGTTTCGCTCCCGTATGCCTTCGATCTCATGGGCTCTATGTATAAGATACGGTAAATAAATAATAGGTGTTATTGGATAAATAATCTTATTGGATTTTTTTAGGAAATTTTAGAAATTTTTAGGATTTAAATAAAGTTCGTATGATACATTTAAGGGGATGAATTGATTAGACTTAAAGAAAGTCTGTTTGGAATATTCATTTAAGAGGGAGTTGATTAGATTAATTAACCTAAGTTAGATTTAATTAAACTTAATAAAACCTACTCCCTATTTCTTATCATGACCCAAGTAGGGGTGTAATCGAGCCAAGTCGAGCCAAACTCTTGAATGTTTGAGTTTGACTCATTTATAATTGAGCCGAGCTCAAACTTTATTTAATGAATATATTCATGGCTCACGAACTTATTCAAGTTTTTATCGAGCTTAAACGAGCTTAATTAATATAAATTATAAATTTAAATATTCATTAAAAATTAAATTATATATTTAGAGAAAATTAAAATATTCTTATTAAAATTTATAAATTTATTCTAATAAAGAAATTTAATATATTTGTTTATATTTTTCATAAGTAGAGTGTAAAATCTATAAATTCAATATTAAAATTATTATTTTTTCATTTAAATGTTGATTTATGAGCTTACTAATAAACATATTCACGAGCTAAAAAGCTGAGTTATTATGAAGCTTGAGGTTGGTTTGTTTATCTTAAATAGCCTCATGAAACGAGATCAAACGAACTTTTATCGAATCGAGCTTTGGATAACTTATGAGTGACTTGATTCATTTACACCCTTAGACCCAAGCTTTGCCGATCCCCTCTCCCTCTATTTGCTCGATGTCATCGTCACCTGACATTGCACCACTCACCCCTCGTTGCCGATGTAGCCCCAGCAACGGTAGTGTCGCCGCTACCCAAGATTGGCCAGCAACCACTTTTCTCCTCCCGATTCACACCATTGCCACCGACCCCTCTTCCCATCAGCCGATTGCCCAATGCTGTGCCCTAGTTTTTGCTGCCATCGCCAAATTACCATTGTCACCACCTCCTTCCTCCCGATCATGGTGAGGTTTGCTCTCAAAGTCAAAGAATTCAATTTCATCCAGATCGGAGTGAAGGGAAGAACTGTATAGCGCTACCTTGTCCAATCCATCCACTGTCAGCGCCTCACAACCTAGCTGATCCCTCTCCTCCCTCAACATTGGTCCGAGCAGGAGAACTACTGTGCAACCTCCCAGTTGTAGCGACCCTCTTCAATCGTTGCTTCATCTGATGAGCCACTACCATTAGCTCTCTATTGCCCGTCGATTTACTATTGGAGCAATGATCGACCATCGAGGAAGGGGGAACTCCACTTCCTCACAGCTTGATTCGGGTTCTTCACTTAGCTGCTGGGATTCTGAACTTGGGTAAGATGTGCTTTGAACTATGTTAATTCTGGGGTGGTTAGCAATTGAGCATAATATTAATATGTGTGTTGGATAATTAGATTGATATTGTGATTGATCATGGTTGGGATTAATGGGTTCTTGGTTGGAAATTTTAGATTAATTGAGGTAGATTAAGGATATGTTTAATATCTAATTGATCATGTTAAGGAATTAAGTGTGCTTTGATTGAATGATTGTCATTATCTAATTGATTAACTTATAAGTAGAGTTGATGTGGAAGAATTATGGATTGAGTCAACAAATGGATCAATTAATGAATTAGACGATTGAGTTAGGATTAATAGAATCAGTGATTTGACTGATGATTAGGTTTATCTAATTAGAGTTTCCTAATCAATTTAGGATTAGAGTTCATTACTTGTTTTAGTGTGAACCTTGAATTTGATTGTGATATATATTGTAGGGTTTGAATTCAGATTTGAAGTAGACTTTGTCGGGAGGATATTTAGCCTGATCTACATTTAAGGCAGGTACTTCTTGACTTGTTTCTCTAGTACTTTGACCTTACTGCATGAGCTATGTTTAGATAGGTTGCTGTATTTACCTTGACTCCACTCATATTATTTCATGAGATTGACACTTGGTTGCTTGATCTTTGAGATTATCGATTCCATAACTATACAGTCTCTCATTGGCCATCTATGATATTTAGTAGACTGGATACTATGTTTATTTGCATTGATTTCTATTTATTCATGTACCTTATTGAGCATACTGGTTTTATTGTATCATAGCTGATTGCTATTAATATATGTAATGACTATTGCTTCTTGCTCATCATAGCATTATATGCATGCAGGCGACTACTGTTGTTGCTCACTCGACCACTCGGGGTAGTGTGCTTGGAGTGAGTGTAGCTTGTCCTGATGTGCCCAACTCACTTCACTCAGGGATAGTGTTAGCTATAGTTGCGAGCAGTAGGGACCCTATTGCTATGTAGCTAGATAGCTACTTAGCAAACTATCGACTCGCACCATTCAGAAGTAGTGGCTGTTGGTAGTGTGTACAGTTATCATTGTCAAGGCCTCTCGACCATACAAGGGGCATGGTAGCTGAGGGGTGGGCAGGAGTGACAATGTCGTGCATATGCATATGATATGTGATTACATATGCTTGTGATTGATTTTATCCATATGTTTGTGATTTTTGTGATATGTTTACATATGGTTGAGATATGTTTATTGCATGTACTTGACATTTCTCTACTTATTGGTAGCTGGATAGACTATATATGATGCTTTAGTAGATACGAGCAGTTATGTTGTAGATTCACACTTGCACTTGCAGTTATTTAGGTGCTTGGCACACCATTCAAGTATGGACACTTATTGTAGTATTACTATTATGCTTGTTGATTATTCTCTTTGAGACTGTATACCTTTGAATCTCTATACATATTATGTTCATGCATTGTTTATGTCTATTACCTCCTGAGTCTCCTGCACTCACCACCCATTGTATTGGTTTTTCTTTCTCTAGGGAGTAGATAGAGGATTTATGGAGTCACGTGGAGATCTTGTCCTCCAGTCTCCTGTCTCATTGAGCAACTTCTTTGTTATTGTTTCCCCTCACATTATTGGTTTTGGACTTGTACATATAATATGTATCTTCTGTTTGGAGTTTAGCCTTATGGTTTCTTGTATTTGGTTTGATGTTGTTGTGCCAAGCCAGACCAGCTCGTAGTTAGTTGTTTTATAGTTTTACGTTAGTTATTTTGTGACTTTCACTGTATTTTGTTTCAGCCATGTGGGTTATTTATCAACTACGTGGTTGTGTTTACTTTTAGCCATGTGGATTATTTATCAATTGCATGATTGTGTTTACATCTAGCCGTGTGGGTTGTTGATAGCTTGTGAGTAGCCCTATGACATTGTTTATATGTTTCGTTTGTCACTATTACAAGAGAGGTGCTATCTGATTTTCGTCGGACAACTTTACCCTTGGGGTGTGACAATTTATTGGTATTAGAACCATAATTTTACAAGGCCTATTTTCTCATATTTTGGATTTTGTGATTTATTTTCTCGATGTGATATTTTGAGTTTTGGTACTTGAAAGCGGCAGGACATCTCTGAGCTATAGGAAGTAAGGTATATTTCTAGTGTTGTTATACCTTTTGGATTCACTACCGTATTTAGTTTACTGTTAGGTTAGTTGAATGTTCTTGAGTACTCACTGACTTGGTGTTAGCATGATGGCACTTAGAGAGTCAACCTTATTTGCAGTCATGGACGAGGATGACCATGGACACGACAAGTTGCCAGTATAGGGCCCGAACTTAGCATAGAGAATATAGATTCTTCTCTGGCACCAACTGATAATGAGTTGGAAAGTATGGGTTGAGTCCGTCAATAGTTTATTAGAGGTCAAAGGGATATAATCTCAGCCTTATATTTTCATATGCTGTAGTTGTACATACATGTATGAGGTGAACTATAAGTGTTACCATTACTATATATGTTGTTTAGTAGACACCTGTGATCTTTTTATACACACAGATACACATGATCATTTGCACATATGATGCATGTTGCATATCTTGGAGATACTATTGTGCATATGCCTGTGATATATCGCATTTGTTGAGCTATAATTGTTGCATATACCTAACATTAGTGATATGTGCTGAAACAACCCATAGCTCCCTTCCTAATACATCTTACATGTAACATATGACATTTACTTTAGACCCAAAGGAAATTTCATCACATGCAAACTTCAATTCTCAATATATATTTTTCAAATGAAAATTTTCTTAAACTCCCAATGACAGAATATGAAAACATAAAATGAATAGTCTCCAACTCACATCCACATAACAATTAAAAATCTACAGTTATTAACATGCTCTTAAACCCCTTGGACGGTGTGTTATGCATTCCATCTCATCTCTTCAGTTACTCTACCTCCACGACCTTTGTCACTCCCTTGGTGCCATCTTCTACACCTGTATCATTTACATTATGAGTCTACCTACCGACAAATATATTTCCCATAAGTAGGTACAAGATGGAAACAACAGAGCAATATTTAAAACTAGGGATTATGAGCATGAACTTTCTTTAACAATTTAACTTCAAGCAAAATCAAGCATGCTATAATATCCACAATAAAAGAACTTCAACATCATTTACTATGAGTACAAGTTGTATTTGATAGCATACACAATAAGAAAAACATCAATATAATCTACCATCAGTAAGCAGGGTGCATTGGTGGTAACCTTTATTAGAGCATAGCCATTTAGTCCATATTCTTGACCCGTTGGGAGGTACCTCCTAGGAAAAACTATATATACCCATATAGCTGAAACCATCATACATTGCATTAACAGTCATGTTTCGCAAGACCCACTCCGGAGCTCATCCCGGGGCACCAATCCCGTATTGTCACCACTTATACACTAAATTTTTTAGTTATGCATGTAGGAGATTCCTAACTTCAGTCTATCATAACATATATGAGATAACATGCATAGATCATATCATCAAGTCATATAAGAAAATAATTGAATAAAAAACTTCTTTTTCATAACATAAAAGAGGAAACCTACATAATTCATACCATCTAGTCATATTAAGAAATAATTGAATGAACACTTCTTCATCCCCTAAATATTTCTAATATACCTGTTTTGTAACAAGGAGATAAACAAGCCCCACCACACACTCACTAAGCCACATTTTCATTCCCACCAAAAATCTGAAACTCACATATGAAGCAAGATTCAACTTAACCAAAATAGTAATTCCAATTTGTCCAGCAAACTGAAATTAACACAATAAACATACAGAACACAACCCAAGCATCAATCTTGTTTGATTCAGTAAACGGAAACCTTTCCACCCAAATTTCTATTCTTCTAGTGTTGTCCCAAAACATGTGTTATCAGAAAAAGAGCACAACATCAAATAAACCCAATCATATTCTCACAAAATCTACTATAGGAAAAACTGGAACCAATAAGAAGAAATAATACAACATTGAAAATAGTTTTGTATTATACCAAATCTGCTGCAACTAAAACCGAATTCCTCTACGCAGAATATTACAATCTCGAAATCAATTTGTCAACAATCAAAACTACTTCTAGATTATAGAAGAATGAGTACATCATCAAATCCAAAACCCTATTTTCCCAAATCCGATCACCATTCGGAAGAACAAAAGCCTCATAAAGAATAGTGCAGAAAAATCGAACCCATCTATGAATCCCGAGCCCATTCCAGTGGAACAAGATCATTACAATTAAGCTGTGAATGCGTAAAACAAAACATCCCACATATCTGAAATCCATAATCAAACCAAAGGAGAGAAAACACGTAAACACCTTAACGCCAAAGCAAGGCCAACATCAAATTTGATTTGCAATCCAATAAGAAGGACCACTCATCCTGTACATACTAGGGAAAATCTACTTGCCTTTCCCTATTTGGCGCCACTGTCAGGTGTGTAGGAGGAAGCGAACAATGGACTGGATTAGAAGGAGGAGGAAGATTGGTTTGTCGATGATCAGCGGCCGATGGGGAACAATTGTACGAGAATAAGGAGACAGGGCTGAAGCTTGATGCTGGATTCGGGCTACTCCAGCAAACGAGCGACATCGATGGGGAGTGGCAGATGGAAAAATCGAGAGAGGGTGAGCAGCGGAAGGCTTTAGGGCAATTAAACTTAGGGTTTAATAATTAACAATCAACTCCCAACTTAATTGAGTATTCCAATGGACTTTTATCAATTTAATAGATCTATCCCTTTAAACGTATCTTACGAATTCGTTTAAAATTCTGAAAATTTTTTAAAAAATTCTAAAAACTTTTATTTCATTTCTTAATTAACGTCTATTATTACCTTAACTCGTGAGACCTTACATGTGCATATATATATATATATATGACCACAAATCCAGTAAGGTCCCACTGGTGATATATATATATATATATATATCACCAGTGGGACCTTACTGGATTTGTGGCCTTATATCTAATTACTATATTACCAGTGGTATCATTTCTTGCTATTACTAGTTGGGCGAGAGCTAGAGCATGTATATCGCTATTAGCATGGTCAGTAAAGAATTGATTTACTTTTGCTAGTTCAGTTAGTAGAGGGTTAATTTACTCTTGTTGGTTTGGTCCATAGGGGATTGACTTACTATATTTCATGGAGATTTCGAAACTTGAGTTATTTGTATTTGGTTAGATGACCTGACTTATACAGACGTACAAAGAACTGAATTAGTCGTATGCCATTATTGGCTTGATTAGTCTATAGAGGATCTATGTATCCTATTCCATGATGACTTTAACCTTGGAATGTGTGTAGTTGGTTGGGTAATCTAAAAGGTACATTTGGATAGATAACCCCCACTGATGTGAAATTCTGTAAAGCTAGCTACTTAACACTTATGAGATATAACTGTTACTTGAGTGTATAACTTGGAAAGTACATTTAGATATATACCTTATGTTGATGCAAAAAGATGAAGTTTGCTTCTTATCCTTTACGTGACCAGGCACCATGTGAAGGAAGATGCAGAAGATGATTTTTGAGAATAAGACATCGCTTAGTGTTTACTTTAGGATCTTTTTAAGAGAGAGTACTTCTCTACCTCCTTAGGTATAGCTCATTATCAAGGGTTCTTGAACCTGAGAAGGAGGAATCGAGACGTAATAATTAACAAGGCGATGGTCAGTCAACTCGCCTAACGTTGTTCCATGGGAGATCCTGACTCATGGATCAATCAGATATGGTTAGATATCCTCAGAGGTACATATAGATATATGACCTATAATGATGCGGAAAAAGTGATGTTAGTTGATTAACACCTATGAAATCTAACTGTTACTGAGGGGAAGTATCAGAAGATGATCTTCAAGGAGTAGAGCATCAATTGATAGTCATTTCGATAAGCTATTTAGTGATAGTGCTCCTCTACCATTGTGTGTATTACTCATCACTAGAGTTCTTGAAACTCTAGTGGAGTAATTGTAGTATGATGGGTTAGAAGACAATAGTTAGTCGACTCAATTAGCATCGTCTCCCTCAAGTAGCTCAAGACCTTGACTACATGATCTTTTACTCAAGGTTTTGAAGTCTATATGTCATATTAGGGTGTTCGACATTTTATCAACATTTGTCAAGGAATATTTATGGGCATGATTATGAGAGTTGTGGAGATACTCTCTTAATGGGTAGACTCTTAGTCAAAAAGTTAATCCTTTGGACTTTAGATTGTCATTCCTTTAATAGACATATTTGAGTATCAGAAGTAATGAGGTTTGACATACTCTTTGGACATGTACGAGTTGATCATTTATTGTGCTATACTCAAAGGTCGAGTAAGGGTAATAACTGTGCAACCCTCGGACCAGCCATCTTTAAAAATTTTCAAGACTAATGATGAAGAAATAGTCTATTTTGGAAATATAAGCCAAGCAGATACTATATCATGATGTTGGAAATAATTACTGTTGGACCCCATGGTGATTTTGATGTGATCAACTAAGTTAGGTTGGGTCCTGTTTGGTTTTGATCCCTATGTCTAAGTGTGCAGGAGCTTAGGAGCACAGGAAGTTGAGCGAAAGACGTAGCTAGCGAGAAGGATGGCACGGGAAGGGAGCCGATAGGCTCGGTGCATCCGAAGGACGAAAGAGCTGCGGAAGAGTACACCGGTGGATGAGAAAACGTGTGCGACATTTGAGGGACGAGAAGCCGAGGGGGAAGCCTACTTGAGGAGAATGTCAGAAATTGGGTTCGGGTGAGCCCTATTTCGGTTGACCGCAATCACCCAAGCTATCGGGACTTCAGAAGAAGAAAAGAAGTCAAAAAGAGCTTGAAAAGCAAGCTGAAGGCGCCCTCAACGAAGTGTTGGAGGCACCTCAGCTGCCTATAGGCATGAGGAAACCCTCATTGCCTTGAAGGTGCCCTCCACATTGTCCAGGGCATCCTCAAGACCATTGAGGGCGCCCTCGACCCAGTCTACTTGACTATTTCATAGTTGGATAAAGTTTTATCTGATACCTTGGCTGGAGGCGCCCTCAACCTCTTGGGAGGCGGCCTCAAGACTGAAGATAGGATTTCCAGGAGCTATATAAAGGTCCCTGGAGCTAGAAAATTATTCGTTCAACTTATTATTAAATTCCTAGCAACTCTTAGAGCTTTCTTAGTGTGTAAAAGGCTTCTCCACCTATAGTGAAGGAGACATTTCTAGTGGAGCTTTTCAACTGCCTTGGATTAACAACCACCTAGGTTGTAACCAAGTTAAATTTCTTGTCTCTTCTTTTCTGTTATTTTATTTTATTATTATTGTTATTTCAGAGTTGAAAGAACGAGGAGGGTATTTTCTTTTTGTAGGCAATTCACCCCTCTCCTCTTGCTGGCCCCGCTGCACCAACAAGTGGTATCAGAGCCAGACCGCCTTAGAAGGACTGACTGCTGACTGAAGCATCAAGATCAAGACGATGGCCGGTGCAAGTATTCATCCTCCGAAATTTGACGGAGACTTCACTACATGGAAACGCCGAATGGAGATATTCTTCAAAACATAATTTGATATTCTTTTAGTTATGAAATATGGTTTTGCAGTCCCTAAAGACAAGGAAGAATACAACTGGATGAAAAAGGAACAAGCTGATTTCCTGGCCAACAGAAAGGCAGAGTTCCATCTGCTCAGTGTTCTGCCACCCCAGGAGGTAAGTCAGATAGGAAGCTACGACTCCGCCAAAGACCTCTAGGAAAAATTTCTGGAGCTCCACGAAGGTACCTCAGAAGCGAAGTTAGAAAGACGCGACATTCTTCAAACTCAGCTTACAAATCTCTGGATGAACAATGGCGAGAAGGTAGAGCAACTCCAAGCAAGAGTCAAGGAACTAATAGCTCAATTAAACAACCTCAGAGAATCGATAATAAACTAAGACTCGATCTGGTATGCGCTCAACGCCTTCCCAAGAACTCCAGAATGGACATCCTTATAGTAGATGCATACTACATCTCTAGACTTTGAGGTAAGTACGTTAGAAAATTTATTCTCTACCTTCGAAATTCACGAATCTCGAATTGCAGAACCTAAATAAATAGAGAAGCCAAATCTCAATATTGCCCTACAAGCCGAGATGGACGATCCCGACTCTGATGCATCAATCAACGAAACTGAAGCGGCGCTATTGGTAAGAAAGTTAAATAAGTTTATTAAGACTAATAAATTTAGATCGTAGTTGAGAAAGCATCAACGAAACATAAGGATGGTCCGATGCTATAACTGCAATGAGGAAGGGCACATCAAGGATGACTGCCCAAAATTAAAGGAAAGGGACAAGGAGAAGTCTCAAAGACCGACGTCCTCTAAATGCAAGAGTCTGAAGGCTACATGGGATGAATCATCATCCTCCGAGTCAGAAGTCGAAGTCTTCTCAGGAGTAACACTGATGGGTAACCATCAAATTGAAGAAGAGACCAACTCAGAGATGAGTATAGATGAAGGGGAGAATCATCAGGAAAAAGCTATGATGAAGGGGGAGCATCAGAAATAGAGGTAAGTAAGGTACGTACTCTAACCCCTAAACAGTCTTTTTAGTTTATTAAAATTCTTACAAAAGACTTGGTAAAATTAGAAAAAAAAATTGTTGACTTAAAATTAATGTTAGATAATTTAAAATCAGAAAACGATAATTTGAAAATGCAAATTGAAATTATGAAAACTGATGCATGCTTTAAACCAAACAAATTTCAAAAATCAAAGCTTAGAATTTATGGAAAGTTGAATTGGTATATTAGAAAACATCAAGGACAACTTAGAAAAGTTCCCAAAAGCTATGTACCTCCTAAATATTTGATTAATCCAGTAGGAAGGAACCTATATTGGGTTCTAAAATCTTTTCTAGATTAAATTTTTTTAGCGCTTTCAGCAAGAAAAATTAAACAGTTAATTTCTTTGTGAGGCTTTGTCTAAGAAAGTGGTTGTTGCTCTAATAACCAAGAAGGCCTAATGCCTCGCCACTGCATAGAAGCCAAAATATTGAAATAAAATGTTTAATTAACTTACTGATAAAGCATGAAAATAGAAATTAGATAATGCTTTAACAAGTTTTTTAACATTTTTTTTGGAAATTTCTCAAAAATATTTTGTTTAAATTGCCTAAAGGTTAGAGTTCTTTGTTAACTTATAATTTATTTGAAAAATTCCTATCCCATTTTTGCTGTGATTTGCTGTGATTAAGGGGGGAGAGATAGGAATAAGTTTAGGGAGAGTTAATATTTTTTTTTAAAATTGGTACTTAATTTTTTTTGGATAGGAACAAGTTAATAATTTTTTCTTAGAAAATTACAAATTCCATTATTGCAATCTTTATGCTTAAAATGTTTGTTTAGTAATTTCTTTAAATTACTACTTGTTTGGTTTTTAGCCTAACTTGAACTTGGGTTGATGCACATCAAAAAGGGGGAGATTGTTGGACCTCGTGGTGGTTTTGATGTGATAAACCAAGTTAGGTTGGATCCTGTTTGATTTTGATCCCTGTGTCTAAGTGTGTAGGAGCTTAGGAGCGCAGGAAGTCGAGCAAAAGACGTAGCTAGCGAAAAAGATGACAAAGGAAGGGTGCCGACTGTAACGACCCAATTTCCCCTATTTCAAGTTCTAAATGTCATTTAAAATATTTGTAAATACTTTTAAAATATTCTAGAGATTTTTAGAAATTTTTAGAATATTTTTATGTAATTTTTGAAGGTCGTTTGGTATTTTTACTAAATGAAGGAAGTTTTGACAAAAAAATTATCAAAGCCGAGATTCGAACCGTGGACCTCGGACCTGAACTGAACCTTAACTGAATCCAGTCAGCCAACTGGTCCGTGACCTTTTTGTGAACAAATAGGAACTCAATTGATCTTAAGTCAGAATTAACCTTAAGCCATAAAAGGAAACGAAAATACCAAAATAAGGGGCTAAGGCAAGATTCGAACTAACGATCTCCGACTCAGCCAAGCCTTTATCTGCCCAGACTGACCAAGTGAGCAAGCAATTGTTTCTTGAAGAAAACCGAAACCAATAGTAGTTAAGCGATATTTTAGAAACCGAAAATAAACTTTGGAATAAAAAGTGCGCGGCTGAGGGATCAAAGCCGAGGCCTTTGACCCGAGCAAAACCCGGCTGACCAGCTGTGCCAGCGGGCGGTGTTAATTAAGGAATGAGCGAATAATATTTAAGTAGTAGTTGATTAATAAAAAAACCCTAGTTATAAGGAAAAGAACTTAGGTATTTTCCCGTGACCGAAAATTACCTCACCCCTCTCCTCTTCTCACGCGACGGTGCGGCGTTTCTGTCCGAGCCCTAAAATTTCTTCTCCCTCTCATGCGCGCGACGGCTCTCGGGCGAAGATCAACGTCGACGTTAGGGCACGATTCCGGTGGCCGGCGAGGGGATTCTCCGGAGGTTCTTCACCAGTATAAGGTTTCCCCGTCGAGGCGGAGCCGTGAGCACAAGAAGAGACCGAGAGCTCATCTCTCTGAAACCCTAGCAGCCTTCCCCTTCCGGTTGTAAGTCCTAAAAGCAAGGGTAAGTAGCTACTCACCTGCGGTAAGAGTAGTTTCGGGATTTTCTGTCTTTGTTGCCGTGAATTGAGGATTTGGAACTAGTTGATTTTGAAGCTTGCTGCGGTGAATGAGGTTTCGGATTCTTGAGTCTTTCTTTGGTTTTGTTGAAGCATTCTGTAAAGAAGATTTTCTCTTGAAGCATGCTGTTATTTTTGTAGAGCAAACATGTTTGTAGATCAAGCATGTTATGTAGATTCTACAGCCCCTTGTTGTTAACATTTCATTCCACATCTCTTATGATTAGTATTTCATTTTGTAGCCCTATGATCAACATCTCGAATTTAGGTTTTCCTTGCTACCCTAATGGGCATGATCAGATTATATGTAACCCTACAGAATTGGTTATTTTTTGTTGCTAGACAATGGGCAGGAAATGGTTTAGATTTTAAATTTCTCCTGCATAGTAGTTATAGATCTTTTGTTGGGTTATTGGAGCATGACATGGTTAAAGTTGAAGCATGTTTAGGGATTTTGTGTTGCTGCCGTAAGTTTCATAAGGGGCTTTAGAAAAAAGAAGAAGGTTTGGCTTTCTTAAGTGTGAAGGGTCATTAATTAATCAGAGCAACTCCAAATAATTATCTAGTTGGCATAACCTGTTAGTTGAGCATGACTAGTCCTCTTTACCATTAGAATGACATGAACAACATGTGTTTAAGTGATTCATTTTATGTAGCATTGCAGTTTATCTCCTTTAGAAGTGTAGATTCTTTGTTTCTTATTTTGAAGCATGCTTAAAGAATTTAGATTTGCTTCCCTTTGTTTTAATTCTGACATAACATGCTTAAAGAATTCAGATGTAGTTTCCTTTATTTAATTCTGTTGTAGCATACTTAAAGAAGTCAGATTTAGTTTTCCTTTGAATTATATCTGTTGTAGCATGCTTAAAGAAGTCAGATTCAGTTCTCCTTTGAATTATATATGTTGTAGCATGCTTAAAGAAGTTAGGTTTGCTTTCCTTTGATTTATTCTGTTGATATATGCTTAAAGAATCCTGTTGCTCCATAAAAACTCCAGGATCTGCATGTAAGTGGAAAAAGAAAATAAGAGTTCTATTAAATCCTTAGAGGTTTATAAATAGTTATAAGAAAGAGAGACCAAGGTCTTAATAGGATCCCTAAGTTTAAGAATTGGGATCAGTAGCACACCAAATGCTCAAAGAAATGCCAAGGCATTTTATTAATAGAACATAAAAAGATAATAAGTATTTTATTTTTAAAGAAAGGCTAGTACCCGACTTCCAAGGTTGTCGTTAAACAAATCCAGGTGACCAATTCCAAGGTCTTGGCCCTGGTAAGACCAAGGTCTTTACCCTTGTAGGACTGATGACTAGCTACCACAGTCCCTATTAGGGAGCGCGCATTGGTACTAAGCCTAGGCCCAAGAGATTATTATTTTTAAGTATTAAGGTATAAGTTTTTAACCAAGAAGAACTTTATTATTGTTTTGAAGTAATAAAGTATAAGATTTGGAACAAATGAAACAAGTTTCACATATGCTTAGAATCAGTAAGTTTAGTTCTTTTGAATTCTAACATGCAGTATTAGTTTTGTTTGTTTCCTGATTTGATATTTAGCATGATTAGCTTTATCTAGCAGCATGCAGTTTTATCCTTGTATAGCATAATTAGCTATTATAATTACATGAGTAGATTCCTTAGCTTTACTTTGCTATTAGTTTGACATGAGCAGATATGTTTATGCTTTACTTTCTTTTAGAGCATATAGTTTCTAGTTCTTTCTGTATACATGCATATTCATATTTTTGTGAGTTAGATAGCGCTTACTAAGCAAATTTTGCTTATAGATTGCATTTCCTCTTACTGCAGATAAAGGAAAGGAAAAGATTTAGCAAGGAAGGTGACAAGGTGGTGCGGATGGTGTGATGCCAGGACTATGGAAGTCTTGGGGCTAGAAAAGAGTTCTTTTAGTTTCTTTCTTTATTACTAAGTTTTCCATGTTTTAGTGGACTGTAAACATTTGAGATTGTACTTTATAGTAATGTCATTTGAGTTCATCTTTGTTTTAGATTGTTATTACTGCGTGGTTGTGAAGTATATATTCCAGCCGCATATAGCTGATGGTTATTATTTGCATGTATTGATGAATTTGGTCACCGGTACAGGGGAGACTCTGTTAAAATTTTTCGATAGGGATTCCTCGTGGTTTCGATCACACCGATTAAGTAGAGTTAATAGTTAAGTAACGGTCACCTTAGAGAGTAGTAGTAGTAGTAAGAAGGGTGGTCGTTACAGTTGGTATCAAAGCAGTTCTCATTCTCCAGCATCACACATCAGCATCATCCTTGCCGTCTTCAAGCAAGAAAGTATTTAAGTTCTTTCTTTTTTGCTTTCCTTTATTATTATTTGTAGTATAGAGTAATTGTTTATAAGTGCTTAAGTCAGATAAGAGTTTTTGCTGTTTTCTTTATTCATATACAAATATGTATCTTTAGAAAGGGTAGAGAAAATATCAAGTCTTCTTCTTTGCATAATTAGATGGAAATAAGAGAACATCCCCGTACAGTTCGTATTGAGAACCAAGATAAGGAGAACTAAGAGCTTAGATCAACTGAGCCCAATCTCTCTGAAGTTGTTGCCCAACTCCAGAGACAAGTAGTAGAGCAGCAATAAGTGATTGCCAACTTGATGACCAATCAATAGTCAGTTCCTCCCACTCCCCTAACCATCAATGTGGAGACCCCAGTGGTGACTGAAGTTCCACCAGCCGTCCTGGAAGTCGCCACAACACCTAGAAGACAAGAAGCATACCTGATACAGTGGTTGAAGCTGAAGCCAGAAAGTTTCTCAGGCATGACTGAGCCTTGGAATGCTCAGGCTTGGTTCAAGACACTAGAGAGCACCATGGAGCTTCTTGACTGGCCAGAAGTCGAGAAGGTCAAGTGTGCCTCTTTCTGCCTATCAGGAAATACTCATATGTGGTGGGAGAGAGAGTTAAGAGCAAGAGAGTAGTCAATCAGATGAGCTGGACTGACTCCAAGACAGAGTTTCACGAAGAATTCTTCCGCCAACGGATCACCAATAAGCATTATGAAGGGTTTATAGAATTCAGAAGGTGAACCATCCTTTGAGTTCACAGGGGTGCCGAAGAGGAAGACCGAGAAGCTTCTCTCTTCTCTCACAGCTCACCAGATGTTAGTTAAAGGGTGTGCTGGTTTTCTTGCGCACATTGTGAGTACAAAAGAACAAGAAGGACCCAAGCAGGAGGAAGTTCGGGTAGTCTGTGAGTACCCAGAGGTATTCCCAGAAGAACTACCTGGACTAGTTCCCAACAGAGAAGTGGAGTTTGAGATTGAACTGGTTCCTGGTACCGGTCCAATTTCAAAAGCTCCAAACCGCATGTCTCCAGCAGAGCTGAAAGAGTTACAAGAACAACTTCAGGAGCTGTTTGACAAAGGCTTCATTCGCCCTAGTCATTCACCATGGGGAGCTCCTGTATTGTTTGTCAAGAAGAAGGACGGATCTATGTGGATGTGAATAGATTATAGGGCTCTGAATCAAGTGACCATTAAGAACAAGTATCCACTGCCCAGAATCGACGACTTATTTGATCAATTGAGAGGGGCAACAGTGTTCTCAAAGATAGACCTGCGCTCTGGGTACCATCAGTTGAAAGTGAAGGAAAGTGGCATACCCAGAACAACTTTCAGGACCAGATACGGACACTACGAGTTCGTAGTCATGCCTTTTGGTGTGACTACTGCACTTGCAATTTTCATGGACTTAATGAACAGAGTGTTCAGAGAATACCTTGACAAATTTGTCATTGTGTTCATCGACGACATTCTAATCTATTCCAGAACTTCAGAGGAGCATGACACGCACTTGAGGATAGTACTGTAGACTCTTCAGCAAAAGCAGCTTTACACTAAGTTCTCAAAGTGCGAGTTCTGGTTAGAGCAGGTGGCGTTTCTAGGCCACATCATTTCTAAAGAAGGTATCCAAGTGGATCCAGCCAAA